>NC_143581.1:82960878-83302230 GCF_048544385.1 Mastigoproctus giganteus
CTGTGTTGTTACACTAGCCTCTACAATATTTTCATACCAACGATTTATATATAAAATATAATTATTTGTTTACATTGTAGGCTTTGTTTTGATTTTTTTGGCGCATTAGCTACTAAGGCTATAATGCACCCACACATTGTAGGCTTATGCACGCACGCACGCACGCACGCACAGAGAGGACTTTCTGTTGTCTCATTACTGTTGCAAACAACTGCAGTATCATAAAATAGTCTACTTACTGATGTAAATGAAAAATGTATGCCATTTGTTCTTGTAGGTGGTAAAACATTCAGTCTCTCAAAGTACATTTTATGGCCATTTGCTAAGAAAAATTTGACATCTCCAAAAAGAATATTCAACTAAAGGCACACAAAAAGCATGTCAGATGATGAAATATACATTTGGATTTTGGCCAGCAAATGGAGAATTTTTCATAGACCTCGACATAAATATTGAATTTTATGATGGCATTGTTAGGGCCTGCCATGTTCTCTATAACTATATTCGAATGAAGGATGGAAATTATGGATGGAATTATAGTTGTGGATACACTGTATGAACACCCATTGGAAGATGTAACTCTATCCAGTACATGAGGATGGATATTAGAAATTATTTCACCTCGAGGACCTGCTCCTTGGCAGTATGATAAAGCGTGAATACTATGCATTGTGTAAATACGAATATACATTTGTAATAAAACAAATGTCTAATAAAATAAATATAATACCTGCTTTGTTTTTTTCCTCAGGTATTATTTCAGACCATTTTTCCTACCAGAACTGCACAAACCTCTTCCCACTACTTCTTTTTAACATTGCCTGAATATTGTTGTAATGTTTTTGAAAATAATGCCAGTCTCTTCTCCACTTTATCAATCAACTTTTCAATACTTTCTTATCATTCATGTAGGCTGAACACTGAAAATGTTGAAGAGTTAATTTTATAATTTTCAACAGCGCAGCACGTTGAGGGGAATAAAAAACGATGATGGGAAGCAGAGTGGGAGCTCTGTTTAGGGAAATTTGAGAGGGAATAAAGAAAACGCAGAGTGTGTGTGTGTGTGTGTGTGTGTGTGTGTGTGTGTGTGTGTGTGTGTGTGTGTGTGTGTGTGTGTGTGTGCGTGCGTGCGTGCGTGCGTGCGTGCGTGCGCGCGTGTGTGTGTGTGTGCGCGTGTGTGGATTCAATAGTTTTGTTGTCTGTCGACACACCTGCATTAGAAGCTCTCTACCTAGATGTTGTATGACTCTTTAGTTGTCAAGAATTTGGAACTTGGTGGCAACACTTTTGTCCTGTTACAGGCCTGTCAAATATGTGAGTGCAGCCCTATATAATGTAATGGATTTCACCCATACGACTAAACAACTGTGTGACAAAATGTCCTATGTGTGTGGGTAGCCTTAATGTTTTTATAACTACCAAATGCAGTCGCCACTTATTGTGATCATAGATAATGTTATAGTTTTTATCAAGTTCCGGTCGGATGTATACTAATACATAAAAAAAACAATGTTTATTGTAATCAGGCCTTAATGCAGTTTATGCAAATGCATAAACACATGAAGTAGGCATACACTGTATTAAAAAATTTCAAATAATCTAACAAACTTTCACCAAATTATATAACACAATTAAAATAAAATAAATATAATTAAAAATAAGAGACAAATAAGCAGATGGTATACTGACCTATTTTGGGAAGGTGAAAAACATTTTCTTTTATTTGCTTTAAGAGCTCATTTAAAACTGTGCTTGTAAAATATTCCTATAAATATGAACACCATAAATTATTTGCTCAAATATAACAAGGTTTTAGAAGGCATTTAAATATTTAAGAACATAGATGAAACAACATTGCAACTTGTAAATTCATTGATTAGATCATAAATATAAAAAAATAAAAAACAATCAACATTTATATAAGTGTTGCCAGAAAAGGGTCAAACAGTGACAAGTATTAACCATTTCATCCTAAACTGGAGAAATGAAGTATACCCACCAATTATTTCTTTGATTTTGTCCATTCTTTAAATTTTGAAATAAAAATAACCTGAATGAAAGCTAATAGTGTTTAGGGAATAAGTACAGGATATCAGTTATCTCATATATGAGATAGAATATGAAACTGAATTACCTTAGGGTCATTAAAAAAAAAAAAAAAAAAAAAACTGGCTTTTACTGCATTACATGTAATGGCCTTTGTGAGCGACAGTTGATTAAAAAAAAAAAAAAAAGTCAAAATTTTATTGTAAAATAACTTTAATGACAGAGCTATATCAGAATAAGTTCTACGTTATATATCATTAACTATGAATTGAGGAATTACCACCATGATATTCTGCAGAACACTTCAATACTTATTCTCTCCATAGTTAAAATGAATATAAAATATATTAAATGAATTCTAACCACTCAAAGACAAAACTAATGAACCAATGCACCAAGAATCACTGCCCAAGAATCTCAAACATGTGAAACCATTAACCAAAATTATCAAATGAAAAGCCTGTACATTTAGTCCGTACTTAAAAAAAAAAAACGAGTGCTAAATTAATTTTTTAAAAATTTTAAAATTTTTCTTAATTTTTTAAATTATTTTAGCACTCGTTTTTTAAGTACGGCTTAAGTCTTCTTTCACTCGATTATTTTGGTTGATGGTCTGATGTATCTGGGGTCAGGTCGGGAATTCTTAAGCGGTGATTCCTGGTGCATTGGATCATTAGTTTTGCCTTCAAGTGATTAGAAATCATTTAATAATAAGTATTGAAGTGTTCTATATTGAAGTGTATAATAATAAGTATTGAAGAGAAAACAAAGGAATTAAATCAGCAGCCATGAGCAGTAATACAGGAAGACAAATGATACTGAAGACTAGCGATGGTGTACTTATAAATAGCAAGGAAGGCATAATTCAAATAGCAGAAGACTACTACAGAGAATTATACAAAGAGCGAGGGAATGATGCCAGCAGTGGGAAAGATGGATCGCAAATTAGCAATACATACGACATACCCGATATTCTTCCTGATGAGGTAGAACATGCATTGAAGAATCAGAAAGCCCCGGGAGAAGATGAAGTTACTATACAGTTGTTAAAATTGGGAGGAAGAGACATAACACAAAAACTGGCAAGGCTCTTCACAAAGTGCATTAGAAAAGGTGTGACGCCTAAGCAGTGGAATAATGCAATCATAGTTTTGCTGCATAAGAAAGGAGATAAATCAGAAATTGGAAATTATAGACCAATTAGCTTATTATCCCACATCTACAAGTTGTTCACAAGGGTCATTACTAACAGATTAGAAAGAATACTGGATGAGAATCAAGTATTCTTTCTAACAGTGCAGCACTTTGAAGGGAATAAAAAACGATGATGGGAAGCGAAAGAGCAAGCTGGCTTTAGGACAGGATTCTAAACTATGGATCACCTTCACGTAATATCACAGCTAATGGAAAAAGCAAATGAATATAAAACACCATTATGCCTGGCATTTGTGGATTATGAAAAGGCATTTGACTCCATACAGCATAAGGCAATGTTTCGGGCACTGGAAAGACAAGGCATAGATACCTCATATATTATGATTTTTGAAGAAAATATATGAGCATGCTACCTCCTTTATTAGACTAGACAAAGACAGTAGCAATTTAAAATCGAGAAAGGAGTTCAACAAGGAGACACAATATCTCCGAAGCTGTTTACTGCTGCTCTTGAAGAAGCTTTCAGTATATTAGACTGGTCGCAGAAAGGAATCAATGTGAATGGAGAGTACCTAAACCATTTATGATTTGCAGATGACACTGTGATCATAAGCCACGATCCCAAAGAATTAGAGGAAAATCTTAATCAGTTATGCACAGTTAGTAAGGATTTTGGATTAAAGATGAATATGGCTAAAACAAAAGTAATGATGAACAAGTATGCCACAGAAAGGAACATAATGATTGAAGGAGCAGTAATTGAAAAAGTGAAGTCATATACTTATCTGGGACAAGTTATTAGCTGTAATAATGATAAATGGCTGGAAGTCAAGAAAAGAATAAATTTTGGATGGACAGCATTCAGGAAATATAGTCACATACTGAAGAGCAATATCTCAGTTTGTCTGAAACGTAAAATAATGAACCAATGTATACTCCCCACCATGACTTATGGAAGTGAAACTTGGGCACTCACAAAAAAAAATGGAAGAGAAGCTGAGAACTACACAGTGAAAAATGGAACGAATTATACTGGGAATCAGACTGTTAGATAAGTAGAGAAACACATGGATTAGGCAGCAAACTCAAGTAAAGGACATTCTTATCAAAACTAAAGAACTAAAATGGTCTTGGGCAGGAGGACACAGCTCGAAGACATGATGACAGATGGACTAAGAAAATAACAGAATGGTACCAAGAGGAGCTAGAAGAAAACCTGGAAGACAACAGCGGAGATGGATAGATGAATTTCACAAGTTTGTGGGTAGCAAATGGATGGCCACTGCACAAAACAGAAGGAACTGGAAAGTTGCTGGAGAGGCCTTCATCCTGCAGTGGACTGAAAATGGCTCATGACGACGATGATGATTGAAGTGTTCTGCAGAATATCAGAGAGGTAATTCCTCATTTCATAGTTAATTGTAAAATAAAGTAGCATTAAAGCAGGATGTGTTAAAATACCAAGATCGTTCAACAGGTTTTACAAATTATTTATATGTATGGGTCACTGCATGCAGATGTGCAGGCTGTGCGCAGCACAAAGGTGCCAAATCATGGAGCCATATGGAGTTCAGTAGTCTACAAATTTTAAAAATTAAAATTGGGAAATGATTACTCTCGCTTTTGTTTGTAGGTAGTGTAATATTACATTGCATTATCTTGTAAAATTTGTTAATTTAAAGTGAAACAAACAGCCATAACTTATAAGAATACAACAGTGAATAGCTAATAGCCAGGCGTGCATACACCAGCTCAATCTACCGCTTCGTGTTACTCTTTGTTGTGTGTCTAGCTATCTTGGTGACCTGCAACTTATAGTTCCTCAACATGAAAAATACAGCAGATATTCATTGTGAGCTGAAATACAGAGTGATCATTGAATTATGACCATCTACCTAATACCAAACTAATACCTACCTAATAATTGTAGTATTAGGTAGGAGCAAGCAAAGCATAACTGCTATGTTTACCTTTAACTTCATGAATTGGGCTGCATTTGACCTACTACACTATAATACTATAAGACTGCAGGCGCAGTAGACACAGTAGTTAGTTAAATTTTTAATTGGATGTTAAAATATCCAATTAAAAACTTGTCATGATTAATTAATACCAGCACATTCTGATCCTGTACTGATATTTAGAACCCATTTAAATTGAAGCAGACATACTTCGGAGCCTTGAACTTCTAATTAACAAGGTTTTATTGTACCAAGGATTCTCAAAGTACCAATAATAAAAATAATAATAAAATAAATAATTAGAGAACTGGTAATAAAATCTGACAACAAATGTGAAAAATCAAAGAGTGAACTTTTCTGCCCTGGTGTCTATAAATAAGTCAGTTCCTGCCTTCCAACCCTCAGCTCATCCTTTAGTAGTGTAGGCTTTGACAGTGTCCTATTTAAAAAAAAATTGGCAGCCATTTAAGTTCTTAACTGCTGTTCTACTTGTCAATGTCTGCTGGTAATATTAGCATTGGCATTAAAAGCATATGATGCAAGATTCCATTCAAAAAAAAAAAAAAATTATTTACTTTCTCTGCCTTTAGGGACTGCATTTTGTTGAATGCACATGCACACAGGGCAGAATAATATCCCACCTGGCTACGGAGGCGCCTCTTAGTTACTTGATCAATCCTGATAAAGAGTGTAACTTAAAGTAGAACCCTGGGGAACTACTTCTTGCATATACAGGGTGATTCACTACCAGTGCGACAAACTTGCAGGAGGTATAGGGGGCACAAAGACAAATCGGAATCACATAGCATTGCAGGGTCGGAAATGCCTTCGTCATGCAGTAGAGGACGTTGAACGGGAGGTCGCGTGAACAGCGATCCCGCTGGAAGTCAGCATTTGCGAACCGGTTCCCAAGGCAGTAGGATGGACGAGTATTCAAACGTTGAACTGGCCGACATGCACCTCGCGTATGGAGCTGCAGACTGTAATGGGCGCGCCGCTCTGCACTTGTACCAGGAACGATTCCCGCACAGGCGTGCTCCTCTTCATACGATTTTCGCATGTGTGCACAGAAGGTTACGTGAGACTGGTTGTTTCACAAGAGGTACCATGAATCGAGAGCGAACGACGAGGATGCCAGACAATGAGGAGAATGTCCTACGTCTTGCAGAAGGCAATCCGAGTACTCGAGCGATAGGCCAACGATTGGGTATTTCCCAATCCACTGTATGGAGGATACTGTCAACAAACCAAATGAGTTCATACCATCTGCAATGTGTCCAATCATTGGAGCCTGCGGATTATCCACTCCGGAGGACGTTTGCTACTTGGTTTCTTCAACAGAAACAGTTCGCAAATGCTGACTTCCAGTGGGATCGCTGTTCATGCGACCTCCCATTCAACGTCCTCTACCACATGACGAAGGCATTTCGGACCCTGCAATGCTATGTGATTCCAATTCGTCTTTGTGCCCCCTACACCTCCTGCAAGTTTGTCGCACTGGTAGTGAATCACCCTGTATATTTGGGCGAAAACAAAATAAAATCATATTTGAAAAGAACTGTTACTCAGAAATTTATGAATACATTTTTGAAAGTGGAGTTGAAATTGGCATTCATATAGATGACGAAGAATCCCACATCACCATGCTGAATCAGTCATTTTCAATGATCATGCCAGTGACAAGACACACAAGGAGACAAATTTAAATTGAAAATGGATTGTTGCAGAATAGATGAGAGGAAATTTGCATTCAGCTAGAGAGTAATCAATTGTCAAAATAATCTTCCATCTGGTGTTGTTGGAAGTGAGAGTCTAAATCAATTAAAGGACTGGAAAAATTATTAGAAGGAATGGAAAAATGAAGTGAGCAGTTTTTGGGTGGTGCTGTACAAGCTCTGCTTACTTGTATCACATGTTTGCTAATGACTAAATGTTGCTGTTGTTGTTGTTTTGGGTTTTTTGGCACAAGGGCCTCCTGGGCCATATTGTGCCTTTTCTTTATTAACTTATGACTGAGTTATTAATATAATTGTTGTCAGAGGCCATTATATACATTTATGCTCTTCAAGTATCTAAACAGTGCTTCAAAATGTGCATTATTTCCCAGTATGTGTAGTAAATTTAAAGGTTCCAGCAGATTGGATGCAGAATAAAAAGTGGATTTCCGGTTACTTCAATAATTAGGGCATTCTATTAGAATATGTTTGATTGTTAGCTGAGTCTGACAGAATGAACATTGAGGTGGGTTTTCTCCCATAAGCAAGAACAAATGAGTTGTATATGAGTGTCCAATACGGAGTCTTGCCAAAATCACTTCTTCACGTCTGCTTTTCCTGAAACTAGAAGTCCAGAACTGAGGTTCTTTTTTAATCTGAAACAGTTTATTATTTACTTGTGTTTGCCACAGATTAGTCCATTGAAGCCTACATGCTGTTTTAATAGTGTATTTATAATCAATGTGTGGGACTTTCAGATGATAGAGTGATCTATTTGTAGGATGTTTAGCTGCATGATCTGCACTTTCATTACCTGGGATGCCGACATGCCCAGGTATCCAGCAGAAGGTAACCAACTGTTTGGATGTTTGATATTGGTATAATTGAGACCGTATCTGTTTAAGAATGGGATGTTGGGAAGAAGTAGTAGATTGAATTGCAGTGACGGCACTTAAGGAGTCGGTGTATATAAGAGCTTTTTTGATTTGCTGTTTGGTTATATTATCTAGAGCTAGTTTTATTGCATACAGTTCTGCGGTATAGATACTGCATTCTACAGGAAGAGACACAGCTATTGAAAAAGCAGAAGAGATTGCTGCAGCACCTACAGCTTCATCTGTTTTGGAGCCGTCTGTATATATGTGAAATTTCTCTGCGTTTTCTAAGGCGTGGGCTTTATGCAGCTGCTGGAAGTTGTTGTTTGGCAGGGAGCCTTTTCTCCATCTCAGAAAGTAATTATCACAGAGCAGTGAGTAATGAGACCAGGGATGTTCAGGAGGAGCTACGTCTTCAAGGATATGCTGGAAGTTAATATTCCAACTGAGCATCAGTTCTTGCAATCTAATACACGCAGGGCGGTTTTCATTAGGTTTATTACGATATAGCATTTCATACTGAGGGTTAAACAGGTATTCCCAGCAAGGATGAGATGGAATACTTTTTATTTTTGCAGCATAGCTACATAGTAAGAATTTTCGTCTAAGGTGTAATGGCGGTTCATTTGCGTCAATATACAGGCTATGGACTGGAGATGTCCTGAAGGCACCTGTGGCTATCCTTAGGGCACTATGTTGAACAGTATTTAGACTGTAGCAAGGAATTGTTTCTTGCCGAGTCATAGACAGGTGACCCTTAATCTAAGCGGGACCGGATAAAACTTTTATAAAGATGTGTGAGGGAGTGTCTGTCAGCACCCCAGGAGTTAGATGACACAGCTCTTAAGATGTTTAATTTCTTTTGACAGGCCGTTCTAAGGTAGGCTACGTGATTAGAAAAATTAAGTTTACTGTCTAGATATAAACCCAATAAACGAAAATTGTTGGTAAGAGGAATCCGATTGTTTTTTAAATATATTTCAGGATCTGGATGTAATTTTCGTATTTTACAGAAATGAATTGCAGTCGATTTATTTTCTGCTAATGAATAGCCATTCCGTTGCGCCCACAATTCTATTCTGGCTATGGACATTTGAAGTTGCCTTTCAATGGAAATCATGGTTTGTGACTGGCAAGAGATAATCAGGTCATCGGCAAACATGTATGATTCAACTGTTTTTGGTATGTCTTGTGTTATATTTGTAATTCTTATTGTGAATAGTGTTGCACTCAGGATGGAACCCTGCGGTACACCCTCCTCTTGTTCAAATGATTCGGATATAGCGTTCCTATATCTGACCTGAAAAGATCTGTAGTGTAGGAAATTTTGTATAAACTGTGGTAACTGCCCCCTCAGACCGAATGATCGAAGATCCTGAAGGATACCATATCGCCAAGTGGTATCAAACGCTTTCTCAATATCGAGATTGACCATAACCAGATGTTGTCTCTTAATGAAAGCATTGCGGATATTTGTTTCTGCTTTAATCATCACATCTAAGGTTGAGTGATTTTTCCGAAAACCATACTGATTTCGGTTTAGCAGATTGTTTGTTTCCAGAAGCCACGTTAACCGCCTGTGCACCATTTTTTCTAAGACTTTGCCTAAACAGCTAGTCAGCGATATCGGCCTGTAATTATTCGGTATGGTATGATCCTTACCTGGCTTAGGAAAGGCTAGTACAATTGAGTGACGCCATGAGTGTGGATAAGTATTTTCTAAATAAATTCGATTGTAGAATTTCAATAGGGAACTTATTGCTTTATTATTTAACTTTTTTAACATTATATAGCATACTCCGTCCGGGCCGGCAGCAGTACTTGACGTTTTGTTTAGAGACTCAAAAAGTTCCTTTAACGTGAATGGCTGATTGTACGGCTGAGGTGCCTTAGTATAAAAATTTATTTTATGTTGTTCTGCAGATGCCTTAATTTTTTGGAAGGTTTGACTGTATGTGGACACTGCTGATATACTGGCGAAAGACTCAGCTAATGCGTTTGCTATTTCTTTTGGATCAGACAATTCTTGCCATTTCCAGTTCAGGATTGAGGCTGGAGACTGCACAAATTTACCGTTAAGTGCTTGAATTTTCTTCCAGACAAGTCTGCTGTCCGTATCCTTGTTTATGGTGGAAGCAAAATCTATCCAGGCATCTTTCTTTGCTTTTCTTCTTTTTTGGCGGAAATTGGCCTTGAGTTTTTTAAAGTTAAGAAAATTAGCAGTTGTAGGAAATTTTCTAAAGAGATTCCAAGCTCGATTTTTTGTCTGTTTAGCATTTGTGCATTCCTGATTTCACCAGTAATGTCTCTGTCTGCGTTTCCCAGGTAAAGATTTTGGTATTGCAGAATTCGCAGCTTGTAATATTTGATTTGTTATATGATCGTTGACACTATCTATGGGCTGAGACTGGACTATCTCATCATCAAACTGGATTAGGGAGGAAAATTTATGCCAGTTTGCCCTATAGAATTTCCACGTGGATCGCTGCAATGGAGATAAGTTTACTTTTGTTTGAATACTGCAAAGAATCGGTAAGTGATCACTGTTTAGCGGGTTATCGAGAACTGACCACCCCATATTGGCATAAATGGAGGGAGAGCAGATTGAAAGGTCTATTGCAGTCATGGATCCTGTAGTAAAATGGACATATGTGGGTTCACCAGTGTTTAACAGAGTAAGGTTGTGAGTATCAAGCAGCAATTCTATTATTTTACCCCTTTTGTCAATTTTTGGCGATCCCCATAGAGGATGATGAGCATTAAAGTCACCCAGTAAGCAGAAAGGAGATGGCAGCTGATCTACTAGCTTTTCTAAATCATCTGAGGAGAAAGCAAAATTAGGAGGGAGATATATAGAGGCTATTGTAATGGTGATACCAATTTCAATGCGCACTGCCACTACTTCAAAAGGAGTCTGGAGGGATACATGCTTGGATGGAATGTTATTTCTGACAATGATAGCCACCCCTCCATGAGCTGGCGTGTCAATGCTCCTATCTCGTCTAAAAATGGTATAATTTTTTAAGGAAGGGCACACTCGTGAATTTAGAAGGGTTTCCTGTAAGGCTATGCCAGCTGGTTCATACCGATCGATTAGATCCTGCAAATCATCTTTTGAATTTCGAAATCCTCTGCAATTCCACTGAAGGATTTTTTCCATTATGTGGTTTTTTGTGTTGTTTTCGATTCTGACTGTTTTTTAGTTGCAGCTTGCTTGTATCGATCAATTTTTGCTTTGTCTTTCCTGGGAAAAACGGGTCGGGTCACATCCATCTCTTCACTTGCATGTAGTTCTAAAAATGTATCTTCTGCTTCGTGATGTTCATCAATGTCCATTCCGGTGGTGGATGTTTGCGGTTTTTTGGTTTCTATTACTTTTGGTTTTATTGTTGAGGAGGCCTCCGTTGGTATGGTGATTGGGGTATTATTGGACTGTTCACTTGTTTTTTGTGTAGGACATTGTTTTGAAACAGAAAGCAACGAACGTGCCCAGTTCGCGATTGATATATTTGGAGGAATCGATACTTCAGTTTGGATCCCTACAGACTGTGAAGATTGAGTTGCTGCGGCATATGTTTGCTTTGTCTCTGTTTTGATTATCTGTCTTCTTGCCTCTGAGTATGTCACTTTGTTCTCTACTTTATATTTTTGAATTTTTTTTCCTTGCTTCCATAATTCACATGTTTTTGAGAAAGCTGGGTGGTTACCCTTACAATTTGGACAATGCGGAGTGGTAGTGGCACAATCAGCTTGGTTATGATCTTTTGACCCGCAGATGGGACATACTGCCTCACCTCGACATGCAGTCTGGGAGTGTCCATATTTTTGGCATTTGTAGCACCTGATGGGATTCGGAATGTATGGTCGGACACGGCAATGCAGGTAGCCTGCTTTCACAGATGTTGGCAAGTTAGGAGTGCTAAAGGTAAGAATTATGCTTCTTGTTGGAACGAGTGTACCGTCTTTTCGGGTCATTATTCTCCTTGCTTGGATGACTTTTTGATCGTGTAATTCTTGGACAATTTCCTCCTCTGGTACAAGTAATAAGTCCCATTCTGTTATTACTCCCTTTGAGGAGTTTAAGGTGGCATGGGGAGTAACTTTTATTTGGTGTGCTCCAAAAGTTGTGAGCTTTAATAGCTTTACAGAATGTTGAGCTTGAGTTGTTTCTATTAGAAGATCACCTGATTGAAGTCGCCGTACTGATTTAGGTGAACCAGCAGCAGACTCAATGCATTTCTGCACTAGAAAAGGTGATAATTTGCTCAGGGGCTGATCTGATAGAGAGTGCAAGATGAGGAAGGCTGGTATCTCCTCTTTAGGTGTTGTTTTCAACCTCTTTGCTTGAGAATAGTCATTTTCATTGTCACTTTTATTTGCTAGTCTTGAGCTCGATGGCTCTAAAGGTGGAAATGAACTGTTTTCCATCTTTGCTCCTTTCAGCCCTGGGAGAGTGGATTTCTTCTCCCAGGTTACCGGCCCCGCCACGGGGAGGCAGGAGCAGTGCCGCTAGAGTGACCAAGCGGTATAAGGGTTAGTACGTTAGTTTAAAAAGAAAAAAGAAAGGTGGATTTCCTTTCTTAAAACTTGCTTACAATTTGTAAGACTAAGTTATTAATTAAAGACAATGTAAAAAACTTTTTAAACTAAATAAGAACTTTGGCTCTGAGTAAACGCTTTATGAATCACTCTGAAATTCGCTTGATCACTATAACGCTTGGCACCCGAGGCCACTAAATGTTGCTAAGAAATATATTTTGAATTTTTGCATCAACTTTCACCATGATATTCAACACTAACTTAGCTCTTTGAAAGATGTTTAGAGTATCTAGTAACTGTCATGTAATTATTAATAATTAATAGTTAATTATAATTCATTGTTTTAATGGAATTAATTTTTAATTACTTAAAATTAAAATAATTAAAAATTAATTATTTTTTCCAATGTTTTTCCTAAACAACTAGTCAGTGCAACAGTTCAGTAATTTGTTAGATTAGCGTGGAACTTCCCTCACTTTGAAAAAGCTAACACAATAAAACAACTCTGGCCAGCAGAGTGGTGGTGGTCTTTAGCAAAAATTCTACTAAATAACTGTAAAAGATTAGGAATCTTTACTCAAATAATCAACCAGCAAATAATAAATTCCATCAGGGCCTGCAGCACTATTGTGCACTGCAATTCAGTCATGGTGAAAAGTATGTTGGTATGTAACACTGAAATTCAAATTACAGAAACTCCCCGACTTACGCAAATTCAACTTTACCTAAGTTTTTGCCAGCCGGTGCAAACTGAAAAAAAATATGGAACCGTATTTTTCATCTGTACGGATAAATGGAGGCATTGTGAAAATATTGTAATGTGAACCCAATAACATTGGTTTTTTTTTTTTTTTTTTTTTTGTAATTTGTTCCCAATCCTTGGGAATTGAAAATTTCACTATATTACTAAGCTATTTATCTTAATAAATATGACTTAAAATGTGACCTTTTAGGTCATATTTATAAAGGAATTTGCACTACACTTTCATCATTATCATATGTTCCCATTATAAGAATCGATTTTGAATGCCTTTGTGATATTTTTCTAAAGCATGCTTCTGGAGATCACGACCAAAAAACAATTTGCGCTTTCCGGTTTATTGGGTAGCACAATCTATTAATAAACAGATAGTAAACTCAATCTTATTGCATTTGCAATAATCCCAATAACTGAAGTGAGCAGCTTTTGGGTGTGAGTTTCTGTTAGCGCAATCTATTATAAATGGGTAGTAAACTCGATCTCATTGCATTTGCGATGATCCCGATAAATGGAATTCTGAGGGTTTTTACGTTACGGTGAAATCTTTAATCATACAAAAAAACAAATTTTCAGAAACTTCTATTCATTCCTATTTATGTATTACAATGATGAAGGGAAAGGGACAACGGAGAGTACAAATGCCGGCAGTGCCAGGAAACAAAACAAAATTGATTTAGAAATGAAGATGATTAAGAAAGACAAAGCAGGACAAAGTTTGTCATCTATTGCAAGGGAATTAGGTCTCGCTGCTTCAACAGTAAATACTATTTAAAAGTAACATGCCAAAGGATCAACGCACTTAAGATCAACAGTGATTACAAAAGAGTGTTCAGGTGCTATATTGAAGATGGAACAGCTATTAATAATATGGATGGAAAATCTGATTCAGAAGCAAGTGCCCCTGAGTCCAATGGCCATTCAAACAAAAGCAAGAAGTATTTATGAAGATATTAAGGATAAGTACGGCAAACCCCAATCCAAGTTCATGGCAAGCAACGGGTGGTTTAATAGGTTCAAGCATCGCACTGGTTTCCAAGCCATTAAAGTATGCAGTGAAGTCGCCAGTGCCAATTCTGCAGGTGCAGAGAAATTGTGATGCATTGTTAGAAAAAGAAGAGTAAGATTCTTAGTTGAGCTTTTCAGTCTCTTTGCATCAGATGCATTTCATAATTTCAGCTTCTCTGTTTGATCGACCTGAACTGAAAGATCCATAAGAGGGATCTTTCAGTTCAGGTCGAAGAGGGATTACCTCTTCGACCTGAACCTCAGGGAGAAGAGGGATTACCTTCCCAGTTTGGTACAGTTGTTGGTATAGTTGTTAGTAAAGTTAATAATAATAAATGCACTAAAAATAGATCAATTTCCTTTCTGTGTTTCTATACAGGCAACTCGCGGTTTATGAACGAGTTCCGTTCCAAGACGTTCATTATGCATTTTGTTCGTTATGTGTACCTTGCATTCCTGAGCTTTTAGAAAACATATTGTATACACTAGCAACCACTTTAGAGCATTAAAACCATGTACTAAATATCAAATGGTCTAAAAAATACATTTTATTACAATGTAAGTATGCATTATGGTTTATGGTATATGATACGTAACGTAAAATAAAATGTGAAGAATTTAAAAAAAAACGAGATATCGTACTTGTTAATTTTATTTAAATAAAAACAAAGAGTTACAAAACAGAAATAAAAAAAATGAGTACTAACATAATATATATACTGTACATACAACTTTTCAACTTTTACTCGTCAAAATTTTCATCAGAGTTCAACATTTTCCACATAAGTGACACTAGGTGCGGATGTGGTAGATCGAAGGGCACCTGATAATGAAGAAACAGCTGGGTTTTCCACTTTTTTAAAATGTTTTTATAGAAGGCTGCATGATTAGTTTCTTTTTTTCCTTCAAAAATCTCACTATAGCATACGAGACAGTCATAAACGCCTCTTTTCACTTTTGAAATTCTTTCCATATCTGCATCATCTTCTTCAAAGATTGCCAACCCTTCAGAAAATGATTTAAAAGCTGCAGCCATTTTCTCCCATCACAAAACATTTCACATGCCATAGCAAGTAAACCAACATTTTTTTTTTACTAGCTAGATTAGTTTTATTAACCAAGAACAGTTCAGTATAATTATCATACAATAATTTGTTGTTAATTATTGTAATAAATATATTTTTTTAAATGTTTATTTATTTAAATCTTACATTTGGCATTTTGTTTTATAAGAAACTATCTATTGGCAAATATAAGAAATTTTGAATGAATTATAACATTCATTATAGCAAATGTTCATAAATCGAACATTCGTAAACTGAGAGTTGCCTGTATAACTTTAAGTACAGAAGTATTTAAAATAAGCTAAAGAGAGAAAAACAAGGAAAGTTTCATATCTAAAAGTTTCATACCTATTAAGAAATATTGTTCAAGGTTTAGGCCTAAATGGTTATGAAATGAACTAATAAGACTTGAGACAGAGAAGAAAAATGCAAGGGATGCACATAAATTATCAAGCAACTCAGAAGCCTATGGCAGATATAGGCTAGTCTGTAATCAGGTCCCAAACAAGGTAAGGCAGGCGAAGGCAGATTACGAGAAATCTTTGGCAAAAGATGCAAAGAAAAACAGCAAGGATTTCTTTACTTATATAAACTCTAAAGGGAAGGGGATGAATCTGATTGGTCCACTTGATATCGATGATTCGACAGTTGATGATCTTGCTCAGATAGCAAACAAACTGAATGAGTATTTTGAATCTACATTCGCACATGAGTTATTAAGGTTTGAAAACGGCAGAAGGTTATCAAATTGTAGCAGGGTGCTTAATGATTTCATAACAACTGAGAGCAAAGTGGAGGTGAAATTGTTGAAGTTAAATATAAGCAAGGCACCTGGGGTGGATGGGATATATCCAGTTATATTAAAAGAGGTGGCAAAGCAACTAAGCAAACCCTTAGCCATAATTATGAGAGGATCCTTGGATTCAGGGGAGCTCCCCACGGACTGGAGATGAGCAAATGTATCCCCAATTCACAAAGGGGGATCGAAGGGGGCCACAAGTAATAACAGGCCAGTTAGTTTAACTTCTGTTCTGGGTAAAATAATGGAGTCACTGGTTAAAGATGCATTGCAGGATCATCTAGACAAGACTGCAGCAATAGTTCAGACAGCATGGGTTTTTAAGGGAAAATCTTGTCTGACAAATTTGATAGAATATAATGATGTTGTTACAAAGGAACTGGATTCCAAAATAATTTTGATATCATATATTTAGATTTCAGGAAAGCTTTTGACACTGTTGTGCATGGAAGAATATTGTACAAATTGAAGCAGAATGGTATTAAGGGTAAGTGCTACAATGAATAATAGGATGGTTGAGTGGGAGAAGACAGAGGGTGGTAATCAATAGGTGCTGCTCTTCGTGGACTAATGTTATTAGTGGAGTCCCACAGGGTTCGGTGTTGGGTCCACAGTTGTTTTGTATATTTAGCATTAGCATTAGTAGAGGCATATGATGCAAGAAAGCAACTTATGCAGCATCAGCAAAAAAAAAAAAAAAACTTCCACTTCACCCCCTCCGTTCATTCGAAATACCTGTCCAGCTGAGTCTTAAATTTATTTTGGCTATCAACTTCCACAACAAGGGATGGAAGTCTGTTCCACCAACCATCCGCTGGCTAAAGGCAAATTTCCGCACATCTATCCTGCATCCATCTTTTCTCAATTTGAATTTATGCCTTCTCAGGTAATTATTCTGAGCAAGAGGAAGAATCCCATCAGCATTGAGCATGCTCAAACCATTCACTTTATTCACCTCTATCAGATCACCTCACCGGTGTCTAGTCTCCAGACACTGCAATTTGCAAAACTTAAGCCTTTCTTCGTAAGAGCAACCCTTTGTTCCATTCACTAATTTTGTTGCCCTTCTCTGTACTCATTCCAGCACCTCTACATCCTTCTTGAAAAGAGGCCTCAAGACCTGTATACAGTACTCAAGGTGTGGCCTGACCATTGCCTTATACAAGGGAATAATCACCTCCTTATCCCTGCTAGAAAAATTCCAGTATATCATTGACAAGACACCATGAGCTACTCTTGCAGCCCATCTGCACTGCTCAGAGAACTTCATATTTGCCTGCACAACCACCCCCAGGTCCCTTTCATTCTCTACCACTGTCAGTGTAGTACCACAGAGTTGATACGTTGCTCTAGGGTTGCTGTTTCCCATATGTAGTACTTTCATTTGTCAATGTTAAACTTCATTTGCCACCTCTCAGCCCATCTGCTCAACCCTTCCAGATTCTGTTGCAGCAACATAGCATCAGTAGTGCCCTTAACAACCCTGCCAACCTTTGTATCGTCTGCAAACTTGGAAATTAAGCTTGATATACCATCATCAATATTATTTATAAATACAGAAAACAATAATGGACCCAACACTGAACCCTGAGGGACTCCACTAATAACATTAGTCCACGATGAGCACTGTCTATTGATTACCACTCTGTCTTCTTCCCCTTAACCACCCCTTTATCCCTAACAGAAATTTGCCTCCAATGCCACACTGCTCCAATTTGTGCAGCAGTCTTCCATGTGCAACAGTATCAAAAGCCTTTCTAAGATCCAGGTATATAATAACAAAATTATTTCCTGCACCCAGTTCTTTTGTGACTGCATCATAGTATCCAATCAAATTGGTCAGGCATGACTTCCTCTTAACAAAACCATGCTGTGTCCGAGCTATAACTGAAGTCTTATCTAAATGTTCCTGCAGTGCTTCTTTAACCAGTGTCTCCATTAATTTTCCTGGAACAGAAGTTAAACTCACAGGTCTATAATTACTTGTGTCAGCCTTGGATCCTCCTTTGTGAATTGGGGTCACATTTGCACATCTCCAGTCTATGGGTACCTCCCCTGAGTCCAAGGAAGCACTCATAATTATGGCTAAGGGTTTGCTTATTTCCTTTGCTGCCTCCTTTAATATAACTGGATAGATCCCATCCACCCCGGGTGCCTTTCTTGTGTTTATCTTCAACAGTTTCTCCTCCACTTTACTCCCAGTTATTTCAAGATTCTGTAGCTTACTGCTAGAGTTGAATACACCTCTGGCATTCCCCTTGCTGAATAACTCCTCATGTGTGAATGTCGATGCAAAATATTCATTTAGTTTGTTAGCTACCTGAGCAGGATCATCAACAGTTGACCCATCAATATCAAGTGGACCAATCTGATTCATCCCCTTCCTTCTAGAGTTTACATAAGTAAAGAACTCTTTGCTGTTTTTCTTTGCATGCCTTGCCAAAGATTTCTCGTAATCGGCCTTCGCCTGCCTAACCTCTTTTGTAACTTGGTTACAGATCAACTTGTATCTATCATAGGCTTCTGTGTCACGTGTTAATTTGTATGTATCCCATGCATTTTTCTTCTCTACCATATGTCTCATTAGTTCATCTGACATCCATTTAGGATTAAACCTTGAACAATATTTCTTAGTTAGTATGTAAAGCCTAGTAGGTTACAAGATAAGTTCTTTGAATGCTTCCCATTTTGAATTTGCTGTTGGTAACATCATCAGTTGGTCCCACTGTATAGAATTTAAATATTGTCTCAGACCATCATAGTCACCTTTACGAAAGCAATAACCCTTCCTTTACCCCTGATGGTAGTTACCTCTTTGAGTAAATCCCATTTCAGCACACTGTGATCACTGCCACCTAGTGGTTCCTTTATCTGCAGATTCTTAATGCATGAAGAATCACTACTGATCATGAGTATTAAACCCTCTATTTGCCTCCCAAACATGCTGATGTAGAAAACAATCATCCAATAAATCTACAAAAGCCTAGCTAGTGTGTGAGTGACTAATCCACAAATTCCAGTCAATATCTGGGAAATTAAAATCCCCCATTATAAGACTCTCTGATTTACTGGCCCACTC
This sequence comes from Mastigoproctus giganteus, assembly GCF_048544385.1. Classification (NCBI taxonomy): domain Eukaryota; kingdom Metazoa; phylum Arthropoda; class Arachnida; order Uropygi; family Thelyphonidae; genus Mastigoproctus; species Mastigoproctus giganteus. The sequence goes on from NC_143581.1 coordinate 82,979,877, forward strand.
TATTTCCCTATACAGTTTCTTATTATACTCATCAGAGTCATTAGACCTATAGCACACTCCTACTCTCAATTTTGATCTCCCAATGCTTATGTCACACCAAACTGACTCGACACCGTACTGTCCAGCAATGTCGACTGGCTTCACTTCATTGGATTTTATGTGTTTCTTAACTAATAGCATAACCGCTCATTACTTTCTATCTTGTCTATCATTTCTGTACACATTGTACTCCCTAAATTCCAGCTTTGCATTTCTTATAGCTGTGTGATACCACGTCTCTGATATCCCAACAATATCCACCTTTGATGCTTTGAGCAATACCCCAAATTCATCAAATTTATTTACCAAACTCCTAGCATTGGTGAACACGCAAGTATACACGCACCTGTTCCTATTCTTAGCTACCCTAACACAACCCATGTGTTTACTTGTACCGTAATGGCTCCCAACGGTCTCTGAAATATCCTGCATCTCCTTTTCCAGGCTTCTGCTCATTCCAATAGAAGCATTGCAAGAATCACTTTCACCTCTGCCAGTGGCTACTGTTAATCTATTAGTCCTTGTATCCCCCCCAAGCTAGCAGTTTTCCGACCCACCTAACACTGCCTCGATAGCATCAGCAAATATTCTTGCACCCTTTCTATTTAAGTGTATCCCATCCGTGTAGAAGCAGTCTCTCCTGTTAACAAGTACAGACCAGGCTGAAAAAAACTCTACCCCTTGAGCCTTGCACAATCTTCCCAGGGCCGAATTGATCGACAAGGCTCTAATCATATACTCCCTCCTATCGTGTCTGGGCAGAATTGCAGACACTTTCAAATTCAACCCTAATTCACGGTTTTTTTTTAAACAGTGACCTGTACTTGTTAAGTAATTCTGATGGTCTCCTACTATTAATATCATTAGTGCCAACATGTACAACTATATCACCTTTTGTGCCCTTAAAAGATGATATCCGCTCTACAACGTCATCAACCTTTGCCCCTGGCAGACATGCCTTGTACCTATTCCACCTATCCTTTTATGTTTTATGTGGAACAGGACCTATCCTGGTCCTGTCCCACCTATCATTTATCAGTGATATTGATGAAGGTATATCAGGCTTAGTGTCGAAGTTTGCAGATGATACAAAGGTTGGCAGGGTTCTTAATGACAGTAATGGCAGTGTGCTACTGCAACAGAATCTAGAAAATTTGTGCAGATGAGCTGAGAAGTGGCAACTGAAGTTTAACCTTGACAAATGCAAAGTACTGCATATGGGTAGAAGTAACCCCAGAGAAACATACCAACTGTGTGGTACTACACTTTAGGTGGTAGAAAATGAAAAAGACCTGGGAGTAATTGTGCAGTCAGATATGAAGTTTTCTGAGCAATGCAGACAGGCTGCAAGGGCAGGTCATGGGGTTTTGTCAATGATATGTAGGAATTTTGCTAGCAGGGAAAAGGATGTGATTGTCCCTCTGTATAAGGCAATTGTCAAGCCATGTCTTGAGTACAGGTCTGGAGGCCTCATTTTCGGAAGGATGTAGACTTGCTTGAGCATGTACAGAGAAGGGCAACAAGATTGGTGAGGGGAATGAAGGGATACTCTTACCAAGAGAGGCTTAAGTTCTGCAAATTGCAGTGGCTGAAGACTAGGCACCTGCATGGTGATCTGATTGAGGTGTATAAGGCCTTGAATTGGTTGAGCACGCTGAATTCTGATGGGATCCTTCCACTTGTTCAGATTACGAATCTAAGGGGGCATAAATTCAAATTAAGAAAAGACAGATGTAGAATAGATGTGCGGAAATATGCCTTTAGCCAGTGGGTGGTTAATTGCTGGAACAAACTTCCATCTGTTGTTGTGGAAGTTGATAGGTTAAATAAATTTAAGGAGGAATTGGACAGGCATTTGGAGGGAATGGTGTGATTTTTTTTTTTTTTTTTTTTTGGCTGATGCTGCACAAGCTCATACACTTGCTTTCTTGCATCACATGCCACTACTACTACGACAGGCTACAAGTCTATTTTTGAAGAGCAGTCTTCTGATTGTTACTGCACTTGCTACCTCTCTTGTATGTTCCTCCCATTTTCTTTTCACTCAGACGAAGAAGCTTTACGGTGTTTAAGACATAAATGCTTCAAAACACGGTCCTGTTTTGGTGTAGAGACTTATGTGTCCGGTTCCGTTTTCCTATCGGCAGAACCAGTATTCTTGAGGTTGTAAAGACATCTTCTCGCTGTCGACTGATTTCACGACACTCTATAAGCAATGTGGCGGGAAGAACATCCTTCCTCACGTAAAGCAACAATAGCACTCTTTCTTCGTGGCATCAACTACACATAACTCGCCATCCTGACACAAGCAAAGAATGGCTGCAACTCTTACAGAGCATACTTATATAGCTGGAAGTGACAGCTGATGCAATATTACATCATTGCATACACGTGTCAATCTTATCTGATGCAATCTGTAAGAAATATTGCCATATACTTATGTTATTTGGACAACAATTACAATTTTAAGGGGTGATGCACTTCCTTTGAACACCCGTGTATATTCTAAGTCTTTTCACATAAGGACCTCCTTTTGCCAATCTCACCAGTCGAGTTACCTGTCTCTGGGACCTTTCAAGAAGCTGTCTTTTTTTAGGCACAGTCTCAACACTTGAACATAGTATTCCAAGTGTGGTCTAATAATAGCCTTATATAATGGGATTATGACATCCTTGTCGCTACTAGCAGTAGTTCGATACATCATCGATAGGACATCATGGACCTTCCTTGCAACCTGTCTACAATGCTCAGAGAACTTAAGTCTGACCATACTGTAACATCCAAGTCTCTTTCCTCCACTACCGGCTTTAGTTCAACTCCGCCAAGTGTACGAGTTATTTTGGGTTATGTTCCCCAGGTACAATACCTTACAATTTTGCAGGATTAAAGCATAGCTGCCATTTTTCTGACCATCCCTGAAATCTATCTAGGTCATTCTGAAGAAACTCTGCTTGGTGGTGATCATTAACTACTCTACCAATCTTTACATCATCTGCAAATTTAGACATCACACCCTCTATCCCTTCATCGATGTCATTTATAAAAATCAAAATCAACAGTGGTCCTAATACTGATCCTTGAGGAACCCCACTTCTTACAACAACCCAATCTGACAAATAACCATTTATCACAACCCTCTACCTCCTGCCCTGAAACTATACAGCTATTCATCTATGGATTTTCTCTGTGATTCCAACCTGTTCCAGCTTATAAAGTAATCGCTCATGTGGCATATTACAGATCAATTTGTAGCTGTTATAGGCTTCAGTACTTTTTCTTGCTCTAACTTTTCCACACCGTCTTTTTCTGCTCAAATAATCTGGCAATTTCAGTATTCATCCAACTTGGAATCCTTCCTCCTCATGGAGTATTTTTTAATGGTATTAATTAATGTTTTAAAGGTATACCATAATTCAATTGTATTCACTCTCTGTGAGATATCTATCCAATTAATAGACCATGTAGCATGTTAAGCTGTCAATTTCCTTTCTTGAAATTTTAACCAATTCCTTTGCCTTTAACTACTGCTACCTCTCTATTCATCATCCACTGTGATTCATAAACTCTGTGATCACTTCCTTCTACTGGGTCCTGGACTGTCAGCCCTATTAGGTCATCTGGTTCATGGATGATGATCAGGTCTAGAATATTCTTTTCCCTAGTACTTCCCCTGACATGTTGATACAAATAACAATCATCTAGTTGATTTAAAAATTTTGTCCCCCATGTGGAATTTCCTTCCCATTTGTTCCAATCAATTAGAGGCAAATTAAAATCACCCATAACAAGACATCCATGCTTACTTGCCCATTCCATTTGCATGTAGAGGCTCTCATCATAATCTTCACAATCACCTAGCCTGTAGATTACTCCCACTTTCATTACACCTTTGCTTCCAACTATCTCACACCATACAGATTCTGTACTAGAATGCAAAATGTCTGAATCCGGGAAAGCTTTCGTGGCTGCTTTTGATAAGAAACATGACCCTCATCACCCCTTCTATCTGCCCTATCCTTCCTAAATACATTATACATATCGTACTGAAACTCATCATCCTTTATCTCTGGGTGGCACCACGTTTCCTTAAGCCCTGCTTTGTCAGCGTTACTTGTTACCAGCAGTTCAAATTCACTCATTTTATTGAAAACAATTAAGACTTAGTGTTCTTGTATAGTTAACTACCCTGACAATTCCTTGAAGTTCTTTGGTTACCCTCTCATTTGAAATGTTTCAGAACATCTTGCTAATTTGATCTGTTGCGGTAACAAACACGAACTCTTGAGATATGTGTAATACCTACTTTTGCCACTGATGATCTCTTGGCCTTGGGGAATGCAAACATGGTAGCAGTGATGTCACTGCTGGTGGGAAAATGGATGCCAGTCAGGTATTTTTTTCAAATTAGGATACAGATAAAAGTCCAATGGCGCTAGATCTGATGAATAAAGGGATGGCCCAAGATTTCAAAGCTTCACTCATGCATTTCAGCATAGCAATGACAGACTTGAAGGTGAGCACGTTGTCCTGGTGGAATAAGACTCCTTTGCTAAGTTTTCCTCAGTGTTTGTCTTTGATGTTTTCACACAAATACCTCAAGGTCTGCAAAATATTCCCTTGTAACTATCTGGCCTTTTTGAAGGCAATCCATTAGCCACACTCCCTCACTATCCCAAAAAACAATGCCATCACCTTTCCAGCAGAATAATCAAACTTGGCTTAGAAGTGGACAAATAGCTGCGTTTTCACTGTTTGGACTACTCCATTGTCTCTGGCTGATAGTGATGAACCCATATCTCATCCACAGTAACAAATCTTGCAAGGAAATTTGCTGTATCTGCTTGAAAATGATGCGAATGTTGACTCTACTTGACAATTCTTGTGTTTTTGATCTGCTGTAAACTTTGAAACCCACTGTGCTGACAACTCTTTTCACAGCAAGAACCACTGTTATTATGTGGTACACACACATTCAGATGAGATGTCCAAGAAGCTGGCAATGTAGCAAACTGTCACTCATCCCCAGATCATGAACAGCATCAACTAACTTTTGGAGTGAATGGACATTTCAGATCTTCCATAGCATGGGTATCTCCCACTTCCAGGTTTAAATTCTGCTTCCCACTTGCAGGTTTAAATTCTGCTTCCCACTTCTTAACCATGGAATAGGAAGGAACATCGTTTCCCAACATTGTAGCCATATCCTTACCAACTGCCTTTTGCATGTCTCATTTTTCTCAAATATTGGATGACTGCATGGTAACTGATTTTGTCCATCTTTCCTTATTCACACAAATTTGTTACTTCGAGACCCATAATTGAAAAAAAAAAAAAGACTAATGAAACTGCATGAAACTTGGAAGATTACTATTTGAAGTGTTATATATTGAGTACAGAAATTTTTAACACTGTACCTACCCTTTCATACTTAGGCCACAAATTTTTCAAATATTCCTCATAAATCACACAGGAACTGTTTGACAATGAGAACTCTTGATAGATGGGGCCACTTATCTTCACCATGCAACCGGTATTCCTCTGAAGAAACTGCTATTCTGACAATGTTTAACACTTTAAACCTCATTTAAGTGACCCTATTCATAAACAAATGTTTAATAACAAATGAAAATGGAAGAAAATAAAAACTAATGTGTATATAGTAGCCTCTTTTTAAAATAATCTAGAGGTGTATTAAAAGTTTCACGAATGATTAGGTTATGGAAAATCACAGACGTAGCAGAGATTAATTTCTACAAATTATAAATTAACATTGCTGTGCAATATAAGGAATTGCTTTTGGTGGAGGAGGGGGCATTTATAATGAAATTATTAGTCCCACATTGAATAAAACTGATTTAATTAAATTATATTTAAATGATATACCAGCATAATCAGAACTTATTTGAACCATGTGCTATGTGTTTTGTGGTACATGGCTTGGAGGTGGTAACTTGCCCCACAGTGGAGCCAGGTGGATCAATAAATAGTTTAAAACTGATTATACTGTAGCTTTAGCATACAGCAAACTTCTTGTTTAGGAATTCCTGATTTAAAAACCCATATCTTACAAACTTCTTAACTTCATGACCATCACCATTTGAAAGTAAAATGGTAAAAATGGAATTTTAAGTACCACATTAACAAACTGATCAATTTAACATATACGTACTATATATATATGCAAATAAATAATGTGCATTATTTAAAGGGGTGTTTTTTCTTTTTTTTTTTTTTTTTTTTTGCTAGGCCAGCCATTTGCATGAGCATGTATGGTCAGCTTTACATATAAAAAAAAAAAAAAAAAGTACCAATTTCTGTTCAGATAGCTTATAATTTATTGACTGGCAACAATTTGCTATTCTTTCCAAAGTAACATTATCTTACCAGTGAATAAATGAGCAGTTCTGATAATTTCATGCAGTTCTGTGAGGTACAGAGTTCCCATTAGGCTAGACACAGTGAAATTTGACTTACAGAAAGAGCTGGGATTAGTCAATTGTAAGCATCAGCTATAAAAGCTACCCCACACACCATAAGGAATTATTACTTTTGCAGTTATTTATTTCTATTTAAATTAAACAGTAATAAACATTCTCCACATACAATTCTGGTGTGCTAAACTGCAATGCTGTATTCAAGGCTGGATTTACTAGAGTGGTGCTTTTGCTCCAGGTTTCCAAAGTCATGCTGGGGAAGAGGAGGCTCCAATGCAATTGCTGTTGGTTCAGTCCCCTTAATTTGGACTGCCTAAATCTGTCCTTGGCTACAGTGGCTTTTTATAATCAAAAATATTCTTATGGATTTGTATACTTCATAACTACTGCTCATCATATGCAACAGTTGTTATACCTCTACTATACATTTCAATAAAAAATATTTCAGTAAACCTCATTAATTCAAAGTTCACTAGACAAAAATATGCTGATTTCAGTTGAAACTGGTTTTGAAGTATCTGGACAAGAAAAGGACTTCAGTTTTAAGAGACATGTTTAATGAGTTTAAGAGATATGTTTTATGCTTATTAACACTGTACCAAATTTTCCAAATTCTCTTTTAAAATGTTAAGAATCTTTTAGTGGTAGAGATCTGTGAATATATAATTAAAGCACTAATTTAATCAATATGATAGAGAGAGAGTTGTACCATGGAGAAATTAAATCAATTTCAATCAATGTATATTTATTTATTTATATACATGTTTCTCACACACACACACACACAGTGCACAGACCCTAAATAAAGGTGAGAATGCTAGGAGTTACAGAAAATACAAAACAGAAATAATCAATACAGAACTAGAATTAAAATATATACAAAATTTACATTAAGAAACCAGAGTAAGGAATAAATTCTTATAGATAGATGGATTAAGAGTAAAATCAATATTGTCGTTATTCATTACCTGAAGGAAACGAAACAGAGGACTACCAAGTAAGTGATATTCACAGAGTACGAGGAACAGGCAATGAGAAATTAATTTTATAACAAGAATTCGAACGGGGTATAGCGAAAGGTATTTGTTCAAGAAGAGACAGAGATTCGATAACAGAGTTTATGATATTGTAGACAAAAAGAGACTCATGGAGTTGTCGTCTAGAGTGAAGGGGAATGATTCTGAAGCAACCACAAAGAGCTCCATAATTTCAATGGTGAAAGGTAATGTGATTTCAATAGCACAAGAATTTAATAAATTTAATTTGAATTCTCTCAAGTCTGTGAGAAAGATATTCCTGTTGTGGGGGACCAGATAATATCACAATAATCAAAAATGGGAAGTATAAGCTGCTTGTAGAGAAGAATAAAAACTTTGTCACTCTTGAAAACAGAGGAAGCACACTTGATTAATCCAAGAAGTTTAGAAAAGTGAGATATTACGTGATCGACGTGGGAAGAGGGATGAAGGTCAGATATGGGCTTATGTTAAAATAAATGCCATGTTGTTTATCATGTATGATCATCCATGCCTTTAAAGGGAGAGTGTTCACAATTTTGGATGTTTGTGTAATTTGCTTGTAATCCATGCAAAAAGGTGGCATGAATAATTTTTTTGGAATGTCACTCATTCAGTGAAATATGTAACATCAGGCAGACTGCTCTTGCACATTACAGTTACACGTGTTGGCTATATAGCATTTGTGTGAGCCAGTGACCAATTTGATGTAACTTTATAACAGTTAGAAAAAAGTGAGTAGTTTAACCTTCACTATACGAAATCAAATCTGCTTTTTGTGCATAATAAGTCAGACTGTTAACTTTCCAGATACTGACTGGAACTTCTATGCTGGTCACTTAGCATAAAAGCTCAAGTAGCAATACCTTTCTGTATTTACTAGATGGCTGCTTTCTACACCAGCACATTAGAGAGGTAACATGGGGAAAGCAATACTACTGATTTCATTATTGCTCTTCAGGCATTAAGATCTGTAGATAAATTAATTGCTAGATAGCAGCAATCGCAATGTGTTGATGTGGAACTACTGTTGATGGTGACAAATAATATCTTGATTCATGCATGAAGAAATGTTTAGGGATAGACATATCAAATTATAACCACAAGAGAAGGATTTTGTGGTAACTAAGAAGAAAGTATGAGAGAAACTTTGAGGATAAAAGTAAATATGGCACCTGCAGCTAATGGTATCTTTCAAATTATATTTAGGTGACCTCAACATACTTATAAATGCTCCTGCAATTAATACTGGTTACGTAGTGTGGCATCTTTGTACTGTTACCAGAGATAGAGTAATTCATATTGTACTAGCTTTAATTCAATACTTTAGTGTGTTAATTATTATGTTTGATTGTAATAGGTATGTATGAGTGTAATTTTATTTCATAATTCCCAGTAAGACTATTAGATTTTCCTGGTTTTCCTGTAATGGGAATTGGGTCCTGTACAATTTTTTTGTGAATAAATAATGTTATTATTATTATTAATGCAGGATCATCTTGATAGGAATGCTGTTATACAGCAATCATTGTGGTTGGGGTGATTCCACTGCCAGGATCATTTCCACCACCAAGTTGTTACACCACCACGATTAAACTCACAGCCAATAAACAAAACTGAGTGACATCACCTGTGCAGTTTCTGCGAAGAACCTCTTTATTACTAACAGAGATGAAAAATCATAAGTTTTGTGGATGTTTTCTCATGATTTTATTCTTTAATCTAAACAAAAGTAATTAGACATAAATTAAATTAAAAGTAAAGAGTTTCCCCTGGTGCTGTTTTTAAATTGGAAAACAATTTCAAACCAGCAGGGGAGGGGGAATTCATTTCACAATTTTAAACCAGTACTGAGGGTGGAAGAAACTCATTTTCAAATTTTAAATCTGTGCCAAGATGGCATTCACTCTCTCTGCATTCATTTGAACCTTCAGAAAAGGGTACCCAGTGTTTCTGCACACTAATGCAAACCTGCCGGCTTTAGTCAGCAGAAAGACAGCATTCACTCTAATGTACCAACCACTAATTAGCAGCCTGTCAGAGCAATAAGTTGAAGAGGCTACACTTGTCTATCATTGCTTGTCACAAAGATCCATAGAAGGGTACCTGCTTGCAAAGATTAACCAATCTTATGTTCAGCTGTGTTATAAAGAATTGCTGAGGCATCTTAAATTTAATTAAAATCAGACTAATACAGAGTTTGCAATTACAATTTTTTTGCCCATCCATCTGTATGTAATAACTCAACTTTCACTGGATGGATTTACATGACCTTTAATATTTGGCTCTTTTAGAATGATTTGTCAAGCCTTCCCAAAAATTTCATTAAAATTTACTAATCACTTCTTTTTTCAAAAAAAAAAATCACATGGGCTATTCACATGCTGTTTTATTGCAGCTTCTCTCATTATTGTTCACATGTGCTTTACATGTGCTAATTTTGAGTAATGAATGGGCAATTTGGCATAAAACAAATCCTCTCAGTTCATGCATAAAATTCATTGTGTTTTTCTTTACTTTTAGTTTATTTTTTTATTAATTATGTATTATTTACTTTGAATTTTAATTAATTCAAAGGTAATTTTATTTATTGTGAAAGGAAAGAGATGGAGGAAAACTGAGATTTTGCAAAAAGATAGAGATAATTTCTCTATCACCAACTATTAATAAAACACTTAATCCCAACTTACATAAGCCTGAGTTACCTAACTTCGGACATGCGTAAAATTTTTTTGTTAAAATTTTCTTCCTGTTCATCACTGCTAACCACAATCAAAGAGAACGTTGTCTCTGTTGCAGAATATATTCATCTTCTGAACTTTCTCCTGCAGCATCTAGATTTCATGTATCTTCTGCTCTATTTAAAAAACAGTAATCTGGGTTTATTTGCTTTTGGTTGATAGATCTTTGTAAATTTCGTGGTATGGAGCTAAGCATGTTTGAAGCTCCCTGTTGAACTTTGTGTCCTTTTAGTCAAAGGATCTGCATTAAAAAAATAAGATTATAATTGCTTCGCTGAGTTTTTTCACTTCTTTTTTCAAAAAAATCACAGCCTTTTCATATGCTTTTTAGTGTAAAATTTGGAACTTCAGAATTTTAATCTGCTCTATCATCCTGCGAATTAATTGCACGAGGATTAGAGGATCTCTAAATTAGCATAGGTTTTATCATGTAATCTCCTGATGCATTACTGCACATAAGTAATGTTACATGATCTTTTGATGCCTTATAACCTGGTGCAGCTTTCTCTTTTTTTGAAATAAATGATGTTCTGTTGGGCATTTTTTTTCCACCAAATACCTGTCTCATCAGCATTGAAAACTTGATGTGGTGGGTATCTGTGCTCTTCAATAATTTTTTGAAATTCCTCTGCATATTTCTTGGCAGCTTCATTATCAGCCAATGCACTTTCCCCTTGAATTCTTATGTTATGTAATGAGAAGGGGGTTTTTAAATCACTCAAACCAACCATTATTGGCAACAAACTCCAGGTTAACGAAGATTCTCCATTTTCTTTTAAATGGTTATAAATTTTTAGCACCCTTTATTTAATTACATTGCTGTCTAATGGGATCCATTTTTTGCTGCTATCATCAAACCAAATACTGAGTGCTTTTTCCATCTTCTCAATTATTGGTGCTCAGCAACAAGCTGTCGTGAAGTTGAAAAAATGTAATTAATGATGTTGAAATTTCATATGTTTATTTAATGAAAAAACTTTTGAGCCTACAATCCAGTAAGGCTCCTGGGGTCGATGGCATTTACCCATTAACCTTAAGGGAGGAGGCAAGTGAGTGCACTGAACCATCGAGGCTAATTATGAGTGCATCACTGGACTCAGGAGTGATTCCATTGGATTGGAAAAGTGCAAATATATCTCCAATACATAAGGGCAGTTCTAAGAGTAAAATGGGAAATTACTGGCCGGTTAGTCTAACTTCATTAGTAGGGAAAATCATGGAGACTATGATCAAGGGTGGAATTCAAGATCACTTAGATAGAAATAGAATTCTGAAAGATACTCAGCATGGTTTTGTAAAGGAAAAATCATATTTAACTAATCTGGTTAGCCATTTTGACAGGGTCACTCGAGAACTGGACCTAGGGAATAATTTCAATGTTGTTTATTTGGATTTCAGTAACGCATTTGACACAGTCCCACATGAGCGGTTACTTTATAAGCTGGAACAGGTTGGAATCACAGGGAAAATCCTTAGATGGATAGCTGGATGGCTTCAGGGCAGGAGGCAGAGGATTGTGATAAATGGTTATTTCTCAGATTGGATTGATGTAACAAGTGGGGTCCCCCAAGGATCAGTATTAGGACCACTATTGTTTTTGATTTTAATAAATGACATCAATGAAGGGATATAGGGTGTAATGTCTAAATTTGCAGATGATGTAACGATTGGTAGAGTAATTAATGATTGCCACCAAGTAGAGCTTCTTCAGAATGACCTAGATAGACTTCAGGGATGGTCAAAAAATGGCAGCTATGCTTTAATCCACCAAAGTGTAAGGAATGGCAACCGGGGAACAGTAACCCCAAAATAACTTATACACTTGGCAGAGTTGAACTAAAGCTGGTAGTGGAGGAAAAGGACTTGGGTATTATGATATTGTCAGATATGAATGTTCTCTGAGCATTGTAGTCTGGTTGCAAGGAGGGCTCACGGTGTCCTATCGATGATTTATCGAACAATTGCTAGTAGAGATAAGGACGTCATAATTCCATTATACAGGGTGTCTCAAAAATATTGGTACAAACATTTAGGGGAGGTAGGTAACATCTAAAGGAGTGTGAATCGCATAGGAACCCATAACCAGAAATTCATGTGAAAGTAGTAGCAGAGGCACAAGAAGCAGAAATGACACAAGACAGTAATTAGTGGCAAACATTTATTTGACATAATATTAACAATGGAGTATGAGATGGATGCATTTCATGATGTTACAACAGATGCTCGAAGGTTCCACCATGAGACGTGATGCATGTGTGACACTGACACAGCATGGATTGATGGACACGCCTGGAGTTTCGTTGACAGTAGCAGCAGTGCAGACGTCTCACCACGAGATCCATTTCCATCTCCACAGGCGATTCATACACAACAGATTTGAGGGCCCCACAGAAAGAAATCAAGGCTCGATAAATCAGGTGAGCCTGGGGGCCAGGCAACGGGTCCACCACAGCCAATCCATCGACGCCCAAAACGCCTGTTCAAATGGTCACGAACACACCTTCCATAATGAGCAGGCACCCCATCATGTTTAAACCAAATGTTGCGTCTCATATTTGCTGGAACATCATCAAGTAACCCTGGTAGAACTTGTTCAAGAAAGATCTGATATTTAGCAGAGTTCATGCAGGATGGTAACAGGTATGGGCCAACTAAGCAGTCACCGACCATACCTGCCCACACATTTATTGAGAAGCGATGTTGTGCCGCATGGAGGCGCACACCGTATGGGTTGTCAAGAGCCCACACATGAGCATTGTGCTGATTGAATAAGCCTTCCCGAGTGAAATAAGCCTCATCCGTGACCAAAACATAGGCTGGAAAATTTAAGTCTTGAACACTTTCTTGGAGAAACCGCTGCGCAAAAGCCACACGTGCAGGTTGATCTTGGGGGAGCAGTAACTGAACCCTTTGGAGATGAAAGGGGCGTAAGGAATCGTCGTGGCAGACACGCTGTACACTGCAACGAGATGCTCCTAAGGCAGAGACAATGGCATGTGTGCTGGCAGTAGGATTATTCTGGACGGCATTCAACACACTTTCTTTCATGGCAGGAGTTCGCGTCGAACGTGGTCTGCCCGCACTACTCCTGTTACCTCTAAATGATCCATAATCGCACAAATTTTGATGCACATGCGTTGAACTAAAGTCGGTAATGGAGGAAAGGGACTTGGGTGGTCTGGTACATGTCTGTCTGGGAAGCGTTCACCATAAATTCGTTGAGCGGCTCGTCCATTGCTCTCTGCTAATCCATACACTAGGTGCATGTCTGCCAGCTCACAGTTCGTATATCGATGCATGCTCTTCATGCAGCGACCACTGCTTGAATGAATAAACCAGAAATTTTCCCTCTCGCGAAAAGATGAACAGCACCGTGTACCGGCTTACGGTGACTTTCCGGTTATGGGTTCCTATGCGATTCACGTTCCTTTAGATGTTACCTACCTCCTCTAAACGTTTGTACCAATATTTTTGAGACACCCTGTATAAGGCTATTGTTAAACCACACTTGGAATACTATGTGTTCAAGTATGGAGACTGCACTTAAATTCTTCTTCTTGAAAGGATCCAAAGATGGGTAACTCACCTGGTGCATTATTCTTGCATTATTCTTCTTGAAAGGATCCAAAGATGGGTAACTCACCTGGTGAGATCGGCAAAAGGGCGTCTATATGAGAAAAGAATGTGGGTTGCAGAGCTTGGAAAATAGGAAGAGACTTAGAAGAGACTTGATTGAGGTGTTTAAGGCTCTGAGAGGCATAAGCAAAATGAATAAGGACGAAATTTTCACAGTTATAAATGATTCTAGAACAAGGGGCCAAAAATTCAAGTTATGGGGAGAGATGTTTAGACTGGATTGCAGGAAGTTTTATTTTAGCCAGCGAGTTATAAATTACTGGAATAAGTTACCTACATGGGTGGTAGAGGCTGACAGTTTGGGGAAATTCAAAGGTCAGCTGGATATGAGAGGAGGGAAATGCATAGGTTGTCCATTTCCTTTTCTCTTATTAATTATTATTATTATTATTTAAATTTTATTCTTATTTGGTTTTAATTTTCTTCTTATTTTTTTATTATTATTAATGTTTTTATTCTATTATTCGATTTTATTTATTTTTTTGTTATCTTTTGGCTGGTGCAGCATAAGCCATAAGCTTCCTTGCATCATCTGGCCATTATTAATACTAATTTTCTGTCCATTTCTCTTTATGATCTGCATTGTTGCTTCATTTAAATTTAAACTTTTTGCAACATATATGTAGATATGTTGCAAAAAGATGTGATACCTTTTTTCTCCCTTTTTAAGATGATCCAAAATTTTTATCTTTGATTTCAGAGAAATTAAGTTTCTTTTGAGTAGTGTTTTTTTACTTTCCTTAGACATAATTTAGGGCTGGAATTTAATTCACAACAAAGAAATTATTCCAATACAATTCTTAAGAACAAAGTTTAGTAATACATACCTGAAAAAAAATATATAAATGATCAAAGAGAAACCAATATAAATGCTTCGAATGCACAATTTTTTATGATCTCAAACAAGCACAAGTTCAATAGCACAGAACCTATCACAGGGATTTTCCAACAAAATAAAATACAGGGATTTCCCCCTTTTTTTTTTTTTTTTTTTTGCATAATGACTAGCAAGCCAACAGCGAGGATTCACAAAAAATAATGGAAATGTTGAAAAATTACATCCAACATAATAGCAGGGTTTTCCCCACACAAAAGCTCAAAAATACCATGTCATGTCATGTTCCCCACAATTCTCTAACCGTGTTGAAGTGAAACTGAGTACAGTGTTGTGCGAGGATTGCTGCAATTTATCAATCATGTTCGAGTAAGTGTTATAGAATTATTGTATTATATGATACTTCTATAACACCTGTACTTTGGTTTCAGTAGTGTGAACAAAATGGATTACATGTGCACTTATGGAATTGTGTGTGGGGGGGGGGTGCACTTGGAATGAAAGTATCCAAGTATGGAGACCAATACCTAAAAAAGACAACTTGAAAGAGTCCAAAGATGGGCAACCTCACTTCAGAAATATTTTGAATATGTAGGCTACAGAGATTGGCAAGCTAGGCACCTCATAGGGGACCCGATTAAGGTTTATAATGTTCAGAGAGGAGTTAGTAAAGTGAATGAAGGTAAAAGTTACACTGTTATGATTACAGGGATAAAAATGCAAAATTTAAAGGTGACCATTCATAATACACATTAGTGAATTTTTATTATAGTTCCATTCAATTTCATTACAAATGATCTTTGACTATTGATTTTGGTAAAATCTTTTAAATTAGACAAACTATTCACAAGTTGCAGAACAAATTTAGTCTTCAAATTTCATCCTAGACCATTTTAAATTATCGCTACTAAAATGCATATAAAACTATCTCGTTTTATAAAACTATTAATTTTATATCAGATTATCTGAAATGCAACATACATTGTATTTCAGATAATCTGATATAAAATTAATGAGGATATACGGTATTTTAAAATATTATTGCTAAAAGTTTCAAATATCATTGTTAGGACCCTATATAAATCTTGTGGTTATCCCACTTATGTATTTTTTGGAACACATCTTCTCATTATACCACTATATATCTTTGGATAATCACTCCTGATTATGAATGTTACAAATTAGTTTTCAGGTACACAAAGTGTTCATAAATTGGGAAGTTATTATATACAATAGCTGCATGCTTCCCTGATTTTCATCAAGTGTAAATGAACACTGGCACAACCATTCTTCATGTGTATGACACGACACTATAATTTGAAATTAATGTAATTAATAAGTAATACAATGGATGGGAAAAAGTGAGTATAGAAGGGATTGTTTCAATGTTTTGCATTTTTTTTCTGGCATTTACATACTTTTAAACTAAACTGGATATAACAAGAATATATCATAATGAATACAGTTTTAATTTATTTATGAATGTAGCTTTTGGGAATTGAACTTAAAAATGAAAAACACTACCACTTACTTTAAAAATTCCTGTACTAGCCAACAGCTTTGTATCTATCAAGTGAGGAAATAAACAACTTGCCATTTCTTTGAATTCTTCATAACTCTGAAAGGTTTTGAATTAAAAAAAAAAAAAAAACCCTTTTCATTTAGAGCATTATTAATAAAACAGTTGCCTGCTGAAAATAAATTCCAACATTAGTATAAGTCAAGTACTTTTATTAACTGCCTGGAAAATTCATAAACAAAAAATGAAAATAATAATAAGATTGCCTACTTGAAATGAGATGTTTTACAGAAAAACAATTTAAGATCTTAAGCATTATCACTTTCAAAATACTCATCATCTATAAAAATAGGAAAAAATAAGTTTTTCTCTACTTCAGCTTCTGTTACTTTATTTAATATAATTACAGTAAGCAAACAATTACTACCTTTCCACCATTCAGCAGTACATATGCAAATATACATTTTGAAGGTCATTTCAAATAATTTGTTTTTTAATGTATTAAAATTGTTCCAAAACTTCTAGTGTATACTGCTATATCTTATCTGTGTTTCCAATAGCAGAACCAATTTTAACAGATGGCAGTGGAAAAACAGCTTTGAAATTCAGAGGAGAAGGAGTTCACAAATGCTAGCCTCTGTAGTATGATTTCGGCCAAGGTTGAAGCTCTGGAATTCAGATCCAGCAGTTGGCAAAAAGTGACATATATTTATTTATCATATGATAAATAAATAGATGTGAATATTAAACTTTTTTTTTTTTTACAATGTTTTTCAAAAAATTTTTTTTAAAAATCCAATTTGGCTTTTGACAATAATTTCAATCTAATGTTGAACAAAATAAGAACTTAATACTGCAATCATACTGTATAAAGTTTACAATTCTGAAAGGCTTCGAAACTCCACAAAGTTAGCCACTAGCAAAAAACCCACTGCTGAAACAGTTAACACAAACACATTTGACTTTCAGAAATAATATCATAGCATATAACCCAGTTCTGCTTAAAGACTTCAGAGATGAGGACAGTTATTCATATGGCTTGATAATATAATACACAAGCTGCATAGCAACTCTAAGGCAGCACTAATCCATACAAACTTCAACTTGGAACCATGGTAGAACATCACCCAAAAAATGCAACCAAATATGCTTGATGAAACTATACACCAATGTTGAATTCTGTAAAAAACAGCAGACTTCATATCAATATCAGAGCTAGAAATTCCTGCAAAAAACAGTAAGTAAAATTTAAAAAAAAAAAAAGTAAAATTAAAAAAAAAAAAAAAGGAGAATAAGTGTTGCCTCATAAATAATTGAAACAAGACCACATTCGCTTCATTATATGATGCAAGGTTGAGAATTTTTGTCCATGAAATCAGTATCACGAATTTTTGTCCATTAAATTAGTATATGTCGATATGGTTCCTGATGTTCTGTAGTATAACAGCTACGATGGGGGTGATAATTTAATTTGCAGACTGGTGCATGATTTTGTTTGAGCACGAACTTTCTATAACTGCTACCAGAGGCACTCTCCCTGATCACTACTGAGCAGCAGACTGTGTGTGCGCATGCCAGTACTTGTCGAGCTAGTGTTGCGTGAAGTTTTTTTAGCTTTGTGTCACTGACAATTGTTTTGCAACAAGTATCGCATTGGACATAGAGACTGAACAGTGATATGTGATTTGTTATTGGTTATTGTGTTAGATGGGGCTTAAATGCATCGAAAACAGTTAGAATGAAGCATACGATAATAAGTGTCTTGGTAGGGCGGCCATATTCCAGTGTGACCAAACTTTCCGGTGTGAAGTTAATGTTATTTTGGTTTTTAGGAGCGTTAGCAACTAAGGCCATATTGTTCCGGGGATATGCAATGGTCATTCCCTGACCTTTCTGCATCCTCTGTATTTGGTGGTCATGAGCTCGACCCGTGTGAAGTGGTTTCTCCATCAAGACAATGCCAGACCCTATACAGTTAATATTGTGAGCCAGTGATCACTGCCATATGTGCAGGTTGTGCCACATCCCCCCCCCCAATCATCAAACTTATAGCTCCATGTGATTTCTTCCTGTTTCCATATCTGAAGAAAGCTCTGAAAGACAAGCATTTCGTGTCCGACACAACGATGCTCACAGAGCCACAACAGAAACACTTCGCAGTCTTTCGAAAAATGGTTTGCAAGAAGCATTTAATGCATGGTACAATGGTGGCAAAAGTGTATAAAGTTCAAGGGAGAGTATTTCAAGAAGAAGAAATCCACAGAAGATTCAAATGATAACAATTAAGATAAGACCTAGCAGCAGTCCATAGATTAAATGCCACCCCTTCCCCCGTATATTCAACTGAAAGAGATACATAAATAGCATTTTATTATTATTATTATATCAGTACAAAAGGTATAAATATCTATAGCACTAAACAGAAAGTTGTTCCAAACCAGTCATGCTGACTGGTTGCTGCACATGTTTTCAATGGTTTAGGAAGAGAGTTGAGTGGATTAAAGATGACAAATACAGATATGGAAGTATCATCTATAGAAAAGCAAGCAGCAAAAAAGTGAATGTCCATGAGATAAAGAGTGGAGCAATGGCACAAAGAGATTAGTCATTAATTGATTTGACTACCCTTTTCTGGCTATAGACTATAGACTTTCAAGCCCTTTTCTATAGGCTTGAAAGACCTCAGTGAAAAAGAAAATCCAGTTCTTTTCAATGCAAAGGAGCAGTATTTGTGACATTTATGCCAAGAGAACTGTATTAATAAAGCAAAACAATGCAAGGAAGTGAACTGCATGAGCTGAAAATGAGTAGATAAAACAGAATCTTCATATCAATCCCACAAAGTAACCATCCAACTGTGCTTTAAACTTAGCTAAACACTGCCTCTACTATGCTGGGAGGCAACTTATTCCAATGTTGATAACCCACTGCCCATATGAAATATAAATTAGAGATTAGAAGTCAGGACAAACTCTAATAAAGATATGTAATCTTAATGTTATGTATATAACAATGATGATTATGATTACATCATTATTATTATGTGAATACTACATTTTTCACATCTATAGAGTATTACTCAATAAATATATATTTAGTTTAATAAAATCTTTTTAAACATTTTCACTCTTTACGCAAGGAAAAAAAAAAGGTTGAAGGTGCTGAAAAAGCAAGGAAAGTACATTAAGTGTGCAGGTTACCAACTTAATATCAACATATTAAGAAAAATATGTTTTACCTAATATATTTACATTAAAATATCTATAAACATATGTTTACATCAGGTAAAACAATCTAGTAAAATTTTAATAAGTGATACTGTTAAATGCATAAGCAAGTTAGCTTCCCATTAATTGCTCATTAGAAAGTCACCTGTCAATAAAATCATAATTAACTGACAAAAAAAAATTTTGTATAATTTTACATGTTAGTATACTAGATTCCATAAATGAAATTTCTTTTTATTTACTAAAGGCATACCTACTACAATCAATCAGCAAATGTGCAAATTTCTGAATGGAACTGAATTTCATTTGCTGTCAGAAATCTTTCTCCTATTGCATCTATTATGGTCGTGTTTCATGACAGCCCACATCGGCAATGACAAAATTATATCAATTTTCTATCAACAGCATAAGATATGTAGTTTTTAACACTTGTTTCTGTATGTGGTGTCACTGTTAAATGATTTCCAAAAAGTACATGACTTTTTAATTTTCCATTGGAGCTGTTTTATGTGTGAATGTTAGTTACAGTTCATTCTTGTTAGCAGAGCCAATTTCTCCCTCCTTGTGTTTATACTGAGCTTCCCTGTATTTACTTGATTTGTACATTTTTTACCAATAGCACAGGTGCATACCTAGCTTTTAGCATTTGTTTCTCTATACTGTTCGTCATTGTTACAAAATTTCAAAACAGTAAAATTTCAGAGCTGCTTTGCTAAAGTCGAGCATGCTTCATTCTTGCTATTGGAGCTGGCTTTCCTTCACATGGGTTACATCCTTGTTTCACAGTAAAATTTTGAAGCCCACTGTGCACAATAGTAACACCAAATCAAAGTGTGAAAATTTTTATCACATATATGACTTATGAGGGTAACTAACTTTTAACCTTTGTTCCTCTGTGGGGTATCCCCTTTGGCTGTTATCAAAAATTAACAAGTAATAAGCAACTTTTTTTTTTTTTTTATCAGAGCTGTATTATTTTATATAAGAGAAAGTCAGGTTGGTTTAGATTCTGCACATATTACTGCTGCATCTCGTGGAAAATTTTTGCAGCCCACTACACTTGTCAGCTTTGGTAAAGTGATTACAATTAACAGTGTTGAATATATACCAGTCACTTAGAGGAAACCTAACATTCAATTTTTGTTCCTCTGTGTGGGATATCTTCCTGGGCCATTGTAAAAACACACACAAGTTATCCTATAATGTTACAGTAAAAATTTGACACAGTCTGCCATTAAAGTTGAGCACAATGGGATGGCATGTGCTAGAAAACATGGCCATAACACATGCAGAGGGAAAGCCAGCTCCAATATGAAACATGAAGCATGCCTTTCACATGTGAAAGGCTGCTTCAGGCAAAACAAAAAAATTAAAATAAAATAAAATAAAACAAACCAAAAAGTTGTGTATCATTTGCAAAATTTTTAACGACAACCCCTACATACAGAAACAAATGCTAAACGTTAAGTATCCTCTTGAAAATTGCTCAAATTAAGTAAACAGTGAAAACAAAACCTCAAATGATAAAACGGAATGAAAGCTGGGCCACAACAATGAAAGCCATAGTGACAGATAGCAATGCTAACTAACTTGCCGACACATTTAGTGGCATCACTTAATCAGATTTTAACAACTTTCCTTCATTTTGCATACCTGGAAAAAAAAAAAAAAAAAAAAAGGAGAGCTAAAGAAATCAATATCATCTACCAAAATATTGATGAAAATGAAAAACAGTGTCCAAAATGGCAAGTCCTGCTTGTAGTCCTCTTTGGGGCTAGTCCAATCAAAAGCTCTAAACAAGAGTTCACTATAATAAGAATGTTTTTAAGGTCATGTGTTTACTTTTACCAGATATATTAAAAAAATTTATAAAATACAGTTTATATATATATATATATATATATATATATATATATATATATATATCTGTTTGGTGGGGGGAAGGAGGTATCATATTCAAGACATACAAAACTGTATATTGAGTTTTCACTGTATTAACAAAGTGGTGTTTTAAGTATTTATAACAGAGATCTAATTATAAGTCAATTATTTTCATTCAAGTTGTCTTTATTGCTAAATGAAAATATATTTTACATTATTTAAACAATAAAGAACTGAACAATTTTAACTTACTTCAGGTAAAGGTGAAGAGAATATACTTAATGCATGAAGCAAATCTAAAATCATGTTATGGCCAACTATACACTTATTTGATTGGGATATTAATTCCAAAATTCTTCTAAATCCAACTGCTTCTTCTAACTCAATCTAATGGAAACAATGTAAAAAGTTCTTAATATTAGAGTGAACAGATATCTAAGTAATGTGAAAAATTACATGAAATTTTTATTATTAAAAATGAAATAGCAATAGAGAAAAAAAAAAAAAAAACTGTGAAAACTGATACAAGTAGAATGCCCAAAATGTGGCTGCTTAAAAGCAAGACAATGTTAAGGTTCAAGGTTCTCTTCTCCCCAAGTATGAAATTTGTTCTCTAAGTATCACTTGGATGGAAAATGGGTTCAAGTAGCACTGTTGGATGGCAAATAGGTTCAATAAGATTGTCAAGTTAAACAATACACAACTTAATGCTTTTGAAAATTCATCTGGCAGCTGACCACATTCCATGTTTAGCAGACTTTCAACTGCTAAGTAAACACAATGAACTTAGGAATTCACAATGAAGTCTACTGATCACCAAACCTAAAATGTTTCCATTCGTGCACTGAGCATAACTGTTACTCCTGTGATTATGTTACAAACACACTAATTCACCCTAAGAAACATAAATGCACTTTACATTTAAAAGCATTAAAACTTCAGTTGCCATTCAGAAGCAAAATGTACTGGTTCTAGTTGTTAACTACTACTGTTCTTACTTTTAAATAATCAGAAAATCTTGACAACTTCCCTCAACTCCCTTCGTCAAAGTATAAACGAATCACAAACAGGAGGAGTTCACAGCACTCTATGCGTGTTCATATGGGGATCCTATATGCAGAGATCAGAAATGCATACACACATTGATCCACCCTGATTGATGTCCATTTATGACTACTCTGTCTCCTAGCCTATTCTCTATCTCCCAATTAGGATTTGGCTAACAGCTAAATCCTAATTCAATAAAGTAGCTTGCTAATAATAGACTTTTATATTATAGCTTAATACATAATAGCCTTTCATCTTTCTGTCTCCTATAAAATAATCCCACCTACTTTGGATTGGCTTTTTGAGTCCTACACCATTCCTTTCTACCCTGGGTGAAGATCCTTCTTTCCTATTCCGTGTCCCCTTTCCATGACCTCCACCATGTCCTCTTAGGTCAACACTCACCCCCACAACTCCTCCTTACTGGTTTATCTCTACAATTCTCTTGCTATGTCTAAACCACCTCAGTCTCTCTTGTTTTATTGTATCCACACCTGCCTTCCTCTAACTTCTCACTTTATCCCTTCTAGTAATTGCCCTCGTTAATTTTAACATGGCAGT
This sequence comes from Mastigoproctus giganteus, assembly GCF_048544385.1. Lineage (NCBI taxonomy): Eukaryota > Metazoa > Arthropoda > Arachnida > Uropygi > Thelyphonidae > Mastigoproctus > Mastigoproctus giganteus. The sequence continues at coordinate 83,002,813 of NC_143581.1, forward strand.
GGTGGCACCACATCTGTAGCAAAAACAATGAGAGTTAAGATTTTGGAACTTTTTAAAAAAGAGGAGCATTCTTAATTTATATAAATTATAAGTTCTAAGAAATATTAAAATTTTTAAAACACTATGTTTTTCACATTTTATTTTAAAAAAAATCTTCAAAGTTTATTAGAAACTATCAAAACAAATTGCCAAAAATTTAAAAAAAAATCTCTTAATTTATTAATTATAAGAAAAAAAAAAATCAGATAAAAACAAACATCAGTTTCTTAGTTTTATTTTATCCAATTTTCTATTTTATATTTGTTAAAAATAGAAATGTAATACACAGTATCGATATTGGAGCATTTTACAAGAAATTACCAAGGTTAATTTCTTGTAAAATGCCCTAATTACTTATTAATTTTCTATTTGTAGATGCCAGAATGGATGTGATTGTGTGTAAAGTTGTGTTTAGGTTATGTTTTTCTTCTGGCCACTTAGCAAAGTCCCACCCACTGCCCATTGAACCACAAGGAGGTGGATCAGGTAGTAGGTGTATGAGCTCTGGTTGGGCCCCACCAGAGTCACCTCAGCTTCCTGAATAGTGCATGCAAAAAAAATTAAAATATTTAAAATTTTTTTTTTTTGTTTAGACGGGGAGTGCAAGGGGATAGTCAAATAGGCAGAAAAGAGGGTGAGAAAGGGGTAGTTGTAGTGAAGGCAGCCACTGGAAAGAATAGGCCAGGGCCAAGTGAAAAAGGAAAGTAGGTTACTGAGGGGAAGGAGGCCCAAAGTACAACAGGAGCAGAATGCCCCACGAGATTGCCAAATGGCCATCCTGTATTAGACAAGGCACTAATTGGTTCTCACTGACAGAGTCGATTCGGAAGAAGTCAAGGTGATAAGTCATGTCTGGATGAAGCCAAGATAACTGTTGAAGATACCCTTAATAGCTGTTCTAGCAAATCCAGGTACAAGTTGTGACAATGAGTGTAAAAGTTGAGTGACGTCACGTCCACAGAGCAATCAAGGAGACAGTTGTAGGCAGCTTGAGTAGGCGCCTCCGTAGCCAGGTGGGAAGGAGCAGCAGTGCGTAGCACACGCTTCTTGATTAGACCGGGGTTCGAGCCCGTCACCACCAAATACGGAGGATGTGGAAAGGTCAGGGAATGACCACCGCATATCCCGGAGCAATATGGCCTTAGTTGCTAATGCTCCTAAAAACCAAATAACAAAACAAACAAAACAACTTGAGTTTAAGTTGAAATGGGGGGGGGAGATGACAGCTGCTTTGGAATAGAATGATAGATAGATTCTGTAGTTGACAGCTGAGTTTTAGTAAAGTCCCATGAAAGAGAGAAAGATTAGCAATGTGGTTTAAAATGTGTGTAAATCAGGTTTCATTCACTAGAGGCTAGGAGTTACCAGGTACATCAGAAATAGTCCAAAGATAGTTTGTGGTGAGTGAAGGTTCTTAGGCAAATATCAATAAAGTACTTTTACTATCCTGTACTTTTTACTATACTTTTACTTTACTAACATTTCAATAATAAAGAAATGTTCCATTCTGGAAGTAAAAGCACAGATGGAGGTAATGAACCTTGCTCTAACGTCCTCATAGAGCAGAGAGTGGTACAGGATGTGGTCCCAGCCCTCTAGGGACCCACAGTAGTACTGGAGATTGTCACACTAGCCGGTTTAGAAATAAGAGATCTATGGCCAATGAAGGAGACCAACAGTCCTGGTGCATATGAGGAAAGAAGCTTTGGGCTTGTGATAGACTTGAGTAATAAATTTTTTGGTACAATTCCCAATGTAATAGTAATCGCCATATAATGCAAGGAAACCATAGGCTTTTGCTAGACTGGGGGGGAAAAAACAGCACACAGGTAAGTATCCGGTTGAACTTTGAATTTATTTAAACTGTCAGCCTCAACTACCTGTGAGAGAAACTTGTTCCAGCTATCAAAAAGTGGCAGCTAAAAGAAAACTTTGTACAATCTAATCTAAACCTCAAGCCCTGTAATTTGAATTTATAATCCCTAGTTCTGAAATTCTTTAGAAAGTAAGGATTTCACCTTCATTCATTTTACCAATCTCTCTCAGAGACTTATAAATCTCGATCAGGTCACCTCGGAGATGCTTGGTTGCCAAGCTCTATAGCACACATAATCAGTCTTTCCTCATATAGCCATCCTTCTGCCAATCTCAACCATTTGAGTCGCCCATCCTTGGACCCTTTCAAGAAGCTCTATGTATTTTTTTCAGATGAGGTCACCATACTTGAATACAGTATTCAAAATGTGGTCTTACAATTGCCTTAGTGGGATTATGACCTCCTTATCTCTACAGGATAAGGTTCGATATCATCAATAGGACACTATGGGCTTTCCTGGCTGCCTGTTTACAGTTAAGAACACTTCATATCTGCCCATACTGTAACTCTCAGACCCCTTTTCTTCTTCGCTGTTTTTAATTCAGCCCCACCAAGTGTATAATTTATTTGTGAGCTGCTATTAACCAAGAGTAAAACTGCATTTAGCAGCATTAACACATAGCTGCCACTTCTGTGACCATCTCTGAACTCTGTTCAAGTCATCCTGAAGGAACGCTGCTTGGCACTGATCATTAACAACTCTGCCAATCTTTACGTCATCTGCAAATTTTCACATCATGCCTTCTATCTGTTGATGTCATTTATGAAAATGAGAAACAATAGTAGTCTAAGAACCAATTCCTCAAGGATCAGTTCTTGGTCCCTCAAGGATCTGACACTACATAAACTGAAGAATATCCATTAATCACAACCCTCTACCTTCTGCCTTGCAGCCACCCGGTATCTTAGAATCTTACAAGTAATCCCAAGCTGTTCAAGCTTATACAGCAACCTCTCATGAGGAACAGAGTCAAATGTTTTGCTAAAATCCAAATAAACTATATCAAAATTATTCCCTAAATCCAGCTCATGAGTAAATGTGTCAAAATAGCCTACTAAGTTAGTTAAGCTTCATTTACCCTTAACAAAGCCATGCTATGTGTATCCTTCAGAATGCCATATCTATCTAAATGTCCCCTGGACTGCACTCTTAATCACTGCCTCTGAGATTTTTCTATCCCCTGAAGTCAGACTAAATGATCTATAGTCACCAAATTCATTCCTAGAATGGTTTTTATGTATTGGCGATACATTGGCACATCTCCAATCCAAAGGAATCTCCCGAGTCATAAGATGCCCTCATAATTAACTTATAATGGTTCAATACATTCCCTCATGCTCTCCCTCAAAACTACAGGGTATATGCCATCAACTCCAGGAGCCTTACTTGCCTTTATGCTCAAAAGTTTTTCTAATAAACAGTCATCTGTAATTCACTAATCACAGATGGTTCAGTGATTTCATATGGTTCAGCCTTACTTGCACAGCCTCTTCTCAGCATGAAGGGTCTGTGAGATCTGTCGGTAAAGCGATATGCAAAGTACCTGTTCATTTCAGATGATGCTGGTTGATCTTCCTCTTCTCTTGATTGAAGTCATTTGCTAGATCAAAGGCATAGTCGAGAACAGTTGTAGGAATGGTTTTCTGGTGTCTGTAGTTGAGGTCAATATGGATGACTTCCAAGTTCAGGGGAGGGGTGTCTGTCAGGACCTGGAGGGCTTAGATGCTAATCATGCGGCACACACACATGACCATAAGCAGTGTGATACGCTGAATGGAGTGAACCTTCTGGATGTTCTTAGCAAGTCAGGGCCTGACTTGCTAAGAACATTCATATTGTTTCATATGGTGCTGGTGCCTGGTGCACCTGCACCATATGAAACAATGGCCACAAAAACTGCCTTGTAGAGTATCACGAGAGTTCTGCCTCAGAGGGGCCAATCAGCCCTAGTGATGTGTCTGATAAGAGCAGTGAACTTCCTGAATTTTGTACTTTATTATTGGAGGTGTGGTTGCATTATTGGAGGTGTGGTTGCAGTCCATTATTATTCCAAGATAGAACTTTAGGCACCAGCCCAACAGATGTTGAGTCAATTTTAATGATGGAAAGTCTCCGTATATTAAACTTGGCCTTGAGCAGGATGGCCTTCATCTTGTCTGTGGAGATCTTGAGCATGCATTAGCATTAGCAGAGACATATGATGCAAGAAAGCAAGCTTATGCAGCATCAGCCAAAAAATAAAAAATACACTTCACCCCTCCGTTCGTTCGAAATACCTGTCCAGTTGAGCCTTAATTCCATTTAGGTTCAGCTGGACAGGTATTTCGAACATTATACATTTCTGACCCAACAAGTTAGCAGGGTAATGGCAGTGTTTGCCCTATCCTCTAGGAGGGCTTGCATGCTAGCAGGAAACATCAAGACAAAATCATCAGCAAAGCCAACAGAACCTCTCCACCTAGCCCAAATCCATGTAGAGGAACTCAAAGAGGACAACAGCCCACAGGAACAGTCCAAGGACAGATCATGTGGGCATCTCATGGAGATAGTTCATGACTTTCTGGAAGGCTGTTACTACCCTGATGTTTCTATTGCAGAGGTAGCTATTATGGCATGAGAAAGATTTCCAGGTAGCTCTGCATGATGTAAATGTTTGTCTGAGGATAGAAGGCCACCAGAGATTGTCAATGCCCCACAGAAGTCAATAGTAATGGCAAGAAGATACTTCTCTGGTCTTGTGGCAGCAGTTTGAAGTAGCCGATGAACAACATCAGTTGTAGTGTATCATCCTATTGCTCTTCTCTCTGTCTTGGAGCAGCTCTTCAAACAACTTCTTCAAAAGAAAAGATGTTTGAAAAATTTCCCCAAGACAGAGAGAGAGAAGAGCAATGGGACAATAGGATCTGGGCTGGTGGGGAAGCTTCTGTGGATTATTCAAAAGTAATTTAATATCATCTAATCTAATAGCAGTCTACCAGGCATTAGAGGAATCCTTCCTGAAGCCATTATTGTAGAGGGCCAGCACTAAGTTAGGGCAAATGGTTATTAGTTTTTGAAAGACCTCAGCCTCTACAAGATCAGGTCTGGGGCATTTGTCTCTCATTTTATCCAATGCAGTGTTGAGTTCCTCAATGGTGAAGGGAAGTTCAATGTTAAAATTATGATATTGCTCATTCAGAAGGCAGTTTTGGATTTGTGCATTGAGTTAGGTTAAGTGTCTCCCCAGGAACGAGGAGTCCAGTATAATAGAGACTAAGTCAGAGTAGGTAGGGGTCACTGTGTCATTGGAAGTGAGAGTAACGTCAAGTATTTCACCTCTGGGGAGCTTGTCAGTCACAATGTATTAAACAAGTCCCCAAGAATCAGAATTTCGAGTGGTGGAGACCAGGAGCACCAGGATTCCTTTTTCCTATTTCTGATTAGTCTGGTGTATCTATTGTGGAAATATATATAGGTTTCCCAGTAGGTATCTATAGCAGGCTGTGAAAGGGCTAAATGTTCACCCTGCATAGTACGATAATCAGAGTCCTGATTATCCTCAGGGAGGTGAAAAGTAATGGCAGTGGTAAATAGTTCCCAACTGGCAGTTTTAATACTGTAGTGAAAAATGTTATGGTATGCTGGTGGCTCTGGGCCACCAGCATACCATAATTTCCAGTGAGGTGAGGTGATTCCCTGTAGTATAAGGTAGTTCCAGGCTTTGCATACATGTCAATGCTGGAAGAAACATGAGATGGCAGAAGGCACCAAAGTTATGCCTACTGAGCTTTCCCAGAGCATGCTACTGCAAATAGGGAGGTTTTGAGCTGTCAGGGGTGGTGCTGTGTCACAGGGCAGAATGGCAAATGGTGCATCCATGCCAACGAGCAGTTTTGCCATGGAGATAAAAGTTAAGACAGTTTCTATGCATTGTATTGAGGTATCAATGTCCTCATGTGGTAGTGTGTAGAGCGACATGAAGTGGAATGAACAAAGCTCTGAGGACATGTGTGTGTGCATACACCAAGTGAAGAGCATAGGGAGTTTAACTTGGTGACTATAAGATGGATGTTGCAGACAATGATGACAGCCTAGGGAGTATTCACAGAGCATTCAATCACTCTACAGCTCCTGCTGGAACCCTACACCCACTTTGCAAAAGTACAGGGGTAACCATATACATTAGCAGAGTGGACATAGGGTTCTTGGATTAAGATGATATCTATGTCTTGCTCCTCAGCAATTAGCTTGATTTGATCTGCTACAGCTATCTCTGGGCACTTATTTGTAGGAATTTAAGTGTTGGATAATTCTTCTATTTATGGTATACTGCTATAGTTGGTTTTCTGTTAGCGAAGATGCTTTGCTTTCAGATATACTGAGAATATGAAATCCCTGATGAATTCCTGCGCAATAGGTTCTTGGATGCGATTTGAGCACTTTATATTCATGCCCCTCTGAGCACAGTGACCACAGGTGGAGACAGTCCGAGCATGGGTGTATATGTGTGTGTGCTGTGCAAAAACTTTAAGCACTAAAAGCTGTTGTTGTTATTTGGTTTTTAGGCGCATTAGCAACTAAGGCCATATTGATCCAGGGATATGCGGTAGTCATTCCCTGACCTTTCTGCACCCTCCGTATTTGGTGGTCACAGGCTCGAACCCCAGTCTAATCAAGAAGCTTGGGTTTTTTTTTTTTTTTTTTGTTTTTAGGAGCATTAGCAACTAAGGCCATATTGCTCCAGGATATGCGGTGGTCATTCCCTGACCTTTCCGCATCCTCCGTATTTGGTGGTGACGGGCTTGAACCCTGGTCTAATCAAGAAGCATGTGCTATGTACTGCTACTCCTTCCCACCTGGCTATGGAGGCGCCAACAGCACTAAAAGCACTGTAGGACTGGGAAGTGGTTCCTAGTTTATACTTCAGTGATTACATTGTTGATAGGTTGATTACTTTAGTGATACATTCTGGGGCAGGCCCTCAGGGGTTGATATGGTCTTGAAGGTTATGCTGGTGAAACTCTTCTGGGAGCTCATCAGGAGTAAGCATCTTGTTGTGTCAAAAATGATGGAGAGGACTTTGAGTTTAGGGTCCTCCTCTCTGAGTCTGATCTTTGCGACTTCAGGTTTGCTGAGGATATCTTGAGCCTCCTTCCTGGCAGATGTTTCTATAATAATTTCTGGATTCCTCATTTTGTGGATGCGTTGATCCATGGTGTTTTCATTTGGGCTTTAAGTTTGGTGGTAATGGCCTCTTTATTTATTTATATTTTTTTTGATTTGGTAGTTGTTGGCGCATCGGCTTCTGTGGCCATATTGCACCTCCCAAGGTTTTTGCAGTACTTTGATCCAAGCCCGAGGCGGGAATCGAACCCGCGACCTTTGGGTTGCCGGGCAGGTACTTTACCCACTCGGCTAGCCCGGTCGGCTTGGCCTCTTTAACCACCTCGCTAGTTTCAATGGGTGAAACCAGATGATAACCATTTGATGCAATGTGTGGCTTTGCCATTAGCAGGGTATATGGTTTTGCTGTTGAGGTCCTCATCACCTCAGTGAATGAGTGCGATGCTGTGGCATTTGATTTGTTTTCTGCTCATCCATTAGAACATCAATTTGGGCCCTGTATCACTCATTATCAATGTGCAGATTGAGCACCACCACCACCACCTCCACTTTGGTCCATACATTAATAAACTTGCTTCACATAGCAGAGATGATTCGTTGGTCTGTTGGGCTATGAACTTTGGTTCTTATCTGCATCATTTGAGAGACAGTGGTACCTTCAGGGATGGCAAGGTCATAGAGCTTGTCATTATTGGGGTCATTGTTATTCAAGCAGATCCCTTCTGTAATGGTAGTCAAAGTTGGAAGTGTTTCAGTTGGCTGCAGCCTTGTGTGCAGTTTGGTGGAATGTCCAGGTATGGAGGAACAATGCATGATTGATAGCATGAAATAGTTTGGTATCCATGGTTTCTATATTATTTTCAGACACTACAAAGTTATTTCAGCAGAAATCCAGATAATTGGGATTTTCAGAATTAGCAGAAATTTTTAGGCTGTGTAGACGTTTTGTCTACACAGCCTGAAAGGAGCACATAAGAAAAGGAATAATGGTAAGAATGCCACTGTCTGAACGATTAGCTGCTGAAAAGCAAGCAGGCAAAAGTGTGGGCGATATTCTGCATGGGGGAAAGTTGGCTGGCAAAAATGGTCCTACAAGTCCTGGGACACTTTTGCCTGCAGATTTTCAGGGACATAGAAGACAACAGTGTTGCCCATTTTTCTGTCGAAGGCACAGTTTCCAAGATGGTACTTTACCACTCTACTCTATATAGTATGGGGGGGGGGGGTCTTGTGTTTTGGCATGCAGTGCTAAAAACACAAGAATGAGGCACAGTTTTTGAATCTAATGGTTGGAAACATGCCCATCCAGTCCCACACACACATCCAGTCAGTGGGGTGAGAGGATCCCAACTCCAATCAAATTAGCAACAATCAAACCATGGTGGTTGACCCAAGTTTTTGACCAGGTCTCCAATGCTATGTCTGTGGCACCTATGCAGTGTAATAACAGACAATAGTGACGAACAGAAAATGGTAAGATTCTCATTGGAGAGGCCTAAAAAGAAAACAACTTTTCTTACCAACAGATAATCCACCTGGAGAATATTCTGTTGATATATATATATATCCTATACATTTATCACAATCAGATCTTAAGATATAAATGAAAAATATACAAAGTTTAATCACACACATACTGGTGAAGAAGGACAAAATAGTGATCATTATCCACATGAACAGTGCACTGGACATTAATTTGTACAGACTATGGCAACTGACAACCATCACGAGTACCTTGCTCACTGTGAGAGAAGAAACTGCACCCTGCATGGGCATGTCAGCACCAACACTGGACCAAATAACATGTGATCTGTTATTTGGTCTGACGAATCCTGTGGGCATATCTATATTCGTCATCATCATCAGCCATTTTAAATCCACTGCAGGATGAAGGCTTCTCCAGCAACTTTCCACTTCCTTCTGTTTTGTGCAATGGCCATCCATTTACTTCCCACAAACTCGTGAATTTCATCTGTCCATCTATGTTGTCTTCCAGGTTTTCGTTTAGCTCCTCTTGGGTAATATTCTGCATTTTCTTAGTCCATCTGTTATCATATCTTCGAGCGATGTGTCCTGCCCAAGTCCATTTTAGTTCTTTAGTTTTGATAAGAATGTCCTTTATTTGTGTTTGCTGCCCAATCCATGTGTTTATTTTCTTATCTAACAGTCTGATTCCTAATATAATTTTTCGTTTCTTTGCAGTGTAGTTTTAAGTTTCTCTTCCATCCACTCTTTTGGTGAGGGTTTCACTTCCATAAGTCATGGTAGGGAGTATATATTGGTTCATTATTTTATGTTTCAAACAAATTTGGATATTGCTCCTCAAGTATGTGACTATATTTCTTGAATGCTATCCCTCCAAAATTTATTCTTCTCTTGACTTCCAACCATTTATTTATTATTACAGCTAATGATTGTCCCAAATAACTATCCGAATTCACCTTTTCAATTACTGCTCATTCAATGATTAAATCCCTTTCTGTGGTATAATTGTTCATTACTTTTGTTTTAGCCATATTCTCTTTAGTCCGAAATCCTTACTAACTCTGCATAACTGATTAAGATTATCCTCTAATTCTTTGGAATCATGGCTTATGATCACAATGTCATCTGCAAATTTTAAATGGTTTAGTTATGCCCCATTGACATTGACTGCTTTCTGCAACAGTCCAATCTTCTGAAAGCTTCCTAAATTGCAGCTGTAAACAACTTCGGAGATATGTCTCCTTGTCGAACTCCTCAATTATATATTTGCTACTGTCTTTGACTAGTCTAATAAAGGAGGTAGTGTTCTCATATATTTTCTTCAAAATCATAATACATGGGGTATCTATGCCTTGTCTTTCCAGTGCCCGAAACATTGCCTTATGCTGTATGGAGTCAAATGCCCTTTCATAATCCGCAAATGCCAGGCATAATGGTGTTTTATATTCATTTGCTTTCTCCATTAGCTGTGATATTACATAAAGGTGATCCATAGTTGAGAATCCCGTCCTAGAGCCAACTTGCTCTTTCGGCTGATTCCCAAAGTATTCTTTCTAATCTGTTGGTAATAACCCTTGTGAACAACTTGTAGATGTGGGATAATAAGCTAAATGGAATAAATTTTGAAGCTTAAGGCAGTTTAAAATAAGTTAAAATTGTGATGTTTGTATGAACACGGAATTAAAATATGCTCAAGGAAGTAGAAGTGCACAACTTCGTCCCTGGTTGTCATTGAAGAATTAATTTAAACTTTAAAAATATGAGACCGGTGAAGCCAAAAGTCACGAATGACCAACTTTCGTATAAATGTCATCAGTTGGCAATACTAAAGTAAGAAGAAAACGCGTGTTTTATACTTCTAAGTTCCCATAATGCACTTTGTAACATGTGGGAATCTCAAGTGCGGGAGATTCCAGACCGGGGAGAGGTTGGTGGGTAGTTTCGTATTTATGACATCAAGCTTGGTATTACGGTGGCACCATTCTATAATAAGAGCTTCGTATTGAAAGATTTTGTAACTGGATTTTAATTTTACAATTGTAATGGCCAAATCTACTAAAGGGTTTTGGTTGTGAGAATGTACGTGTTGTGTGAGTTCGGTACTGGATTGACTAGTCCTGAAGCTATTATAATGGTAGTAAGCCCGTGTGTTGGAAGTTTTTGTGGAACCATACTTTGTGGTAGTGCTCCCAATGTAGCATGCGTTGCAACCTTGCTGACAATTAAATATACAATATTGTTCATGTCATTTATTGGGTATTTGTGTGTTTCTTTATAGATATTAAAAAGTGACCCTAACTTATTGTATGAAGAAAAAATAAGTGTGATATCAGTGCCTGCAAACACTTGACGGGACTGTCTGGCGAGACTGCTATGATAGGGAAGAATAATGCACGTGTTCCCTTTTGTGTTGTGTTTGGATAAGCTAGTGACATTATTCTCTGCAATGGAAATTATGTGTTGGATTAATTGAAATGGATATTTCCTGGTTGTGAACTTTTTTGTGAGATATTGTAATTCGGTAGATAAATCATCTTGTGAAGAACTGTATTTTATAGCGTTGTGAATTTGATTATAAAGGATGGCTTTTTTTGTACTAAGTGGGTGATGTGATTCGAAATGTAAATATTTCCCTGTGTGTGTATTTTTCCTGTAGATCCTGGTTCCTAGTTTGGTGCCTGTTTTGTATATTATAAGGTTAAGGAAATTGATTTTGTTGTCGACTTCTGTTTAGAGTGTGTATTTTAATCTGTCATGTATTGTGTTGAATTTAATAAAGAGATTATCAATTGTAGTTCTGTTTCCTATTAGAAGTATGTCATCTGCATGATGCATATAAAGTTTAATCCCTGAAGAGTAAGGTTGTAGTACTTGGTTTTTGATAGTTGCTAAATAAAAATGGAACATCCTCTCCGACCAAGACACTTATAAAATCGATAACACATATAACGTCTCCAAACTAAAAAATAAACTTGACGTTATCTTAAGGAGATTAAGATCCAATAAAGAAATTAACTTACACACGATACAAAAAATCGGTATACACAATAACATCCTCTCACATATGTTCAGCATTACCAAATTACATAAACCTGGCCACCCTCTAAGACCAATAGCTTCTTTTAAGAAGTCTGCTTTAGCAACCTATCTACCTTTTTAGTAAAAATCATATCACCCCTCACAAGATTTTCAAAATTTAAAGTTAGCAATACAAATCAAGCATTTGAACAAATAAATTCTGCTATAATTTCCAGCAGATACATCTTAGCCTCCTTCAATGTTGTTTTTTTATATACAAACGTACATTTACCTTTCACACTACAAGCTTTACACAAATTCCTAATGATTTACAACATTTTAGCCAACCGCACCTCCCTTTCCATTAATAATATCTTAGAACTTACTTCATTTTTACTTGAAGCTAGACACTTTTGGTTTCAAAACAAAATATTTGAACATATATTTGGCCTCCCCATGGGTCTAGGAATTTCAGTCCCCTTAGAGATTTATTTAGCAACTATCGAAAACCAAGTACTACAACCTTACCCTTCAGGGATTAAACTTTATATGCGTTATGCAGATGACATACTTCTAATAGGAAACAGAACTACAATTGATAATCTCTTTATTAAATTCAACACAATACATGACAGATTAAAATACACATTCGAAACAGAAGTCGATAACAAAATCAATTTCCTTAACCTTACAAAATACACAACAGGCACCAAACTAGGAACACGGATCTACAGGAAAAATACACACACAGGGAAATATTCACATTTCAAATCATCCTTTATAATCAAATTCACAACGCTATAAAATACAGTTCTTCACAAGATGATTTATCTACCAAATTACAATATCTCACAAAAAAGTTCACAACCAGGAAATATCCATTTCAATTAATCCAACACATAATTTCCATTGCAAAGAATAATGTCACTAGCTTATCCAAACACAACACAAAAGGGAACACGTGCATTATTCTTCCTATCACAGCAGTCTCGCCAGACAGTCCCTCAAGTGTTCGCAGGCACTGATATCACACTTATTTTTATTTCATACAATAAGTTAGGGTCACTTTTTAATACCTATAAAGAAACACACAAATACCCAATAAATGACATGAACAATATTGTATATTTAATTAAGTGTCAGAAAGGTTGCAATGCATGCTACATTGGGAGCACTACCACAAAGTATGGTTCCACAAAAACTTCCAACACACGGGCTTACTACCATTATAATAGCTTCAGGACTAGTCAATCCAGTACCGAACTCACACAACACGTACATTCTCACAACCACAACTCTTTAGTAGATTCGACCATTACAATCGTAAAATTAAAATCTAGTTACAAAATCTTTCAATACGAAGCTCTCTTTATAGAATGGTGCCGCCGTAATACCAAGCTTGATGTCATAAATACGAAACTACCCACCAACCTCTCCCCGGTCTGGAATCTCCCGCACTTGAGATTCCCACATGTTACAAAGTGCATTATGGGAACTTAGAAGTCTTTAAAACACGCGTTTTCTTCTTACTTTAGTATTGCCAACTGATGACATTTATACAAAAGTTGGTCGTTCGTGACTTTTGGCTTCACCGGTCTCATATTTTTAAAGTTTAAATTAATTCTTCATTGACAACCAGGGACGAAGTTATGCACTTCTACTTCCTTGAGCATGTTTTAATTCCGTATTTTAATTCTGCGTTCATACAAACATCACAAATTTAACTTATTTTAAACTGCCTTAAGCCTCAAAATTTATTCTTATACCCTACTCCATGTAATGTAGCAGATTATCTAAGGTGAGTACTGCTCATTAAGCTTGATAAACCTTCATCAATATCAATGATAAATATGCAAAACAACAATGGGTCCAATGCCGAACCCGGAGGGACCACTAATAACATTAGTCCACGTAGAGCAGTACCCATTGATCACCACTCTGTCTTCTCCCACTCAACCATCCTTTTATCCATTGTAGCAACTTGCCCTTAGTGCCATACTGCTCCAATTTATACAGTTGTCTTCCATGTGCAACAGTATCAAAAGCTTTCCTGAAATCCAAGTAAAAAAAAAAAAAAAAAAAAAGTCCAGTATATGACATTATCTTTTAAAGGAACTAGATGCAAAAAATGCATCCAGTTCCTTTGTGACTACATCATAGTAGTCCAATCAAATTGTTCAGACAAGACTTCCCCTTGACAAACACATGCTGTGTCAGAATTATTACTGCTGTCTTGTCTAGATGATCCTGCAATGCTTCTTTAACAAGTGACTCCATTATTTTCCCTGGAACAGAAGTCAAACTATCAGGTCTGTAATTACTTGTGCCACCCTTTGTGAATTGGAGATACACTTGCACATCTCCAGTCCTTTGTTGTTGTTTAAGAGTTTTAAATCACAAGGGCATCAAAGGCCAAGATGTGTCTTTCCAGGTTTTTTTTTTTTTTTTTTTATAAATCAATTTTTTTCAGATTTGTCTGTCAAATTGGATTTGCTGAATAAAATTAAACAGTTCATTTAGATTTGCAGAGTTGTCTAATATCTGTTGAAGGATAAGTGGATTCTGATTATTGCATATAAACTCTGGAAGCAGAGGAATCTGGATTTTCTGAAGCGTGGGCATACCAATAAGGATGTGTTTTACTGTAAAGGTGAACTTGGCATTGAAAACAGAGGGGGATTTTTATTAGCTAGTAAATGATAATGTGTAAGATGGGTGTGGCCAATTCTTAGTCTGGCAAGCATTACTTCTTCTCTGCGACTTTTTCTGATGCTTGAGTTCCATGTTTGTGGATTTGGTTTTATTTCCTGCAGTTTATTGTTCATTTGATTTATCCATATCTGGGTCCATTCATCTTCACGTACTCTAATAATAATTGGTCTAAAATCAGAGTATGGAACTATCTTTGTATTGTTCAGCAGTTCAGAAGATGACTTTGCTGCATTATCTGCTTTTTCGTTGCCTTTTATTCCAGAGTGTCCTGGGATCCAGCAGAGAGTTATTTTAGAGTGGTTTTTTTTTTTTTTGACAGAAGTTGATTAGAGAGTCAATTTCTAGTAGGACAGGATGACAAGAATGATGTTTATCCTGTACGGTTGATATAGCACTGAGCAAGTCAGAATACATTCGGGCAGAAAGTGATGAATGTTGACATATTTCACTTAATGCTAGTTGGATGGCATATAATTCTGCAGAAAGTATGCTGTACTCAAGTGGAAGAGATTTTGAAACTACATATGAAGGGAAGACAGCTGCTGCATCTACATCAGAGTGCGACTCAGAGCCATCCGTATAGATTACGAGTTTCCCAATGTGTTTCAAAGTATGGTTGGCATGTAGCTGTTGGATGTTAAAGGAGGATATGGTGTTTTCTGACCATTGAGCGAAGTACAGATCAATGTCCACATCATGTCTCTCCCATGGAGGTAAACGCATATCTGAACTTTCCTCAATTTTGTTGAGATCAATTTCCCATTTCTGTATTATTTCTTGGATGTGCATCCCAGCAGGCCTGGGTTCAGTTCATTAGGCTTGGATTTGTAGTTCCTTGTTGGGATGAGATGGAAAACTTCTTATTTTTGGAGCGTATTGGCAGAGTGGGCTTTGTCTTCTAATATACAGAGAGGGTTCGTGTGCTTCCACATACAAGCTCTGAATTGGTGAGGTTCTGTAGGCACCTAGTGCAGATCAAAGAACACTGTGTTGGATAGTATTCAGGGATCGTAAGATGCTGTTTTTAGCTGAATCATATACTATAGCTCCATAATCTAATTGTGACCACATAAATATAAAAAACTTGATAGCATAATATAAATTCAGCAACGACTGCCGGGCAACATCCCAAGATGTTGACGATACTGCACAAAGGATGTTTAACTTCTGAAGGTACGTAGTTCGTGGATAGGTTACATGTTTATGAAAATTTAATTTGTTATCAAAAATCAAACCCAATAGTCTTGTGGCGTCTGTCATTGGTATTTCTCTGCCTTTCAATTTTAATACAGGTTCTGGATGAAGCAATCACAATTTACAAAAGTGTATTGCTGCTGTTTTCTTTTCCCCTCAGTTAATTGATAGCCGTTGCATTTTGTCCAAGTTTCAATTTTATTTATTGCTAATTGTAGTTGTCTTTCAATGGTAGCCATGCTCGATGATTGACAGGAGATAGCAAGATCATCTGCATACATATAAGTTTCCACTGTAGCTGGGATGTCTCAAGTAATGCCACTGGTACGAAATGCAAAAAGGTGTGGCACTTAAGGTCGATCCTTGAGGTACTCCTCCTTCTTGCATGTGAATTGTGGACAGCTCAATCTGGAATCGCACTTGAAAGGTCCTGAGATGGACAAAATTCTGCATGAATCGAGGCAGGTTACCTCTCAGTCCAAGATTGTTTAAGTCTTGCAGGATTCCATATCTCCAGGTTGTATCGAATGCTTTGGTAATATCAAAAGTTATCATGACCATGTGTTGTTTTTTTAATAAAAGCATTTCAAGTGTGAGCTTCAAATGTGATGTGGACATCAGTTGTAGACCTGTTACGGCGGAAGCCAAACTGGTGTCGCGTTATAGCATCTTGATCTTCAATAATTCAGGTAAGTCTCCTGTGAACCATCTTTTCTAGTAATTTTCATAAACAACTGGTCATAATTTTCAACAACTGGGAGAAAAAGCATCTTTCCCAGGTTCTGCTATGGCTACTGAATGATGCCATGTATCAGGGTAAACATTCTCTTCAAATATTCTGTTGTAAAATTTTATTAGGGCAAATTTGGAGTTGAGATGGCGAAGCATTATATAGTAAGTGCCATCTGGTCCAGCATAACTATTTCGAGAATTCTGGAGAGCTTCATTAAATTCAGTAATAGTGAATGGAAGGTTATAGGAAAAAGATTGGTTCTTACTGAAGTTAATTTTATATTTTTCCATAGCTGTTTTTTGCTTCTAAATGAGCCTTCATAAGACTCAGAGGATGAAGTAGCAGCGAATGTTTCAGCTAATGCCTCTGCAATATTAGTCGGAGATTAAATATCCCTTCCTTTCCAAGACAGGATTGGGGCAAAAGTTTGTTGATACTTTCCACTGAGGATTCGGATCTTTCTTCAGATTATTCTGGAGTCAGTGTTTCTGCAGATGGCAGAAGTAAATCGAATCCACGCGTCCTGTTTTGCTTTCCTACGAATTCGGCGTGCTTCAGCTTTGAGTTGTTTCACTGAAGCATTTCGGCAAAAGATATTCCAAGCTTTTTTTTTTTCTTTTGGCAAGGAAGCAATCCCCTGTCCATTATATCTTCGTTTGGTAATACAGTGGATTCTGGTTATTTGGGACACCAGTTAATCAGGGCAGCCGTTTATTTGGGGCAAATCTTAAAAAACAGAAACCAATTGCAAAAATAGCCAGGGTTTACTTCACTTAATTGGGACAGCATGCCGTTTAATCGGGGCAGGAGACCGCAGCACTGGAAATTACCCTACGCAGCACTCGAAATTCTGGAGGTCGCAACCATAAAACAATAAAAACAATTAGCAGTCACCTGTTTATTGGGCTTTTCTGTTAGTGAAATCTATCATAAATGGATAGTAAACTCGATCTTACTGAATTTGCGATAATACTGACAGTTGGAATTCTGTGGGTTATTATGGTGAAATGAGTTTACATTTCCATGAAATCTTCAATCATATAAAAAAATTAATTTTCAGATCTGTTCATTCCTATTTTTAAAGCTTTGTAACTTGTTACTTACTCTGTTCTCACTTGCGCATATTGTGTTACCTGCAATTTGTGTGTGCCATGTTCTTTGTTATTGATTACTTATCTTTTTACTGTTTTAAATTTTAAACCAACCCCACACACCTGCCCACAAATGTCAGTGAACAGAAATATCAACTAGTTCGTATGTACATATTACAGTACGTATTAATTATTCTGATTATCACGTATATTCTTCCGATTTTCACGTATCATTTAATTTTTTAATTGGTAAGGTAATAAAGGGTAAATTTCTGCTTAATATATCTTTACTTTTATAGCCTGTGGATAACATTACTCATATTTTCTCTAATTAGAATCGCTGTTTAATAGAATTAAAATTCAATTCACAAACGTCATCACAATGACCAGCGCTTACTACACATCGTATAGTGAACAGTACTTTACAATGGTGAGTTCGTCATAACGTGATTTGATTGTACAGTGAACTAATTGTATGGGGGGGGTACATTGTATTTTTAACTATTTATGTGAAACTTCGGATAATTGGGGCAGCCGCTTAATCAGGCCAAAATGCACTAGTCCCAATGTGTCCCAAATAACCGGAATGGACTGTATTTGATTTCGGTATTGCGCTGGCAGAAGCTCCAAGTAGTTCTTCTATTATATACCTAGTGGCATTATTAACAGATGCAGTAAGAATCAAATGACTATCAAAATGGATTGTAATAGAAAAATTTTCCCAGTTTGCTCGGTGAAAATTTCACGAAATTTGTTGGTTGGAGGCATAGTTTGTATCCATCTATATTTTGCAAATCATAGAAAAGTGATCACTGTTGTGAAGGTCAGTTAATACCGTCCAATCAAGACTAGGATAAATGGACGAGGAACATATGGACAGGTCCACAGCAGGGCTTGATCCTGTAGGCAGGTGGATATAATGTACACCGGTATTCAGTAATGTTAAGTGATGGTTCTCAAGTACAGTTTTGATCATCCTCCCTCTACGATCTATGTTCGGAGAACCCCACAAAGGATGATGTGCATTTAGATACCCTAGAAAGCATACAGGGTGGGGCAGTTGATTTAGTAAACTGTCAATTTCTGCAGTGGAACATGAAAAGTTTGGTGGAATATAAATGGAGACAAGAGTGAGAGAAATGCCAACAACAATACGAATGGCTACTGCTTCTAGATTGATGCATAGCTGGATAGGTTTGGATCGTACATTACTACGAACTAAAATTGCTGCTACTCCTCTTGCCAGAGATTCGGAACATCTGTCATGTCTGTATAGTGTATACCGTGAGAAGTGTGGAGCATAATTTGATGATAAATATGTTTCCTGTAGACAAAGGTTTGCAGAATCGTGCTGGTGCATTAAATATTTTATTTCATTGAGACTGCTTCTTAGACCTCTACAATTCCATTGAATTATTTTCTGCATTACTTAGGTTTAGGTTAGGAAGATTGATCTGATAATTGTTTTCCCTCAATCCTGTTTATATTTTTCTTGTTTTGGAAAAAGTGGATGAGTAACATCCATCTCGTCATCAGCATGTAGCAGGAGAACTGCATCTTCATTATCTGACTTCTCATGAATTTCCATAGTTCGATCAGTTGGTTTATTCTGTGTAAGGTGTGCCTCTTTCTCCTCTGTTAACATTACTGACTTGGTGGCATCTTCCTGTGGCTTGGATGGTTTTGTATTAGTAGAATTTGTTATACTCTTGGTCTTTGTTGCTGTCAGCATCTCCCCATCCATCAGGATGGATCTAGCCCATTGAGCAAGAGATAACATAGGGGGAATTGTAATGTAAGTCTGTGTTGAAAACTCTTTAGTGTTTTTGACTGCACTGGAATATGATTTGGAAGGTATCACGTTTAATATCTGTTTACGTGCTTCCTGGTATGATACATTTTTCTCTACCTTGTACTTCAATATTTTTTTTCCTATTTTCCATAATTAGCAAGTTCTAGAATATGCAGGGTGAGCACCCTGACAATTGGAACATTTTGGTGTTGCTGCTGTACATTCAGTTTGGGAGTGGTCTGGTGAGCCACACATGGGACAAATAGCCTTACCCTGACATGCTGTTTGAGAATGACCATATTTCTGACACTTAAATCATCTAAGTGGATTTGGAATATATGGTTGGATTTTACAGGAAAGGTAGCCAGCTTTAATTGATGGCGGGAGATTCGGTGTATTCAAGGTAAGGATAACGTTTCTCATGGGCGTAAGGACACTATCCTGTTTGGTCATTACTCTTATGGCAATGATTATGCATTGTGCTTAAGTTGATCAGCAATTTCTTCCCCGGGAACATTAAGGAGGTCCCATTCTGAAATGACCCCTTTTGAGGTGTTTAATGTTCTATGTGGTGTTACAGAAATGGGAAGGCCTCCAAAGGTCATTGCCTAGAATAAGTAGGATTAGATATTTCTATGAGATCTCCTGAGTGAAGTCGTTTGACTATTTTTGGAGTGCCTGCTAGAGCCTCTATGCTATTCTGCACCAAAAATGGAGATAAGCTGCTAAGAGGTTTCGTAGACAAGGAATGTAAAATTAGGAAAGCAGGCAGATCAGGTGAAGAATCATTATTTTATTTATTTTATTTTTTTTGATTCTTTTTGCTTGAGATGACTCAAGTTCACATCAGCATGTAGGCTCTACAGTCAGTGATATCAAGGGATCACTGTTTGCTCCTTCTCGCCCTGAGTACTAAATTTATACTCAGGTTACCAGACCCACCATGTGGAGGCAGGGAGCAGTCCCACCAGTGACCAAGCGATAAAAGGGTAGTGGTTACTGTGTTAGAGAAGTTTGTTATATAAACACAAAAGAAAGGTGCATTTCATTTCTTAGTATGAAGCTTGCCTCTTTATTTAAAAGGAGTCAAAAATAAATAACTTTGAAAGAAAAGACTAGAAATCTCCTAAACTACTTGTTTATAGAAAGGACCCTTTTAAATCGCTTTGGAAAATTGCTAGATCACTCTGCTTGGCACTCGGGCCCTCCAGTCCGTGGGAAGTTCCCCGAGTCCAAGAATGCTCTCATAATTATGGCTAAGGGTTTGCTTACTTCCTTTGCTGCTTCCTTTAATATCACTGGATAGATCCCATCCACCCCCCAGGTAGCTTTCTTATGTTTAACTTCAACAATTTCCCCTCTACTTTGCTCTCAGTTATTACAAAATCATTTATTACAAAATTTCTTGAGTCAGTTTTTGGCTTTCTTTTCTTACATCTATATCAAGTGTGCATCTTACCACCAATATTTACATCACTTCCAACATTTTGTCTTGTTCAGGACAGTAACATTATTCACAATATATGTGTTAGTGAGGATGAAGTCGACTTTGTTAGATGTTAATCCATTTGGGCTCTTCCATGTCCGCTTTCTGTTCACCCTTTTCTTGAAGTGTTCTTACTGACATTCCTCAAGGTTCTGCAAATTCCACAAGTCTTTCACCAATTCCAAAATTTCCTGTAGTTTCCCTATCTGCATTGATTTGTCTCTTTCCAACCTTAGCATTGAAGTGCAGAAAGGGAAACTACAGGAAATTTTGAAATTGATGAAAGACGTGTGGAATAACACAAGGCCATGGCACCTGAATGCACTGATATTAGATAGTCGGAAGGTGGTGTTATGGTTTGGGGCCTCTTTTTTGTGGCACATCCTGCCTCCTCTGACTGATAATCAACAGCTTAACAAGAATACTTACCTTTCTATGGTCACCGACCAAGTACACTCCTTCGCTATGACAGTGTACCCAAGTGCCATGGCACAAGGCCCAGAGGTTGCTACCTGGTTTCAGGAACATGACAATGAATTTTCCATCCTCCCATGGCAGTCCAACTCACCCAATCTCAACCCAACGGAACATGTCTGGGACCATTTCTTTAATGTTAACAGGGAGACCAAGAAACCCTTCAAGGTTGCTGTTGCTAATTACTAATCAGTTGCTAATCTTGCTCACAAACAGCAATGCAATGGAATAACTACAGTGATGATAAACCACTGTAGTTATTCCAAGTCTTTTGTACTTAATGGACTGCCCAGATACCAGTATGAATTCTATTTATATTATTATATTGGCAAGTAAAGATTATCTTTAAAGTTTCATTTTATTTTGAAACAAATTTTATTGAAAGTACACCACCACTGTATAGTTTATGTGAAATTCATTAAAAGGAAATGAAATTCATTAATTGGGCTGATTGAGAATTGTGAAATTTGTAAATTTCACAATTCTCAATCAGCCCAAAAATGTACTCTCGTGAAAACAGATGATAGGGTATATAACATTAGATGTGAGCACTAATCTCTTTGTCATAATCTTCTTTACTTGGGATAGGTTTTGGTCCTGGTGAAAGAAATTATCTCCTTTTCTGAGATGTGCAAAAGGTCCAACTCTGTAATTACTGCTGAGGACTTCAACACGTTATGCGAGAGCAAGTTTAATGAGTTCCACTTATTGTAGTCAGTTTCAATATTACTTCCTAAGTGTTGTGTAATGTTTATGTATATGTTTATTGTTGTTTATGTATATTTGTAAAAGAATAAGAGGAAGCTTACTTCAATACGATACATAGGACACTTCCTTATGATACTCTCCAGAAATTAAAAAAATCAAAAATCTTATATTACAGTAAAAAATAATTAAACAATTGAACACAATTAAAAATTAAGTAATAAATTAATTAACAAAAAAAACTGCAAAACGATTTTCCTTCCTGAAGCATTGTCAGCTTCAGGAAGGAAAGAATTAATTTTTCGTTTTGCAATTTTTTCAGTTAATTAATTTTTTACTTAATTTTTAATTGCGCTAAACTGATTTTTAATTGTGTTCTACTATAGTGTAAGAATTTTGATTTTTTAATTGTTTTCATTTTAATTTCTGGAGAGTACCATGTGAAAGTCTTCTACATATCATATTGAGGTAAACTTCTCTTATTCTTTTACAAATATTGATATCAACGTAGAAAGAATTGAGCATTAGAGCTCTGGTTCACACTATCAAATTTATGCATATTGTACATTGTTAAATGTACAAAGTTGCTGCCATTAAGTCTATTAATTGAAGGTATTTAACAATTTCAGGAGTTATGCTCATCTTTCAGACAATTCTATATAATAAATACTTACTGGTTGAACTGATAATGGGCAAATTATCAAAAATATTGGTTGTTTCATCTCTCTCTCTCTCTCTCTCTCTCTCTCTCTAGGTAGAGAAGTCTCATATTCATCAATGACCTTGAAACACACAGATAAATGTTTAAAGCTTCACATGAAGGAAGCTATCAATCCAATTTTATTCCTTTTGGTCCGGGAGGACAGTTTTTCCTTGGTGGCAGTAGTACTGCTCCTGCTTCCCCATGGTTAGAAAATGTTCTCTTCCAATGAGTGCAGACAACATGGGTCTAAAATCTCAGCATTGAAACAAATGTTAATATTTTTACATGCTGATCCATACAATAATGCTCAGCAACAGCAGAATATTCAAAATTAGTATAGTTTGGCAGATAGTTTGTGTGAACAGTTAGTTATGAGCAACAAGATTTGTTTATAATATGCTTATAATACAGGATCGTCGAAAAGGTGTCCGTGAGTTCCCTTTTAATTATCTTTGGAAATATTTGATAGATTGCTGTTATCATAGCAGCAAACAGTGTGGTAACTCACTAAGTTTTATTTGACACATCAACAATGACCTTGGCTGTGCTGTGAGTGTGCACAGAATGACTCCTATGTGCACTGCTTCAGTGTCAGTAAGATGGCAACCGTGCAACAGAAAGCACAGTGTGTGTTGTGGTATGCTGAAATTAAATTTGTCACAACAGATTTAAATTCAGTCAGCAACGTCAATACCAACGTACCTACAGACTTAAACTGATTAAACTACGTTGGTTTAATCAGTTTAAGGAAACTGGCAGTGCAGACATTAAGAAATCTCCAAACCGATCACCAAAGTCTGCAGAAAATGTGGAGTGCTTGAGACAGTCTTGCTTACGTAGTCTGAAGAAATCCCTCCCTCGTTGCAGCCTGGAGCTTGGCATTCCAAAGACCACCATTCAGAATGTGCTTCGTAAACGACTGAGACTTCATGCATACAAGATTCAACTCAAACACAAAATCATATCTGAAGATCATTCCAGATATACTCAATTTGCTAGTGCCATGTTAAATGAGAATGACAAAGATGAAAGTTATTTAAAACACATTTTGTTTAGTGATGAAGCAACCTTCCACATAAATGAGTATTAATCATCACAACTGTAGAATTTGGGGGTCACAGCAACCAAATGAAGTTCACCAGTATGTATGAGATACAGTTGAACTTCCCTATAACGATGATAAATACAGCGAATATCTTTATTAGAAATTGTTATCTTATTAGAAAATGAATCTTCATTTATTTCTAATGTATTTTATTTCAAAAACACATATTCAAATTACGCTTACACAATTTTTGACGGTAAGTGTCGCAAATTTAAAAAAAAATCTGTAATTTTTGTTTGCACAGTACAATTAAAAAATGTCTGATTCTCAATGAAAGTCTCACATTTGTTCAGAGCATTAAAAACATTATCAGGAACATTTTCACAAAACTGTAGACCCATACAAACCATTTTAAAAGCATGAATCATTTCTTGGCGAGTTGGCTTTTCAACGGGTTGTTCTGATGCGTCTTCAGTGTCATCGTTAATTTATTCGTAATCATGGTCGCGTCTAACACTGTTCGGCAGTATTTCATCTTCATTTGGATATTCTGTTGTAGTCAGATCTTGATCTACATAAATATAACTATCCAGTGTTGTTTCATTTTCGATGTTTCCAGACGATTCTAATAATGTCCAAAAGCTTTTCAGTTGTGAAAGGAGCAGTTCATCTTGTTTGTCCAGCTGTGGTTCGACTTCTGTATTCAATGCAAATCCAGCTTTCGAAAAACAATTCTGAATAGTATTCAGTGACATTGTTTGTCCAAACTTTTGCCAGTTCAAAGATGTAATCTCTAAGGTTAATTGTACCCTCCAAGTTTCTATTTTCTGATAACGCATTGACAATCTTCATTATTATTCTCTTTCAATAATGAAATTTAAAATTTTTAATAATGCCTTGGTCCACTGGCTGGAGTTTTGACGTTGTGTTTGGTGGTAAAAACAATAACTTCAAACTTTTAAGTTTGGCAGAAATACAGGCAGGATGTGCTGGACAGTTGTCAGTTACCAACATGATTTTTCTTTTGTTATACACTTGCCTAGTTTTAATATCCAGTCTTCAAAGATATCACTTGTCATCCATGCTTTTTTATTAAAGGTATAGTCAACTTTCAAAGATTTTGTTCCTCTAAAACACCTTGGGTTTTTTGATTTTCCAATGACTAAAAGTCTTAATTTTTCATTTCCTGTCATATTTGCTCCAACTAGCAGCACAGTGATTCTTTCTTTGCTGTTTTCCGCCAAAACATTTATCATCCTTAAAAGCAGGTGTTCCATTCGATAAACATTTAAAGAATAAACCCATTTCGTCAGCATTAAAAACATCCTTAGGTTCTTATTCTTCCAAAATCTTCTTTAAGGTATTGTTCCTCCAACTGTTGCAATCTTCTTCGCTTACATTAACACTTTCTCCACAAATAACCTTTTCCACAATTCTGTGGCGCTTCTTAAATTTATCTAGCCACCTAGTGCTCGCATTAAATTCTCTATGTCCAAGGGCTGTGCAAATTTCAGAGCTTGTTGCTTAATTATTGGATCCAATATTGGTATATTTTTTTCACATATCATTTGCACCCATTTTAGAACAGCTTTATCAACATCTTCTTATATACAAAACTTAATTCGCTTCTTGTCTGCTCCTCCTTCAATTGCATTTAAAATTGATTCTCGATTTTTTAAAATCGTAGATAAACTGCTTGCAGGTATGCCATATTTCTCCGCAATATCTTTTTTCTTAAAACCCTGGTAAATGTTATGAAGAATCTTTGCTTTATCATTAATACTTAAACACTTTCTCTTTGACATTGTTTCCGCTGTTGTTGTTGTTTGGTTTTTAGGAGCATTAGCAACTTAGGCCATATTGCTCCGGAGATATGCGGTGGTCATTCCCTGACCTTTCTGCATCCTCCGTATTTGGTGGTGACGGGCTCGAACCTCGGTCTAATCAAGAAGCGTGTGCTATGCACTGCTGCTCCTACCCACCTGGCTATGAAAGTGCGCTGGCCATATAGTGAATTGTTAGTACTGCCTACTCAATGACGTTCACTTGCCAATTCAACAGTATCACATGACCTTTCCTATCGATCACTTTGAAGAAATATACGACATTGTGAATTTCTTTTATTCTGCTTTCATTCATATATAAACAAAACAAAATTTATGGTTAATGTATGCTGTATGTTACTTTTCAGAAAAAAAAAAATACAAGAGCATATAGCCTATGCAAATGATGACAAATTGTTCTAAAAGAACGAAATTAAAAAAAAAAAAAAAAAATTTCACGAAACCATCTAGTGGGAGTCCAGTTAGATGAGAATGGATATATAATGATTGACAGGAAGGTCACATGGTATGGTTGAGGTGAGAAGCAAATGTCACTCAATAGGTGTTACTAAAAACAGACTATGGTAGCATTCTATGTATTGCCGCCGCTGCACGCTAAAGGTTTACCGCAGCGAATTTCATTTTCCCCTTAGCCAACATCAATTTAAAAATCTACCCTATTTATTGTAAAGTTTATGACCACTTTTAAGAAAACCCATTTGGTTTTATAACTGTAACAAAAATGAAACAAAGACCCCTCCCACAGGTGTCAATGGCCACAAGTGTTCACTAAAAGGATCATTAATTCCAGATGCTAATGCGCAATTTCCGAGGGAAGGAAGCCGTATATTTGAGCAGCTGTTTAGCAGTAAATGCTTGAAAATCTTCAAAAATGCTTTTACTCATTTTTTTAAAAACTTGTTATAGAGAGACTAACACTTCGCTATATGGGGTTAATTTTACATGTAATTTCATTTCAAGGTGCAATGTTTTGGGAAAAAATTCTTAATATAGAGAAATTCGTTAAATAGAAGTTAGTAATAGAGAAGCTCCACTGTACTCATAAAATAAACGTGTGGTGTGGACTAATGCACGATTGCTTACTAGGCCCATTTATGTTTGCTGAAAGAACAATAACTGGTAATATTTATTTGGATATGCTTCAAGCTTTATATTTTCCCTCAAGTTGAAGACACAGAAAGAGAGAAAGTAGTTTCTATGATTTTTCAGCATGATGGTGCACCGCCTCATTTCAGCCATAATTGTGCAGAATGCCCTGAATGACAGATTTGCTGATCATTGGATCGGAAGAGGTGGGCCTGTGCCTTGGACAGCAAGAAGTCCTGACCTGACATCATTAGACTTTTTTTGTGAGGCTACATAAAGAACTTCATCTATGTGGAAAAGATTTGCGATCTGCACCGTTTAAGAAGGGTGGGAGCATGGCTGCAATAGCAACCATTATGCCGGAAATAATTGAGTGCCTGTGGACACAGATTGACTTGGATGTTTGCTGAGCAATGAACAGTGCTCACACTGAAACATACTAAGGTATGAAGTAAAACTTGAGATATTCCTGTAGATATTAACAAATAAATCAAGTGATTGATGTATTTGCATTGTTATTTTATCAATGACCCTGTATATGCAAATGCCTTATAGAAACCTAATAACCATTCTCTATGTTATTTGAAACAAAGTGCAAAGTTGCATTTGTCCACACAAAGATAAAGGAGGATTAAGATTACATGCCCTTTGTAACAGCCCATAGTGGTGAGATTTAAATTCACAGGATTATATAAATGGACTTTCTCAACAAAATAAAAACTAGCAAAGCAACTTCGTACAAAAATTTAAGACACTGCTAATGTAATTCGCTTTAAAACAGCTTCTATTTTGCAAGACTTCCATATTAAGGTGTTGGAGAAATTGGAATTCAAAGTTAATAAACTTGTGCAGTCCTGGTTTTTAGCTAACAAGATTACCAAGAACATCTGCTGGAAGCTTCAGGCAACAGGTTGTTGACTCTCGCAGTTTTATGGGCTTCCAACGATCCATAAAACTGATATTTCTTTATGGCCTATTGTCTCTTGTTGCAACATACCTACATATGAAGTTTCTAAATATGCTGAAAAGTTATTAGCACCTCTTGTTGCAAAAACTGTTTCTAGTAGTATGCATTTTTTGCGTATTATTAAAGATTTTACTATTTCTGAGAGAGAGAGAGAGGTTATGGTTTCCTTTGATGTGGTTTCCCTGTTCACTTCTGTTCCAGTACAACAGGCCATTGCCTGTGCAAGATGTCTTTTGAATGGGGATACCACATTAACAGACAGAACCTTGCTCTTACAGCCAATATTTGTACCACTCTCAATCTGTGTTTAATGGGGGGGGGCATGATCATGTTCAATGACTTGCTATTTCGCCAAATACAGAGCACTGCCCTTGTTAGCCCTATCATGGCCAATATTGCCATGGAAGAACTTGAGTCTCTTGAACTTACCTTGTTTTCTTTGATATTAAGCGATTATTATTATTATTATTAGCCATATGGTGCAAGGAAGCCTGTGGCTTATGCTGCACCAGCCAAAAAAAACATTTCTGAGTTACCCTGAGAGAGAGAGAGAGAGAGAGAGAGAGAGAGAAAGTAGAAGGAAACCACCAAGAAAGAGAAGAATGATGATATCCAGCTCAAGATCCTGGGTGTGCCTAGCCCATACTCACCAGATGTGAGCCCTGTGGTATGGCTGAAAATGTTCCACTAAATCAGACAGATCAATCAAACATACTATATTGAAGTTCTGACAAGGCCATATGAAAAAAATTGAAGGAAGAGACTTGATTTGTGGAAAGATGGTTGAATTCTCTGTTAGTACTATGCTGAGGCACAACACATTCTATAATTCCAAAAAACAAATTCTTGTGTGAGACCATTAGCATTAGCATTAGTAGAGGCATTTGATGCAAGAAAGAAAGCTTATGCAGCATCAGCCAAAAAAAAAAAAAAAAAAACCACTTCCACTTCACCCCTCTGTTCGTTCAAAATACCTGTCCAGCTGAGCCTTAAACTTATTTAGGCTATCAACCTCCACCACAAGGGATGGCAGTCTGTTCCACCAACCAACCACCCGCTGGCTAAAGGCAAATTTCCGCACGTCTATACTACATCTGTCTTTCCTCAATTTGAATTTATGCCCTCTCAGGTGATTTTTCTGAGCTAGAGGAAGAATCCCATCAGCATTGAGCATGCTTAAACCATTCAAGGCTTTATACACCTCTATCAGATCACCTCGCTGGTGCCTAGTCTCCAGACACTGTAATTTGCAAAACTTAAGCCTTTCTTCGTAAGAGCACCCCTTTGTTCCATTCACTAATCTTGTTGCCCTTCTCTGTACTCGTTCCAGCAGCTCTACATCCTTCTTGAAATGGGGCCTCCAGACCTGTATACAGTACTCTAGGTATGGCCTGACCATTGCCTTGTACAATGGAATAATCACCTCCTTATCCCTGCTGGAAAAATTCCTGTATATCATTGACAAGACACCACGAGCTTTTCTTATAGCCTGTCTGCACTGCTCAGAGAACTTCATATCTGCCTGCACAATTACCCCCAGGTCCTTTCATTCTCTACAACTGACAGTGTAGTACCACAGAGTTGATACGTTGCTCTGGGGTTGCTGTTTCCCATGTGTAGTACTTTACATTTGTCAATGTTAAACTTCATTTGCCACCTCTCAGCCCATCTGCTCAACCTTTCCAGATCCTGTTGCAGCAGTGTAGTGTCAGTAGTGTCCTTGACAACCCTGCCAACCTTTGTATCATCTGCAAACTTGGACATTAAGCTTGATATACCATCATCAATATCATTTATAAATACAGAAAACAATAATGGACCCAACACTGAGCCCTGAGGGACTCCACTAATAACATTAGTCCACGATGAGCAGTGTCCATTGATTACCACTCTCTGTCTTCTCCCACTCAACCACCCCTTTATCCATAGCAGCAATTTGCCTCCAATGTCACACTGCTCCAATTTGTGTAGCAGTCTTCCATGTGCAACAGTATCAAAAGCCTTTCTAAGATCCAAGTATATAATATCAAAGTTATTCCCTGCATCCAGTTCTTTTGTGACTGCATCATAGTATCCAATCAAGTTGGTCAGGCAAGACTTCCCCCTTAACAAAACCATGCTGTGTCTGAGCTATAACTGAAGTCTTGTCTAAATGATCCTGCAGTGCTTCTTTAACCAGTGCCTCCATTAATTTTCCTGGAACAGAAGTTAAGCTCACAGGTCTATAGTTACTTGTGTCAGCCTTTGATCCTCCTTTGTGAATTGGGGTCACATTTGCACATTTCCAGTCTATGGGTACCTCCCCTGAGTCCAAGGAAGCTCTCATAATTATGGCTAAGGGTTTGCTTACTTCCTTTGCTGCCTCCTTTAATATAACTGGATAGATCCCATCCACCCCGGGTGCCTTTCTTGTGTTTATCTTCAACAGTTTCTCCTCCACTTTACTCCCAGTTATTTCAAGATTCTGTAGCTTACTGCTAGAGTTGAATACACCTCTGGCATTCCCCTTGCTGAATAACTCCTCATGTGTGAATGTCGATGCAAAATATTCATTTAGTTTGTTAGCTACCTGAGCAGGATCATCAACAGTTGACCCATCAATATCAAGTGGACCAATCTGATTCATCCCCTTCCTTCTAGAGTTTACATAAGTAAAGAACTCTTTGCTGTTTTTCTTTGCATCCCTTGCCAAGGATTTCTCGTAATCTGCCTTCGCCTGCCTAACCTCCTTTGTAACTTGGTTGCATATCAACTTGTATCTATCATAGGCTTCTGTGTCATGTGTTAATTTGTAAGTATCCCATGCATTTTTCTTCTCTGCCATATGCCTCATTAGTTCATCTGACATCCATTTTGGCCTAAACCTTGAACAATATTTCTTAGTTGGTATGTAAAGCCTGGTAGCCTCCAAGATTAGTTCCTTGAATGCTTCCCATTTTGAGTTTGCTGTTGGTAACATCATCAGTTGGTCCCACTGTATAGAATTTAAATACTGTCTCAGTCCATCGTAGTCGCCTTCACGGAAGCAATAACCCTTCCCTTTACCCCTAATGGTAGTTACCTCTTTCAGTAAATCCCACTTCAGCACACTGTGATCACTGCCACCTAGTGGTTCATTTATCTGCAGATTCTTAATGCATGAAGAATCACTGCTGATAATCAAATCAAGAGTATTACTCCCTCTAGTTGCCTCCTGAACATGCTGATGTAGAAAACAATCATCCAATAAATCCACAAAAGCCCTGCTAGTGTGTGAGTAACCAGCCCCCAAATTCCAGTCAATATCTGGGAAATTAAAATCTCCCATTATAAGACTCTCTGATTTACTAGCCCACTCTATTTCCCTGTACAGTTCCTTATTATACTCATCAGAGTCATTAGGCCTATAGCACACTCCTACTCTCAATTTTGATCTCCCAATGCTTATGTCACACCAAACTGACTCAACACTGCACTGTCCAGCGATGTCGACTGGCTTCACTTCCTTGGTTTTTATGTGTTTCTTAACTAATAGCATAACCCCTCCCCCCTTCCTATCCTGTCTATCCTTTCTGTAGACGTTGTACACCCAAATTGCAGTTCTGCATCCCTTATATCTGTGTGACACCACGTCTCTGATATCCCAACAATATCTGCCTTTGATGTTTTGAGCAATACCTCAAATTCATCAAATTTATTTACTAAACTCCTAGTATTGGTGTACACGCAAGTATACCTGCACCTGTTTCTATTCTTAGCTACCCTAACACAACCCATGTGTTTATTTGTACCGCAATGGCTTCCAGCAGTCTCTGAAATACCATGCATCTTGTTTTTCAGGCTTCTGCTCATTCTAATAGAAGCAGTGCAAGAATCTCTTTCACCTCTGCCAGTGGCTACTGTCAATCTATTGGTCTTTGTCTCCCCCCAAGCTAGCAGTTTTCCAACCCACCTAACACTGCCTCGATAGCATCAGCAAATATTCTTGCACCCTTTCTATTTAAGTGTATCCCATCCCTGTAGAAGCAATCTCTCCTGTTAACAAGTACAGTCCAGGCTGAAAAAAATTCTACCCCTTGAGCCTTGCACAATCTTTCCAGGGCCGAATTGATCGACAAGGCTCTCATCATATACTCCCTCCTATCGTGTCTGGGCAGAATTGCAGACACTTTCAAATTCAACCCTAATTCTCGGCTTTTGTTCAACAGTGACCTGTACTTGTTAAGTAATTCTGCCGGTCTCCTACTCTTAATATTATTAGTGCCAACGTGTACAACTATATCACCTTTTGTGCCCTTAAAAGATGATATTCGCTCTACAACTTCATCAACCTTTGCCCCTGGCAGACATACCCTGGTCCTGTTCCACCTATCTTTTTTACAAAGCATGTTCCCCGTTTCCCTGACAATAGAGTCACCAACAACTACTAGTTCCTTCGGGACCAGCGCATTCTGCCTTGGGGGTTGTCTCTGTGTCACGCGATGCCCAAGTGCAAGCTCTGGCGTTGATGTGGGCAGCTGAGAGCTTGATGGGCCCCTCAATTTAGTTTCTTCGAGGGCATCCACCCTGTCCTTCAAGCTCTCATATAGGCCCACAAGAACGCCGAGTTGTTGCCTGATATCGATACACTCCTTGCATCGCGCACACACAAAGACATCCCCCTTGGCAGTATCATGTCCCGTACCCGATTGCTCTGCAAACATCAAGCAAACAGTGCATTTTATAAGGCTGTGAGTCAGAGGACAACTGCCCCCCTCAGTTCTGCTCTGAGCCACAGCGCTTCCATTAGCTTGAGCCTTTTGCTTTGCTGCTCTGGTCTGAGTCATGATTCTATTAATTTATTAATTCATTATAATTAATTATGTTATGTTATTAATTATATTACGTTTGTAATCTAAGTCGTTATATGTATTTATTTAAACGTACAATTTAACTGCTAACGAAGTTCAACTAACGCTATCTAGTACGGCATACAACTATCGTATCACAATGGCGGGAAAATTACGAACGCTAGCGGAGTTGAAACACGTGGAAACCTTTACCGATACTTTTATGCAATTACAAGGCCGAGTAAAGAATAAATACACCAAGTTAATCAGAAAATCACAAAATAATGTTATACTACTAAATTTAAATCAAAAGTTTTAGAAAAACAATAATTTCAAATCAATAAATAAGAAAAATCCACTTAGCGGCTTGGAACACGACCGTCTCTAGTAGCCTCGTCAGCAGACGAGGTTCCTAGACCTGTTCCTATCACTCTCTGGTGTTGTTATGTTGACGATATCTTTGCCATTGTCCCTCGTGGATCAGAAACTCGACTGCTGCAATATCTCAATTCCCTATCACTTTTCATTCAATTTACGATTGAACTGGAGATCAATAATACTCTTCCTTTTTTGGATGTTTTAGTCCAACGTGGTTCGCGTTTTGTAACTTCCGTTTTCTGGAAACTAATGTGTGCAGGCCAATTTACCAACTATGAGTCTGCCCACTCCCCTGGTCATTTGCACAGCACTGCTCCTGCATTTATTCTCCCATGCTTGGATGCACTCTAGTTCGACTGGTGACAGGCAATTGGAGTAGGGCTGAGCTTTCAAATTGCAGTTATCCACTTCAGGTTCTAGATAGATGTGAGCTCCAGGCTCATGAATGTTTCACAATCTAACCATCCTTGCGTCAATGAATTTATTTATATCGCCTACATCTCCTATTATCCGGGCGTGTCGGAAATTCTTGCTAGGATTTTGTGTCACCACCATATACGATGTGTGCAACTTCTGAGGAGGAAATTACATTCTATTATTTCTAAGGTGAAAACACCCATTCCTCTTCTTTTATGGAGTGGTTCCGTATACCACGCATAGAAGAAGTTATGTAGTGTTATGTAGGTAAGTCCACCAGGAGATTGAAAGATCGGGTTACTGAACATGAGGTGGCTCTTCGAACCAGTAATTTTGAATGCTCTGTGGTCACAGAGCATTAAAGGATTCAGCAGCATAATCTTGATCCTTGAAGGGATATTTTAATCATTGACTATTCACGTGATTACTGCAGTGCTCATGGCTAGAGGCACTGCACATAGCTAGCAGTAATAGTACCATGAATCACAAGAGGGGAGTGCACTTGCACCCCATTATGGAATCTACTGTTTTGCAGTGCAGTGAGCACTGCTGATCGTCACGTATACGTAATTCTGTTCTACTGACACCAGACTCGTGATGCATGATTGTGCTCAGTTGACTTTTGCTGCTTTAACATATACTGCAATACACCATTCACCGATTAAGCTGATAAAGAGGCATTTCATCAGCTTAATCTATATTTTATTAGTTTTGTCCATTTTTATTGTATTTTAATGCTTTTATCTTATTATATTTTACCACTTATTTTATTTTATATCTGTTTTACAGTTTTATTATTTTATGTGGATATTTATTTATTTTAGAAAATTTATTTTAAATTTATGTTAATTCAGTTTGTTGGTCATTGCTAGAAAGTTTTGTATTAGTACAAAAAATCACAATCACATTAAGTACAAAAGATTTCAAATATGAAATCTTAAAGCACATTTACCTTGATTAACAACTAGAAATTGTATTAAAAACATAAAATGCAGCTAAGGCATTTTTTTTAGCCTCACTAAAAAAAAAAAAAGAAAAAAGAAAAGGTTCTTCACTGTTGCCACTAAAAGTAAAAAACATGCAAATGGTATTAATGCATTACAAATTTGGCTACAATTATGTAAGATCTGAAAAAGAAAGACAGGAAGTATAGAAAAACTTTTCTAGGTACAATTATTTTACACAAAGTCTCATTTACAAGTCTTGTTCTGTGACCCAACTCCTCATGGTGTATATGGGCACAGGGCAAGCTTTCCAGGTGATCACCTTCCTCGTGGCAAGATGGCCAGAAACAACTAAACAACAGAAGCCACACACACTATATAAACATAACATTACACATCTCTGGCCTTTTACAGAAATCTATATTCATCACAGTGTACTAATGCAGAGTTGAACTAATGTTCTGGAGCTGCTGTACGTAAGATGCTATACATGTCCGCAAGTCTCGTTCACGTAAAGAAGAACAGTGTTCATTCATTCACATTTTACCTCTTGAATTTTACAAGGAATTATTACACCAGAGTTTAAATAAATGAACTATTGGTACCAGAGAAATAAGAGATATCTTGAATCTTTTAACTTTCAACGTTCTCCTCACACAGAATATGCTAGCAAAACCTACTTAGCATCCCCTACAGTGAAAAGTTACACTGTTAGCATATTGTTTCACAGATTATCAACACATATAACATTGACTGGTTTTTTGTTGTAATAATATTAATCATGAGACCTAAAATTGTTTCATAAATATATTGATTCAATTTAATGAATGGTTTTATTACCTCTCATATCTCTCATACAAATGTGCACTCGTGTAACACATGAAAACTTTCTGATTAATAAAAGAATATAAAAATGAAGTTACAAACTGACTTGGAAAATTCATTTTATGTGGGAATTCTTTTAGTCTTCCAAATCACAGTGTGCTGCATATTTCATACCATTAATTATAAGTGCTTTATCATTAAAAGTAAACCAATTTTTCTAAACCACAACCATGTTGAGTAAGAAAGATTTAAAATAAGCCACTTTTCCACGTGAGGTATTTAATTCATTTATTGGCATGCAAAGGACAATTGGTACAATTTGATCCCAAACAATCGAAACAACTAAATAAATCAGTGATGTTTGAGATTAAGATCAAAATCTGGCTTCGGACTTAGGTTTTTGTGTTCTATAAAATTATGTACAAAGAAATTAACAAAGGTTAACAATACATGATTAATATTTATCTTTGCAGCACTGTAAAAATGATCTAGATTTATAGTTAACTTCTTTTATACTAACGGGTTCTAACTTTTTCATTAAACAGAAAATTTTCCATATCTAATCTTAAACTCACAAGGAGTACTGGTAATTAAGAAAGATTTAAAAGATTTAAAGTATTTAATTAGTTTGTTTTATTAGGTTTTTTTTATGCAAAGGATGATTGGTATAATTACACTCCAAACAATTCCACCAACTAAATAAATTAGCTATATTTCAGATTTCAATAACAAAATCAGTCTTCAGGCATGGCATTTTGGGTCCTATAAAATTATGAGGATATACTGGGGTGTCTAAGTTTAATCAGATACATGTTATTTTATTCTTGTATTATTCTACACCTGCATCATGATTTTCAAAAGAAACAATCAGAAAATATTTCTAGCATTATGTCTATACTTCAAAACAAAGGAATATACTCATACTTCATTAAAATAAAAATTCATATCTCCCACCTGTTGAGATATCATGGTTTAGCAACAAACTCACCATTTCTTGTTCCTGGCGTGCTATTAACCTAGAGTTTTTCTCTTCATCTGTTGCTTTACTGATAACAATATACCTTTCTTTCTTGTCATTAGTCTGTGTAGACATATCAAGACCACTAGGATGTCTTTCCTTTACTGACTGGTATACTAATTTTCGTAGAAATGCATTACAGGGCATCAAATGTATGATGTCCTTATCACTAGACAGAAGACTTTCTATCTGCTTACTAGGAGAAAAGAAACAAAACGAATTTTATATAAATAATAAAAACCATATAAAAAAACCTAGAGGAAATTTTTATAGACAAATATAGTAAAAAAAATTGTTTGATCAAATGAAAAGGCTTGAAATTAATTACATAGTGCTCTAGTAGAACTTGTATCCATTTTTTTTTTATAGTGTACAGATACAAAAAAAAAAAAAAGTCAAATGAAAGGCACTGATCTCTCAAACTGTAAGACTACACCATAAGTTAATATCAGTAAGGGCAACACATGATGCAAGGAAACAAACACCAGCCAAAATAATAACAACAAAAAATAACCTATTTAACTTCCCTTCTAATAATTTGTCTAAATATTCTTTAAATTTATTCAAAGCTCACTTCCACAAGTCTAGGTAGAAGTTTACTTCAATAACTGATTAATGTCTAGCTAGGGTGCGGGCAAAGTTTTTACAGCTCCAGTTAATACAGAAGTTTTTCTTAAATTTTTACCATTTTACTGACTTAACTGGCATATTACTTTATTTTCTAGAAGTAGCTTTATATTCCTAGTTACAATACTTAGTTTATTTTGAACTTAGATAGAGAATTTGTGGGTTTTTACTTAGTATCGGTAAAACTTGTACCATTTGAAACTTGCCACCATTGTGTAGTATCGATACAGAATAATATTACATATATCTCGAACTTGATAGCATAAGATATAACGCAAAACTAAATATCGTAATACATAGCACTGTAATAGTAATCTGTTAGCATAGTATAGTATTGGCAATTGATAAATAAAAATTAATAAATAATTTTAATTTTTATTGTAAATTAAATTGTATTTAAATGGAAATCATACCAAATGTTGCAGCAAAGCAACGTGTGCAAAGTAGCGAAAATGCTGTGGTTCGCAAAAGAATCAAAGGGAGCAATTCTCTAACTCACCACAGTCTAAAAAAATGTGCAAAATGCAACATATTTGTGGTTCCACTCTCAAACAGGACATGATCTAGCCATGGAGAATGTCTTTGTGTGTACTAGGTGCAAAGTTGTGAAGAAATTAGGTGCCAACTGAACGTTCTGAAGGGTGTCTATGAGAGCTTTAAGAGTCAAGTAGATGCCCTCAAAGGAATTAAATTGGAAGGGCCCATCAAGCTCTCAACTGTACAACTCAACACCAGAGCTTACTCTTATGTACCAGGCAACACAGCAGCAACATTCAGGGCAGAATGCGCTGATCCCACAGGAGCTAGTTATTGTTGG
Organism: Mastigoproctus giganteus; assembly: GCF_048544385.1. NCBI lineage: Eukaryota > Metazoa > Arthropoda > Arachnida > Uropygi > Thelyphonidae > Mastigoproctus > Mastigoproctus giganteus. The sequence goes on from NC_143581.1 coordinate 83,040,001, forward strand.
TGACTCAATTGTCAGGGAAACATGAAATATACTGTGCAAAATATAGGTGGAAGAGGACCAGACTATGTCCACCAGGGTCAAAAGTTGATGACGTAGTAGAGCAGATATCATCTTTAAGGGCACGAAAGGTGATATCGGTGTACATGTTGGCACTAATGACATTAACTGTAGGAGATCTGCAGATTTACTTAGCAAGTACAGGTCAATATTGAAAAAAGATTGTGAGTTAGAGTTAAATTTAAAAGTGTCTGCAATCCTGCCTACACACGACAGGAGGGAGTATATGATGAGAACCTTGTCAATCAATTCAGCCTAGGAGAGATTGTGCAGGGCTCATGGGGTAACATTTTTCTCAGCATGGTCTCTGCTTGTTAACAGAAGAGATTGCTTCTACAGGGATGAGGTACACTTAAATAGAAAGGATGCAAGAATATTTGCTGATGTTATCGAGGCAATGTTAGGTGGGTCAGAAAACTGCTAGCTTGGGGAGGGATTCACAGACTAATAGATTAACAGCAGATGCAGTCAGAGTTGGAAATGATTCTTGCACCGCTTCTATTGGAATGAGCAGCAGCCCGAAAAGCAAGTTGCTGGAGTCATTAAACAAGTAAATACATGGGCTGTGTTCGAGTAATTAAGAGTAAGAACTGGTGCATTATACTTGCATGTACACCAATGCTAGGCGTATAGTAAATAAATTTGATAGATTTGAAGTGCTGGTTAAGATATACAAGGCAAATATTGTTGGGATATCAGAGACATGGTGTCACTAAGATATAAGTGATGCAGAAGTGGAATTTGGGGAGTACAATGTGTACAGAAAGGATAGGAAGGGAGGAGAGGTTATGCTTTAAGTTAAGAAACACACAAAATCTAAGGAAGTGCATCCAGTTGACATAGATGGACAGTGCAATGTTGAGTTAGGTTGGTGTAACATAAGCATTGGGAAAGCAAAAATGAGAGTAGGAGTTTGTTATAGGCCTAATGACTCTAATGAGTACAATGAGCATTGGGAAAGCAAAAATGTAGGAGTTTGTTATAGGCCTAATGACTAATGAGTACAATGAACAATTATAAGAGAAACAGAGTGGGCCAGTAAATCAGAGTGACATAATCGTGGATTTTAGCTTCCCAGATATAGACTGGAACTTGTGGAATGGTCACTCGCACACTATCAAGACTTTTATGGAATTATTGGATGAATTTCCTACAGAAGCATGCTAGATAGACAACAAAGAGTAACAATCTTGATCTGATTATCAGCAGTGATTATTTATGCATTAAAAATTTACAGATAAAGGAACACTAGGAGGCAGTGACCACAGTGTGCTAATGCAGAATTTACTTAGATTTTTTAAGTTCTATACAGTGGGACCAACTTGATGTTACCAACAGCAAATTCTAAATGGGAAGCATTCAAGGAAGTAATTTTGGAAGCTACTAGGCTTTTGGTTCCAACTAAGAAATACTGCTCTAGGTTTAGGCCAAAATGGATGTCAGATGAACTAATGAGACTCGTGGCAGAGAAGAAAAATGCATGGGATGCGCATAAATTGTCAGGTGATACAGAAGCTTATGGTAGATACAAGATAGTCTGTAATCAAGTCCCAAAGGAGGTTAGGCAACTGAAGAGATTATGAAATATCTTTGGCAAAGGATGCAAAGAAAAACAGCATATACTTCTTTACTTGTATAAACTCTAAAAGGAAGGGGATTAATCAGATTGGTCCTCGTGATATATATAGTCTGACTGTAGATGATCATTCTCAGATAGCTGCCGAACTAAATGAGTATTTTGCATCTATGCCTCCGTAGCCGAGTGGGCAGGAGCGGGAGTGCAGTAGCACATGCTCTTTGAGTAGACCGGGGTTCAAGCCCCTGACTGCTGAATACGGTCAATCTGCCAACCCGCACTGGACCAGCGTGGCAGATTATGGTCCATTTCCCTCAACATGAATTGTTGAGGAGGCTTCCATCCTGCAGTGGGTTGATAATGGCTGCAATTTACTTTTTACTTTATTCACACATGACGAGTTATTCAAGGAGTAGAGGGCCAGATGTTTATCAAACTCTAACAGTGAGTTATATGATTTTGTAATAACTGAGAGCAAAGTAGAGGAGAAATTGAAGTTAAACGTAAGAAAGGCACCTGGAGTAGATGGAATCTATCCAGTTATATTAGAGGAGGTAGTAAAGGAAGTAAGCAAACCCTTAGCTATAATTATAAGAGCATCCTTGGACAGAGGAGGTCCCAATGGACAGGAGATGTGCAAATGTATCTCCAATTCACAAAGGGTGGCATGAGTAATTACAAATCTGTTAGTTTGACTTCTGTACCAGGGAAAATAATGGAGCCACTTGTGAAAGAAGCATTGCAGGATCATCTGTACAAGACAGCAGTGATAATTCAGACACAGCATGGGTTTGTCAAGGAGAAGACTTGTTTGACCAATATGACTGAATACGATGATGTGGTCACAAAGGAACTGGATGCAAAAATAATTTTGATATCATATACTTGGATTTCAGGAAAGCTTTTGATACTGTTACACAGGGAAAACAACTGTACAAATTGGAGCAGTATGACATTAAGGGCAAATTGTTACAATGGATAAAAGGATGGTTGAGTGGAAGAAGACAGAGCGGGAACCAATGGATACTGCTCTATGTGGGCAAATGTTATTAGTGGTGTCCCTCGGGGCTCAGTGTTGGGCCCATCACTGTCTTGTATATTCATCAACGACAGTGCTTTTTTTGTAAAAAAAAATAGGTGCCGGTACTCATTCTTTGCTATCAAGAAAAATTCTGTGCCGGCACGCAGTGGGTGTCAGCCATGCCAGCTGTTTCCGTCTGTTAAGGAGATCACGTGACACTGGGTGGAGTCAGCACCCGTCAATCACGGCCGTATCGCTAGCAGTTGGAACGCTGTACCCAATACTGAATCTCTACCACACTGAAAATTAAAAGGATATGAAAAGTAAACTAAAAACTTATTTCCTGATATTGTTACTTCAGTAGTAATGTTTTTGGAATAAGAACAACAAATTAATTTTATTAAGCATAAATTTATTATACAAGTATATAAAAAATAAGTCAAAGGTGAATCTTATTTAATAAATAAAAAATAAGTAAAATGTAAAAATAAGTACCAAGTAAAAAAAATAAGTAAAAATAATTTCATAATGAAGTTTTATAAAATATTCCAAATTTTTATTAAGTTCTCATCCGACCCAATGTGCCGAGTTCTTTTCTTACTGTTTGTGTCTGTTGCTAGATGATGTTTCCGAAGCAGCCACGAATCAACGTATTTTGCTGGATCGAAGCGTATCAGCGGTGCCTACAATTTTAAGAAACTGTTTTTGTCATCATCGAAGCTCTGGTTGGGCTGACAATCAGATTCAATTGTGAAAATCCTTGTTCACATTCACTTGATGAAACTGGTATCGTACTCGGAGCATTCATTAAATTCTTCAATTCTTCCGAAATCGTCTTTTCAATTAGGTATTCCCGAAACTCACGAATTGTATCTCTTTCATTTAACTGAAACCTAATTGATAATTTTCTAATTTCATTCTCACCAAATGTCACTTGAGAGTTAGTATCTTCAGGCCAATGTTTCCTATCAAGTACTCAGACCGACGCTGCGAAATCAGCACTTTTACTATCAAGCAGCCTGCTCTCCACTGATTGTTTCAGTCCTATAGAAAGCCCCTGGATCGATTGGAGAATAATTTCTGTAGTCTGTCCCATGAAGTGAAACTCCTTGAAATCGTAGATTTTCGGCAGCTTTGGCGGCATTTCTGTAATACTGTCCCAGAACTGTTTGTCTTTCAAGAAAAAGTTGTACGACAATTTCAATTTTTTTATTCGCACTGTGCAAATCTATATTGTGCTCCTGCAAATCCAAGCTCAAGTCTGATAATTCTTGAAGAGCATCACACATTAAACCTAAGTCTAATATAAAGTTTGTAGTCATAATTTTCTTCTGGAATCTTTCATATGTACATCTTTCTTTTTGGTCCCGCATCGAGTCATTCTTTGCTTCTTGAACATGATTAACATCTCATAGTTATTCCAAACAGCTGTAACAGACCGGAAGCTCGATGCCACCCATCGTGTGCTTAAAATTCTGCCAATTTTTAATAGTTCAATATCCAGCAATTTGGCACACACCTTCAATTCTCTGGCATTTTTTGGCGACGGGTTATACATGACAAAGTTTATCAATAAATGCTTTAAATCTATCGATACCTGCAATGGATTTCACAGTATCACCAACTGATAGTTCTAATCGGTGATTAGTGCAATGCCACACTATTAAAGGAGGGAATTTTTGTTTCATTAGTTTCGTAACGCCACTTTTACTACCCATCATAACAGCTGCATCATCACATGTGACACAAACTAAGTGAGTTCTTAAACAGTTTTCTGTCATATGACTGAAGACAATCGAGCAGAGAATGAAATATCCCTTTTGCAGTAACACTTTCGAGTTCAATCAAGTCCAGAAACAAATTTACAGGAGATCTCATTCCACAGTCAAATATACAAAGTTCGAACGTAAATTATCAAAGCGGATTTCCTACTCACCGTGGTCGATTCGTCAATTATCAGTGAAATTTTACTGTTCAACATAACGATTTTATTAACCAAATTTTTTCTCATTTCATCACTAATGTGGTTCAAGATGTTAATGCAAGCGTTTGTTGAATGAAGAATACAACCCATGCCAATCACATTTAATTCCTGTAAGTCAATCCCTGATTCAAAATTATGAAAAGACTGATTTTCTTTGGCCACCTTATATGAGGTGCGAAAAATTTTTGCTGTTATTAATTTTTCGTGCGATAAACTCTTTAAACACAGATTTTCAAGGGGGCCCTTTCTCAGCTTCCACAAGCAGTTTTATATCAGCTTTATGTCCCGCTGTTTCCTTGTAATCGAAAATTTTCTTTCTTAAAGACAATAGCTGTTGCTGTCTGCTTTCGCCAAAATAGGTAACTTCATTATTTGCCCATTCCTTAGAAATCTTCATGCCCATCTTCCTTTCCACTCCAAGAGTTCCAATTTGTTTACATAATGCACAGCCAAGTCTCTTATTTTGATAATTTAGCCAATTATACTTCGCACAGAAATCGTTTTTTTGATCAACAGTCCAGTAACTTGGCCAGTCACTTATGTCAGTCATCCTTTGCTGTTGGACGCAGATACCATCAGGAACAAAAGCAGTGTTTGACACAGTTTCTGTAATTAGGTCTTCACTCACATTTTCACTTGTTTTTAATTTCTGAAATATTGAGGGTGAGAAGAAACTAGTAATTCTTTTCATTTTGTACTTTACAGTTCAAGATAGCTTTTTTTAATACTAATTCACTTACAATCTCGTTACCGCATGGGCAAATAAATAAAACTATTGCGTCTGAATTGAAAATGCACAAATACAAAGTTGTGTTGAACAAACTTTTACATTGTAAAAAAAGCCACAGAAACATTAGTGGCGAACCAATAGGAGCCCCTACGAAATGGCATTTCCAAAGGAGGGGAAGTCAAGAAAGAGGTACATAAGTTTCCCAAAGTGGGTGGTACTTCTTAGATGAACAGAACACCTGCAAAAGTGAGATAATCCCCAATAAAGTAAATCTACAGTCGGAACTTCTATATAACTAAGTCGATTGTTCCTTGCAAAAATTTGTTAAACAAAAATTTTGTTATAAAGAAATATGACCTTTTCCACAATGAAAAATAATTCAACATTCAGAAATACAGTAAAAGATGTTTTCTAACATTTCCAAACAATTTATTAATACATAACAAATTAAGATACGATTTTTTTTTTCCATACAACATGATGCACACAATATTAGTACACTTAAGAATTATTTTTCAAAATATTTGGTTATCTTTTGTTGTACACTGTATTTACTGTACATCAATCATTTAAAATTTTTTTGCATTTGTTTTAAAGATACCTTTTGTATTCTCGGGAACATCTTCACACTGCAGGCCACGATGAAGTTTCAAACATGAAATGCCAACATTTCATGTTTAGAAGGATTAATACCTTCGTTATCCTCATTTTTCTGTTCTTGTCATCGATATTGTCATTAGCTCTTTGAACTAGTTCTTAAATTTGAATTTTTTTTTTTTTTTTTTTGTGAAACTGTCCAAAATGTGGAAGTCATTGAGGTACTGTAACCATGTAAATAGAGATATGAAAAATTTACAGGAACATTTAAGGAAAAAAACACACTTCTGCAAAACAACAGTTGATTATTTGCAAAGAAATCCACTCTCTCCTAATTCCCTAAGAGGGCGCTTACAGTAGAAAGTTGACCAGAGCCCATTGTTCACATTGGGAATACCCCTCAACCAGTGCAAGTTCTCGGTATGTGGGACAGGTGGTCAGATAGGATTTACGAGTATCACTAAGTGGAATAATCCCTTTAGCTCTCTTAATTTGTGCAGCAGCACTAATTGCCTAAATTGCCTGAAGGCCAGAAGTGTGAACAGTATCCAAGTCTCCCTAATCTGTTCGTTATATGAAATTTTTTTTTGCTCAACCAAAACTATTTTACGTTTGTTAAACAGAGGTCCGACTGAGTAATGGTTATAAAGTTTTACATAGAAAATATCTTAACAATAGACAGTGAAAAATGCAAATTTAGTTAAATAACTTTAAGCGTATGTATCTGAATAATGGTTAAACATGTGAAAAAAAAATTAATGAATATTTCAAATTTCGAAATGTACTGCACGCAAATGTCACACGCTGTTAAAAAAGGTGTCGATACGACATACTGTTGTGTACTGTCACAAAAAAGCCCTGATCAACAATATTGATGAAGGTATATCAAGCTTAATGTCAAAGTTTGCAGATGATACAAAGGTTGGCAGGGTTGTTAATAACAGTATGCTGCTGCAACAAGATCTGGAAAAGTTGGGCAGATGGACTGAGAAGTGGCAATTGAAGTTTAACATTGACAAATGCAAAGTACTACAAATAGGTAGTAGTAATCCCAAAGAAATGTACCAACTGGGTGGTGTTACATTTGGGGTAGTGGAGAATGAAAGATTTGGTGGTAACTGTGGCATTAGATATGGAGTTTTCTGAGCAGTGCAGAGAGGCTGTCAGTGTAGATCATGGGGTCTTGTCAATGATATAGAGGAATTGTGCAGGCAGGGATAAGGAGGTGATTATCCCCTTGATTATTCCTGATAAGGCAATGGTCAGGCCACATCTTGAGTACTGTGTATATATCTGGAAGCCTCATTTTAGGAAGGATGTAGAGTGCTAGAACGAATACAGAGAATGGCAACAAGATTGGTGAAAGGAACAAAGTGGGGCTCTTATGTAGAAAGGCTTAAGTTCTGCAAATTGCAACTTCTGCAGACTAAGCACCTGTGAGGTGATCTGATTGAGGTGTATAAGGCCTTAAATGGATTGAGTAGGCTCCATGCTGATCAAATTCTTCCTCTTGCTCAAATTACAAATAGATGTGCGGATAGTTGATTGCTGGAACAAACTTCCATCTCTTGTTGTGGAAGTTGATAGCTTAAATAAATTCAAGGCAGAACTAGAGAAACATTTGGAACGAATGGATCAGTTAAATGGGAAGGTTTTTTTTTTTTTTTTTTTTGTGGCTGATGCTGTATAAGCTTGCTTTCTTCCATCATTGGAAGAAATCAAGTGCTTTAGAAAAATATCACAGAAACACTCAAAGTTGATTCTGATAACAGAAGATGTGATTCTAATAAACGATAAAAATGTAGTGTATTTTATTGATTTGAATCGGTTCTTTGAAACTTGATTCTCTAGAGCGGCTGATTCTAATAACGGTGATCACTATAACTGGCGCTGATTGTATATAATACAAAATTATTTTTTGCATCCGATTCGTTTGTGACTACATCATAGCATTCAATCAAATTAGTCAGACAAGATTTCCCCATGCTGTCTGAAGTATAACTGCAGCCATGCCTAGATGATCCTGCATTATTTCTTTTACCAGTGACTCCATTATTTTCCTTGGAACAGAAGTTAAACTAACGGGTCTGCAATTACTCGTGCCACCCTTTGATCCTCTTTTTGTGGGGGATACATTCACACATCAAGTCGGCAGAGCCTCCCCTGAATCCACAGATGCTCTCATAATTATGTCTAAGGGTTTGCCTACTTCTTTTACTGTCTCCCTTAATATAATTAGACAGATCCCATCCACTCCGGGTGCCTTTCTTAGGTTTAACTTCAACAATTTCCCTTCCACTTTCCCCTCAGTTATTACAAAAGCATTTAGCTCTCTCTGTTAGAGTTTGATAAACTACTGGCATCCCCTTTCCTAAAGAATTCTCATGTGTGAATGGAGATGCAAATGGTCCATGAATTTAGCTGACAGGTGTTTGATCATTTCATTATGGATGAGATCTGGTCCAGAAGCACTTGGGTAAGAGTTAGAACTGTTTTTAACTCTTCTACGGTGAAGGGTCCATTATAAGAACGAGAATCCTTACATTTGAAGTTAATAGGCAGCTTTTCCTGTTTATCTTTCAGGACCAAGAAATCTGGGGAGTAAGAGGGTGTTGAAGAGATGGTAGCAAGTCTCCGCAACAATTAGTTATTGTAAATAGGTCTGCAATTACACATCCGGAGGATGGAAATAGGGCTTACAATACAGAGATTCCAAATACAAGGATCCCAGTCATTTTTTTCCGGTATTGATACAAAAATACCGGTCTTTCAGTACTAATTTAAAAAATAATTATCCATGATTTATTCACATAAAGGTTATAAAATCAACAACAATAAATCATTAATTGCTGAATTTGCAAATGAGGGATTGTTATACACAGTTCAAATGCAGCAGAAACCTGTAAACATCATGAAACTATAAGACAAAATCTTACAAATATATTTCTCTTAGTAAGTATAGTGTGTGTGTGTGTGTGTGTGTGTGTGTGTGTGTGTGTGTGTGTGTGTGTGTGTGTGTGTGTGTGTGTGTGTAGAAGTAAAGCACTTAAGGAATAATGAAAACATCATTATGGAAATATTTCCATTAGTGGCAGTAGGCCTGGTAGTGCAATTAAAGAATATGGTGAACAATGGTATGGCAAGTGCGGAAGGGTTAAAATTAAAAGCTTCTGAACAATAGTTTAATCCCTCTATTACACCTCTTGCAACATTTAGTGCATTTTGGGAAAGGGTGCCGGTATGGAACAGTTCAAAGGTATTGTGAACAGGTGATCTAGAGGTAAAAGATGAAAGCGTTTCATTGTGTGGGGGAAATATTCTGTTTTTCCCACAAGGAAGAACAGTGAGTTTAAAGAATAATGCCACGATTGGGTCAGTTTTAAATTAGATAGGGGAAAATACGTAAATGCGTGCAAACCCCAGAGGAGTTTGCAAGCATTTACGTATTTATTACGTGCAAACCCCTCTGGGGTTTGCACATAAGCTTGCGTATAAAAAAGCAGTACAAGGGACGATTGTAACTTGCAATCAATTCAATAAATAAATAAATGAGAAGGAAATATATAAGGTGCTCGCACCACGAGGGTGTTTTGGTGGTTGTTGTTCGGAGGGGTTGCAGACTTCCAGTGGTAGTTCTGGGTTCAGTTCTGGGAATGTCCAGCTATATAGTGAAGGGTTTTGGCAGGCATTTTCCTGCTAGAAGTTAATCCAGAATTTGAATAACAAGCCAGTCAGATAGTGCCCTAGCGTCTACTACTGTTGTGGTAATTTCCTTCAGTATTAACAGAGAACTGTTCTCGCAATTCCGAAATAAGACAGTACTGGAAGAGCTATACAGCAAAGATGCAGAGTTCAACTAGTGGGGGGGAGAGATCACCGCACTCTGTGGAAGGAACCCGCACAAAGGAATCCCACCGTGAAAGAAGGAAGGTAAGTCCTCTGAACTGTGTTGTTTTGGAAATGGTACTTAAATAAAGTGGGAGATTATTTTAGAGCAAGGTTGAAGAAACACGAGAAATAAGGAAGTTTAGTACTGAGTTGGTTTATTGGTTGAAGTTGTAAAGAAAATTGATATTGCTAAATTAAGAGAGATTACATGGAATTGTTAGTATTAAGTTAGCAACTTATGAATTGCTGTTGTGAAGAGAATTGATATTGGTGATTTAGAGAAATATGAGGAATTTATTAAGATTGAATTAGTTTAGTGTTTGAAGCTGTAGAGAGAGTTGAGATTGTTAATTGAGAGAAATTTTATGGAAATGATAGCATGTATTAACAGATTAAATGGGAAAAATAATAGATTAGATGTAAATGAACACCAGTTTGAATAACAAGCCAGTCAGATAGTGCCCTGGCTTCTACTACTGTTGTGGTAATTTCCTTCAGTATTAACAGAGTACTGTTCTCTGTTAATAGAACAGTTAATATTGTTAATAGTTCTCTGTTAATATTGTAAGTAGATTTGTATGACAAATGACTTTTGTTTTATATTTGTGTCATTGCTCTTGAGAAACTGACACCTCACATATAATATATACTCATTTGGGGGGGGGGGGGGAATATCCCTCAGCTCCTGGAAATTCTCATTTTTTTTTAATGCAGTCTGGTAGCTTGTGGGGCTTAGTGCTTGAGGGGAGCTGCTAAACAAAATTCATAACAATGGCCACTGACGGCGATACTAAGGTACAGGGAAATAAAAATTAATAAATAAATAAATAACCCCCCACCACCACCACTTAGATTTGGTTTCCTCACCAAGCTTAACCAGCAGTCCCTTTCTTTCATTAATATGGATATAGTGCCATAAAAAGTCAAAAAGGAAATAAGATTTTTTGAAGATGAGGGAATAAGGGGGGTTAAACTGCAACTAGTTTACGACTATCTCAGTATAAAGCTACAACCACCACAGAATCCAAAAGGACGTTTTTTGCCACTAGTTAAATATGTACCAAAATTAGATCCAGTTTAAACGATAATGCTATTGAGTTTCTTAAGAGCTCACTTTATTCAGACAGGTGGATGCTTATTTTTTTTGTTTTTAGAATAACTGTATGTTTAATCATTTTTGCTAGAATATTTATTATTGTAATAAAAGTTTGAGTCTAGAGTGAATATTATTAAACGAATGTAAAATGTCTTGGATAGTACTACTATCAGTAATAACTAGAACATTGTCTAAATACCTCGCCTAGTATGTGATATGGGGTATAAAAGGCTTCAAATGTATACGTTCAATCGTTGAGAGATATACCTCCGATATTAAGCAGCTCAAGCTCAATCCCATCAGCAAACCAAAAATTTGTTTGTATACTTTGTCTCGAAAGGTGATATAGTTGGCCTCAACTAAGAGTTTAATTAAGTGAAAAATTTCTTTAATAGTAAGCTTCATATAATTAATCGGTATAGAATCATTATTTAACATATCCCAAATAATATCTAATGTGTATTCAATATTTACATTCATATATAAAGAGGTAACATCTAGTGAGTTAGATTGATTTCAATTTTTTCATACGTAGAACATCATACAGAAGTGTTCTACGTATTATATTGAGGTAAACTTCTATTATTTTATAAATATTATATCATACTTTGGCATTAAACTGAAGGATATTGTTAATTAGCTTCACAACACACAAAAAAAAAAAAAAAAATTTTAAGCTAATGTAAGACATTACATGTAATTGCTTTGTATGTTTTACATATTTAAGCAAGCAATGTATACTATTACACCTGATGGCCAATTCATTAACTGCCCAGTGTCAGCAAATTCATTAACTACCCAATATAATTATTATTTTTATTTATTTATTTTTTTATTATTATTTATTTTATTTTATTTTTTTTTGTTTTACAAATTATTTTTGGGAATGCATGATGCGAAGTTCATAAAATGCGAAGTTAGTGTGCTGCATTCACAGGAAATCTCATTATTTATAGCATTTCTTGGGGAAATGCAAACGGATACCAGAAACATTTTAGACTTTGAAGCTGGCAAGAAGTAGAAATAGAATATTCAGCTCTGAGTCCCATAGACTTGCTCATAATTAAGAGGAAGATGCTAACTTTCAGTTAATTCCTAGAAGTAAAGTCACAAGATATAAAGTACTACCCAAATTAGAAGGATCTGCCTGGCTGGTGTGGATACATCATCCAACACAAAGCTAGCTACTGGATCTGAACACCAAAGAAACAATATGACTGGCTATTGTGTGCAATACAGATTTTCCCATCATGGTATAAAAATGGATGTTTGTGTGGAACAGTCTGACAGATTTTATTTTTATGGAATAACAACTGCTGAAGTCAGAGCAGCAATGACAGCTTGACAAACTCTACATTAAAGCAGTGCACGAGAGAAATATGAAATGCTCCAGTTGCAAACTGAATGTGTTTATTAGCAGTTTAGATTGAAATACCTAAAAATGGAATTTCTAGCAGAGGAATGACTTGGAAACCACAGCTGAGACTGGACAAATGCATGATAAAGATGTAATGACATAATCCTATCTGCTCCCCAAGAAGAGGACATAGCACAGACCTCTTGTATTTTACCTGATATTTACCTTTATTCTTATATGTCAATTATGCTGGAGGAAAGTCTGTTTTTGATCAAAAATCAGTAGGAGAAATTGTTTCCATCACTACTATAGAATAGCATTTTGCCCATTTTGTTCCAGGTCTCGGTGAAGATTCCATTTGCAACAAAAGGCACAATGCTGTCATGTGTACCAATACAAACAGTTCTTAAAATATATAATCAATGTTTATGCAAAATTACTATTATATAAAAACATTACACCATTTTTTTCATTGAAGATTTTGTGTGTTAAGTGTAATATATTTAGACTAAGGCGCTAAGCTTATGTATTATGATGCTAAGCACTTTATGATGCTAAGCACTTTATATACATAGTGTAATATATTTCAAAAGAAAATCTATACAAAATCATTTTTCAATAATCTCAATAACACATATTTCATTTCTCAATAACACACTGCATTTCATTTAATTAATATTTCAACTATAATAAGAGCTGGATAATACTGGCAACGAAGTGCTTACTGAACATCATTGATAAATGGCCGACATTCTTCTGGAACATCAATTGGAGTGGTTACTGAAGTCCCATTTCCATTTTTCTTTTTACTGTTAGATCGTGGTGGTGGTGGTGTAGCGTTTTGTCTTTGCTCATTATGTTTCTCTTTCAAGCGTTCTCTAATCCTTTGTTCTTCAGATGGCGTAAGGTAAGATATACCTACAGCAAACAGAAGAGCCAATATGAGAAATTCATGACTTGATGAAAACTCAAAATCGTATCAGGGTTAGCCATATGATATAAGAAAGCCTTAATCTTTTGTTTGAAGCCACCCAAAAATAAATATAACTTTTTTAAGAATAAATAAAATAACTGTGTTTCACTCCTCACATAAATATCAATTCAGCTGACCTTAGAATTAATTTCTCAAGCTCTAGGGAGATAACCTATTCCAGTAGTTAAAAATGCACTGGCTAAAAGTAAACTATTTACAATCCAGTTTACACTGATGCAAAATAAAACTGTAATTTGAATTTATGATCTCTAGTTCTAGTATCATTCATATCCACAAAATTTTCGCTCTCATTCCCCTCTCAGAGCACTATAAACCCTATAAACTCTGATTCCCCTCTCAGAGCCTTAGTTACAAAGCTCTGCAGCCCACATATTTGCAATCACTCCTTTGCATGTGTGTAGTAGTGGCAAATGATGCAAGAAAGCAAAGCTTATATAGTATCAGCAAAAAAAAAAAAAAAAAAAAAAAAGACTAAGCTACCCACAGCAAACTCTAAATGGGAAATATTCAGGGAAGTAATCAAAAAATCTACTAGGCTTTTCATACCAATGAAGAAATACTGTTCAAAGCTCAGACCTAAATGGATGTCAGATGACCTACTCAGACACGTGGCAGAGAAGGAAAGCGCACAGGATGCATATATATCAGATGATACAGAAGTCTATGGCAGATATACATTAGTCTGTAATCAAGTCACAAAGGAGGTTAGGTGAGCTAAAGCAGATTATAAGTAGTCTCTGGCAAAGCAAAAACTTTTCTATGCTTACAATAACAGTAGAAGAAAGGTCTTGAATCACATTGAGTCACTTCATATCTATGACTTAACTGTTGATAACCCTACTCAGGTAGCAGACAAATTGAATAGGTATTTTGCATCTACATTCACTTTGTGATACCTGAAAGGAAAGTAGAAGAGAAACTGTTGAAGTAAAACATAAGAAAAACACCTGGATTGGATGGGATCTATCCGGTTATATTAAGGGACAGTAAAGGAAGTAAGCAAACCCTTAACCATAATTATGAGAGCACCATTGGATTCGGGGGAGGTCCGTGTGGACTGCAGATGTGCGAATATAATTCTGATTCATAAAGTAGTGGGGGGGTTAAAAGGTGATGTGAGAAACTACAGACCTGTAAGCTTAATGCCTGTTCCAGGGAATAATGAATTCACTGGTTAAAGAAGTAACACAGAACCATCTGGACAAACATGCAATTAAACTGCAATTGCAGCATGGATTTGTTAAGTAGCAGCCTTGTCTAACCATTCTGATAGGTTAATATGATGCAGTGACCAAGAAACTGGACGCAAAAAATTTTGGCATCATATACTTGGATTTCGGGAAGGCTTCTGATACTGTTGCACATAAAAGACTGCTGTACAAATTGGAGCAAGGTCGCATTAAGAGCAAGTTACTGTTATGGATAAAAGGATGGTTAAGTAGAAGAAGTCAGATAGTAGTTATCAATGGGCGCTGCTCTTTGTGGACTAATATTATTAGTGAAGTTCCCTGAAGTTCAAGTGCTGGGCCCATTGTTTTTTTCAATATTTATCAATGATATTGATGAAAGTATATCACACTTAAATTCTAAGTTTGCAGATGATACAAAGGTTGGCAGGGTGGTTAACAACAGTCATCAGGGTGAGCTACTGCAACAAGATCTAAGAAAATTGGGTCGATGGGCTGAGAAATGGCAGTTGAAGTTTAACATTGACAAATGCAAAGTACTGCACATGGATAGCAGTAACCCCAGGGTAACTTATCAACTGCATGATACATTATTCAGGGTAGTAGAGAACAAAAAAGACCTGGGGGAAATTGTGCAGTCAGACATAAAATTCTCTGAGTAGTGCAGACATGCTGCCAGGACAGCTCATGGGGTTTTGTCAATGATATACAGAAACTTTGCTAGCAAGGATAAGGAGGTGATTATCCCTTTGTATACAGCCATGGGAAATGGCAGTATGCATCTTGAGTACTGTATACAGGTCTGGAATGTATACTCAGCAAGATGCACTTTAGGAAGGATGTAGATCTGCTGGAATGGGTGCAGATAAGGGGAAACTAAACTAGTGAGGGGAATAAAAAGGTGCTCTTACGTAGAAAGGCTTCAGTTCTGCAAATTGCAGCATCTCGAGCCTTGGTGATACAAAGAGAAAATTTGGTAAAAATCAGCAATATTAATAACAAATTGGTCAACTGAGTGTCGGGCACTCAGAATGAAGGGTTCATAGTCATGAATGGTTGTTAGTGTAGTATTTCAAATAGAGAGCTTTATGGTAACTGAAAAACGTTTCTAGTACCCCGGCTTGGCCTAAAACTGAGGAACTAAGGAAAACTGTCTATTTGAGCCTTTCCAGTTGTGAATGACAAGGGTGGGAGAAGCAACTCAGACTTCTTCCTGGAGAAGTGATTAAAGTCTTGGGGGAGAAGCAACTGGCAGGTGAGAACCATGCAAGACTCCACCACTGCCGCTAACCACCACTCACCACCGCCGCCGCCTCAGCACTGGCTCTCTGAGTACCTCCTTGCTGGGACAACTCCAACTTTGAAAATTGTTAAAAAATACTTCTCGTTGCAAAATTTATAAATGACCTTGATAGAATTATTAACTAACTATTTATAAACCTTTTTGTCACCAAAAGGAGAGTTACTTAGTACAGAGAAGCACGCCATTGAAGTGCAATAAAATATTGTTTTTTTAATTTTAACACAAAAAGTAAATGACAGATTTCAATTGGAATAGTTTTCCCTTGATAAGCATTAAATAACGCATAGCTAATGTGATTTTTAAATATTTAGCTCCATTAGCGACAGAAATAGGGGGGACACAAAAATTACTCACATTTTCCCGACTGGCACCGCCGTTTTTAATTTTAAAATTATATTTTAAACGTACTCATTGAGCTCTTTCCAACGGTGTATAAAAAGCTATAGGTTGTTGACAACATTTTGTCACCCCCTCCCCATTTCTCAGACAAATTTTTGTCAACAATGATCAATATGGCGTTATGTTGGCCCACATAATTTTTTTTTTTTTTATGAGAACCCCAAACACGAGACGTATTATAACCTATAGTACTTAGTACCGTGCTTGGGTTGGAGGTCGAGAACACGAAAGAAGATATTTGTTGATATTGGACTTGAACTTCTGTAGATTGTAATTTTCAGGAAATACGTATGAAGGAAGTTTGTTCCACAAAACGGCAGTTGAATGAATAAATGAGGAAGATGAAAAGTTGGTTCTGTGGGTTTGAAGTTGGACAGTAAATGGATGTTGGCTGGTGGCGGCACGTGTTCGGACTGTTTTGAAAGAGAGAGAGGAAATTATAGAAGCCAATTCAGAAGAACAGTGCCCATGGAAGTATCTGTAGAAGAGGCATGAAGCAGAAACAGTGCGTCTATGAGAAAGCGAGTGGAGAGACTCTGTTAGAGATGAATCATTAATTAACCTAACTGCCCTCTTCTGAATGGAATCAAGAAGCCTGAGAGAGGTTTTGGGGGCACCACCCCAGATGTGGGAACAATATTCCTTTGTAAAAAGGATAGGTGGAACAGGACCAGGGTATGTCTGCCAGGGGCAAAGGTTGATGACGTAGACCGGATATCATCTTTCAAGGGCACAAAAGGTGATATAGTTGTACACATTGGCACTAATGATATTAAGAGTAGGAGACCGGCGGAATTACTCAACAAGTACAGGTCACTGTTGAAAAAAAGCCGTGAAATAGGGTTGAATTTGAAAGTGTCTGCAATTCTGCCCAGACACGATAGGAGGGAGTACATGATGAGAGCCTTGTCGATCAATTCGGCCCTGGAAAGATTGTGCAAGGCTCAAGGGGTAGAATTTTTTTCAGCCTGGACTGTACTTGTTAACAGGAGAGATTGCTTCTACAGGGATGGGATACACTTAAATAGAAAGGGTGCAAGAATATTTGCTGATGCTATCGAGGCAGTGTTAGGTGGGTCGAAAAACTGCTAGTTTGGGGGGATACAAAACTAATAGTTTAACAGTGACCACAGGCAGAGGTGAAGGTGATTCTTGCACAACTTCTATTAGAATAAGTAGCGACCTGGAGCGAGGGGTGTTGGGGGTTTCAGGGACGGATGGCAGTCATCATGGAATAGTTGGGTATATGGGATGTGTTAGGGTAACAAGGAATAGGCATAGGAGCATGTATGCTTGCATGTATACCAATGCTAGAAGTATAGTAAATAAATTTGATGAATTTGAAGTGTTGGTCAAGACATCAAAGGCGGATATTGTTGGGATAGCAGAGACGTGGTGTCACAAAGATATGAGGAATGCAGAACTGGAATTTGGGGAGTACAATGTGTACAGAAAGGATAGACAGGACAGAAAGGGAGGGGGTGTTATGTTGTTAATTAAGAAAAACATAAAATCAAAGGAAGTGCACCCAGTTAATATAGATGAACAGTGCTCTGTTGAGTCAGTTTGGTGTGAGATAAGCACTGCGAAAGGAAAAATAAGAGTAGGAGTGTGTTATAGGCCTAATGACTTGAATGAGTACAATGAACAATTGTACAGAGAAATAGAGTGGGCCAGTAAATCAGAATGTCTTATAATGGGGGATTTTAACTTCCCAGATATTGACTGGAACTTGTGGGTTGGTCACTCACACACTAGTCAGACTTTTGTGGATTTATTGGATGATTGTTTTCTGCAGCAGCATGTTCGAGAGGCAACCAGATAAAGTAACACTCTTGATCTGGTTATCAGCAGTGATCATTCGTGTATTAAGAATTTGCAGATAAAGGAACCACTAGGTGGCAGTGATCACAGTGTGCTGAAGTGGGATTTACTCAAAGAGGTAACTACCGTCAGGGGTAAAGGAAAGGGTTTTTGCTTCCGTAAAGGGGAGTACAGTGGTCTCAGACAGTTTTTAAATTCTGTACAGTGGGATCAACTGACGATGTTACAAACAGTAAATTCTAAGTGGGAAGCATTCAAAGAATTAATCGTGGAAGCTACTAGACTTTATATACCGATTAAGAAATATCGTTCAAGATTTAGGCCTAAATGGTTATCAAATGAACTAATGAGACTCGTAACAGAGAAGAAAAATGCATGGGATGCATATAAATTATCAGGTGACGCAGAAGCCTGTGGCAGATATAAGCTAGTCTGTAATCAGGTCACAAAGGAGGTTCGGCAGGCGAAGGCGGATTACGAGAAATCTTTGGCAAAAGATGCTAAGAAAAACAGCAAGGATTTCTTTACTTATATAAACTCTAAAAGGAAGGGGATAAATATGATTGGTCCACTTGACATCGATGGTTCGACTGTTGATGATCCTGCTCAGATAGCAAACAAACTGAATGAGTATTTTGCATCTACATTCACACGTGAGGAATTATTACAATTTGAAAATGGAAGAAGGTTATCAAATTGTAGCAGTGTGCTTAATGATTTTGTAATAACTGAGAGCAAAGTGGAGGAGAAATTGTTGAAGTTAAACATAAGAAAGGCACCTGGGGTGGATGGGATCTATCCAGTTATTTTAAAGGAGGCGGCAAAGCAACTAAGCAAACCCTTAGCCATAATTATGAGAGCATCCTTGGACTCAGGGGAGGTTCCCACGGACTGGAGATGTGCAAATGTGTCCCCAATTCACAAAGGTGGATCGAAGGGTGACACGAGTAATTACAGACCAGTTAGCTTAACTTCTGTTCCGGGTAAAATAATGGAGTCGCTGGTTAAAGATGCATTGCAGGATCATCTAGACAAGACTGCAGCAATAATTCAAACACAGCATGGGTTTGTTAAGGGAAAGTCTTGTCTGACAAATTTGATTGGTTATTATGATATGGTCACAAAGGAACTGGATGCAAAAAATAATTTTGATATCATATACTTGGATTTCAGGAAAGCTTTTGACACTGTTGCGCATGGAAGACTACTGTACAAATTGGAGCAGAATGGTATTAAGGGTAAGCTGCTACAATGGATAAAAGGATGGTTAAGTGGGAGAAGACAGAGGGTGGTAATCAATGGGTGCTGCTCTTCGTGGACTAATGTTATTAGTGGAGTCCCACAGGGTTCGGTGTTGGGTCCACTGTTGTTTTCTGTATTTATCAATGATATTGATGAAGGTATATCAGGCTTAATGTCGAAGTTTGCAGATGACACAAAGGTTGGCAGGGTTGTTAATGACAGTAATGGCAGTGTGCTACTGCAACAGGATCTAGATAATTTGGGCAGATGGGCTAAGAAGTGGCAACTGAAGTTTAACTTTCACAAATGCAAAGTACTGCATATGGGTAGAAGTAACCCCAGAGAAACGTACCAACTGTGTGGTACTACACTTAAGGTGGTAGAAAATGAAAAAGACCTGGGAGTAATTGTGCAGTCAGATATGAAGTTTTCTGAGCAGTGCAGACAGGCTGCCAGGGCGGGTCATGGGGTTTTGTCAATGATATATAGGAATTTTGCTAGCAGGGAAAAGGAGGTGATTGTCCCTCTGTATAAGGCAATGGTCAGGAAACGCCTTGAGTACTGCGTACAGGTCTGGAGGCCTCATTTTAGGAAGGATGTAGATTTGCTTGAGCGTGTACAGAGAAGAGCAACACGATTGGTGAGGGGAATGAAGGGATCCTCTTACCAAGAGAGGCTTAAGTTCTGCAAATTGCAGTGGCTGGAGACTAGGCACCTGCGCGGTGATCTGATTGA
Source organism: Mastigoproctus giganteus (assembly GCF_048544385.1). NCBI lineage: Eukaryota > Metazoa > Arthropoda > Arachnida > Uropygi > Thelyphonidae > Mastigoproctus > Mastigoproctus giganteus. Next base: position 83,059,991 of record NC_143581.1, read on the forward strand.
GGTCTATAAGGCCTTGAATGGGTTGAGCACGCTGAATTCTGATGGGATCCTTCCACTTCTTCAGATTACCAACCTACGGGGACATAAGTTCAAATTAAGAAAGGACAGATGTAGAATAGATGTGCGGAAATTTGCCTTTAGCCAGCGGGTGGTTAATTGCTGGAACAAACTTCCATCTGTCGTTGTGGAAGTTGATAGGTTAAATAAATTTAAGGAGGAACTGGACAGGCATTTGGAGGGAATGGTGTGATTTTTTTTTTTTTTTTGGCTGATGCTGCATAAGCTCCTACACTTGCTTTCTTGCATCATGTGCCACTACTACTACTACTACTATTCCATGGCAGGGCGGATTTGCGATTTATACAGAGTGAGCAGCTGTTTGGGAGAAAAGTAACGCCGTGAGCGAAAGAGAAAACCAAGTTTTTTAGATGCAGAGGAAGCAATATTTGTAATGTGCTTGTGCCAAGAGAGATTAGAAGTCAGGGTAATCCCCAAAAGAGATATATCATTTTGCCTAGAAATCGGAGTGTCACTAAAGATAAGCATAGGAGCAGAAGAATCCTTTTTGCGAGATATAAGACAAGATTGAGTTTTAGAAGGGTTGAAATCAACTAAGTTGTCTTTGCCCCACTGGAGAATTACCTGAAGATCGGCATTTAAGGAATTGGCAGCAGATTTTCGAGACCTTGAAGCTGATTGAGCTGGACAAGGTTTCTCAAAATGGAAAGTTGAATGCAATGTGCTATCATCGGCAAAACTATGGACAGGATTTCCAGTCAATGGAAGAAGGTCATTGATATACAAGAGGAAAAGAGTGGGGGAAAGAACTGAACCTTGGGGGACACCGGCATTAGTGGAGAAGTTAGAAGACAGAGAGCCATCTACCATCACCCTCAGTGAGCGATCAGAGAGAAAACTGGATAACCAATTACTAAAAACAGTTGGCAAACCATAAGATGGAAGCTTGTTTAGAAGACCTTTATGCCAAACACGATCAAAAGCCTTTGAGATGTCAAGAGCAACTACTTGTGTTTCACCGAACCTTTCCATTGAATTAGTCCATAAATGGGTAACATAAGCGAGAATATCACCAGTGGATCGACACTGACGGAATCCATACTGGCGATCGTTGATCAGACGGAAGGTTTCTAAGTAGTTTAAGAGTTGGCGGTTAATTGATTTCTCCATTACTTTAGAAAGAGTAATTGTAAAGAGTAATTTAAAAAGTAATTGCAATGGGACGATAATTGGATGGGCGGGATTTGTTACCCTTTTTAGGAACTGGCTGGATATGAGCAAATTTCCAAGCAGAAGGAAAAACACCTTTGGAATAAGAATGTGAAAAAAGGCGGCAAATAATAGGAGAAAGTTCAGGAGCACAGGTTTTGAGAACAAGTGGAGAAATACCATCAGGACCTGGAGCTTTCTTAGCATCAAGATTCATCAAAATCCTTCTGATATCCTTTTGACGGAAGACCACAGGAGGCATTGAATGGAGCGTGTTAGGAATGGTGGAAGGTGTTTTACCAAGATCATTAATACATGAGCTCAAAGAAAAATGGGATGCTAGCAGGTCAGCTTTATCCTTGGCTGAAGTGACAACAAAACCATCTGGTTTGGACAGAGGTGGGAGCAGAGATGGGCAAAAGTTGCGGCCAATAGCTTTGGCAAGAGACCAGAATGCTCGGCTACCATTAGGGCAAGAAGCAAGTTTTCTACTCTTAGCCTGTTCAAACTCTAGTTTGGACTGATTAATAACTGCTTTACAATTGTTGCGAGCTTTGGTGTAGGCAGAAAATGGAACTGAAGAATTAGAAACAAGCCAATTACGATATGCAACGTTCTTCTCTTGGACAGCCTTAGCACATTTATTGGAAAACCAAGGTTTAGATAAAGGACGAGATTTTAAAGTGGAGTGTGGGATAAAGGATTCCATTCCTGAAAGAATAATTTCACTGACAGGATCTGAGCAAACGTTGACATCAGAAGTTTTGAAACAGTAATCTGACCAAGGAAAAGAAGAAAAGAAGTCTCGCAGGTCATCCCATTTTGCATTCTTGTAATGCCAAACAATACGAGGTTGGGAATAGCCATGAGATAAAGGTTCCATTGGAGAAGAGGCAATCACCAAGTTGTGATCTGAAGTGCCTAAAGGACCTCTCACTTCAACCTTGTACTTAGAAGGGTTGTTTGTGAGAAAAAGATCAAGCGTATTGGCTGTATGATTAGGATTGTCCGGTATTCTTGTAGGTAAATGAACAATCTGTGCTAGGTCATTAGTAATTGCAAAAGCCTCAGCATCTCGACCTGCTGGGTCGGTGTGACTAGAAAACGGAAGCCAGCTGGAGTTGTGAAGTTAAAATCACCAAGGAAAATTACCTCACTGTTAGGAAAGTTGGACTGGAGAAAGTCAAGTTGCAAAGAGAGGAAGTCAAAGAGCTCCAAGTGATTAGTGGAGTTGGGAGAACGGTAGAGACAACAGATGAATTTTACACAATGAGGTAGAGAGATTTTAAGCCAGAGAAGATCAAAGAGAGGAGATTCCAAATTGCCAAGTCTCTGACAGGGAATATCAGAACGGACATATGCACAAGTACCACCTTTGAGGCGAAAGGAATCATACAGCAAATAATTTGGACATCTGAGATGAGCAGTAGTTGAATCAACTGATAACTGAGATTCAGTCAGAAAAAGTACATGGGGTTTGGAAGACTGCATGTGGAAATGGACATCGTTGAGATTAGAACTGAGACCACGTATATTTGTGAAATGAATTAGGAAGTCCTTGGGAGGTTTAGATCTTTTCGCAGATAAGCTTGCTCTATTATTTTGACAATTCATGGTGTATTGAATAGTAAGAAAAAGTGGGTGGGACATGCTGTATGAAGTAATGAAATTTTTGGATACGGCGTACATGTGATAAGAATATACCCAGATCCTTGACATAACGTGGCCTCGACAATGTTCCCCGCATACACACTACTCGGACTCCCTCCAGTCACTATCTGGCAGAGTAGAGGTAGCAAGATTATACACTAGCTGATCCGGAAGCTTCCTAGAGAGTTACCAATAGGTTCAGTCCGGTGTACTAACTAGCGGCCGGCCTGCGAACACCGTTTTATAGCTGTACCCTTGAAATGTAAGGAATATTGGATCTCGCCACGACATTCATCATAACCTCAAAAATCATCAATCATACTGCATGATGGAAGAGATAGGGAAGGGTTGGCCGGAACTTAGCTCTAGAGACTAAACATGGGTTCCACCACTTCAAGCCTCCAATAAGCAAAGTGGTGGTATTTCACCTGTTGATGAGAGTCATCTACCACCTAGTACTGCCTGGTAACATAGAGGGGCGGCGTTCCTCCATGTGGTGTGGGTGCCACACCTCGACCCCTGCTTACGTTGGTTCACACCTGGGTGGTCACCCACCATGTACTTGTGCATGAAGGTTATACCCAGGATTACTAACAGTCCCACCATCGTGAAGGTGCAAGCAGAGGATTTGGCTGTCATAGACTGTCCGGACTTCGCCGAAATTTGGTCCACTTTGACTTGAGTGTCACCTGAATATCAGTTCCATCAGCGTTTTAGACTCCCACGTAGCAAGAACAGCTTGTCTGGCATATCTGAGAGAATGTCTATGACAACCTCAAGGACCAAATAATGCACAAAAATAATGCACAAACCCAAGCAAAATTTCAAGTAAATAGGTTGAATGGTTCCAGAGATACAATGCTGTGACAGATGGAGGATGGATAGACAGATAGGCAACCGCGTGACATAAGGGTCCTTCGTTAGACTACTGACCCTAAAAAGGAAGTCAAGAATTTGATTATCACACGTAGGAGACAGAGAACAATTTGAGCCAACCTCAAGACACGAAGCAGTTTAATAACTTGATTATGTAGCTCTGGGGAGGTAGGAATCAAGAGGTTAAAGTCGCAAAAAATGATCATTGATACTTTTAATTTAGCATTAAAGTTAATCCAAGAGAGAAACTGTACATAAGATTCCTCAATGGAGGCAGGGAAAGTAAATGTTAATTATAAACCCCCATAGATATCTGAACATCATCAACAATTAGCAAACTTTTGTTGAATTCCAGCACATTCAGGGATAAAGGGAATGAACTGGTGGATATACAGCCACTCCCTGACTTATGTAAGGGTTGCATTCCACAATCATAGCTTCAAATTTGTGAGAGTGACGTTCTGATTAATGTTTTTTTATTATTTGAAATGAGTTTCTCAGCAAAATCAAGAACCTTCTCCTTTCATTTTTGCAATAATTTAAAAACTGAATATCCTACAGTATTGGTATTAACCAATTTTTGGTTATTTCATTAAGCCAAATCTTTGTTAAGCAGTCAATTGTCTGAGCAAACAGCAGTTGTTCACATTCACTAATTTTCAAACGTCTGATATTTTGACCAAAATTGCATTTGTGTAAACAATGCACAATCAATTGTAACTAAGTTCAAAATAGTGTGAGGTTCATCTCAAACAAATTTTTGTTGGTGATTTCTCTGAGAATAATAATGATAATAATAATAAATAATTTAATTTCTTTTCTTCCATGATATGTACCACACTTTGGGAACAACTGTAGAGGAGAAAGGAATATAGAGGTTAGGATATGAAGTTCATTGTGCAGTGTAAGCAGGCAGCAAGGAAGGCACAAGCATATCATTTTTGAACTATTTATCAAACATCTGATAGAGATCATAATCCAACTGTATAAGGCAATTGCGATGTTGCACTCTGAGTACTCTGTCGCAGTATGCAGAGAACACCTAAAAAACCTCTTGACAAAATCCAAAGATAGGAAACATGCCTGGTCCCAACTGCAAAGAGGACGCTGGAAAAAAACTCTTCTAAATCTCCACAGCCCTCAACGTCTGCAGCAGCATGCTTATCAGCTGGAGAGTTAATTTTGGCAACGATGCTCGAAAGGTAAAACTTGCTGGCGTTATGCCTGTCTCCTCTCTCTCTTTTTGTAATTTTATAGTTCTGAAATTTTTGTAATTGCACACTTTTGTCATTTTTCCTACACATGAGATTTAAAAAAAAAAAAATCAATAAATAATGCTATTTACATGTTCATCAAACATTTCTTTTTTGCTTCAATCAAATTCAGTGCGCATAGCTGCGAGCGCTGCATAAGCATTTAGGGAAATTCCGACTTACGTAGAGTTCCGTAGAATGCAACCCTTACATAAGTCAGGGAGTGGCTGTATATCCACCAGTTCATTCCCTTTATCCCTGAATGGGCTGGAATTCAACAAAAGTTTGCTAATTGTTGATGATGTTCAATTTTCAAAAGAGCAACCTCCTAATTTGGTTTAAAATAGAGTGATTCATATAAGAGGGATTTTGCATTACTCAAATTGAGCTGAGAGAGAGTCAGTGTAAATTATATATTTTGGAAATGGGTGAAGATTCAGATTTTCTAGAGCTAATTTTATTCCATGTAGTTCTGCTGAAAAGTTGCTATACTCAGGTGGCAGGGAAGCTGAAATGATAGTAGAGAGAAACACTGCTGCTGTTCCAACGATTGATCAAGATTTGTACCCAATAGTATATATTGGCAGGAAATCAATATAGCTCTGTATATGGCTTGCATGGAGTTGTTTCATGTAGGTAGAACATTCTTACCCATTGAAGAAAATAGCTATCACAGTTCAGTTAAGGAAGGAGAGTCCAAGGTGGGTGAGAGTAATTCATTACCTGTTGACTATTGTGAAGAGGAACTTTCCAACTCTATGATATTTAAAGAAGTCGTATGCCTGCCGGTCTTATTTTACTAGGTTTATTTCTGTAGAGATTAGGTAACTGTGGATTGAAGAGGTATGGGTGAATAGGATGCAGACAGCAACTTTTTATTTTGGCTGCATACTTAAGTAGTAACATTTTTCTGCAGAGGTGCAAAGGGGGTTCATGAGCTTCAATACACAGACTATGAGTTGGAGATGTCCTGAAGGCTCCAAGTGCAATCCATAATGCATTGTGTTGTATAGAGTCTAGTCCAAGGGTTGGCAACCTTTTTTGAGAGAAGAGCCAATTTCTGATCTAATTAAAAAAAAAAAAAAAAAAATCTCTGCTCAAGCTGGGAGGGGGTGGGGAGTTTTTTAAGAAATGGAATAGAGTGGGAAGGTGTTTTATTAAAAATATACATATTTTGAAATATTATTTATCAATACTGAAAACACATAACAAACATCCAATTATGTATGGATTGATGTGACTTTTACTGCTGAACTTCTCGAGCGGGTGTCTCAATAACAAGTTAGAGTGCCGTAATTTTCATCTTTAAACGTACTGAGAGACTCACATTGTTCAGACGGTTTCTTCATTTATTTTTAATATAGTTCATGTTCGAAAATATTTGCCCACAGAAATTCATCGAACAAAAAACTGAGAGAAGTCCAAACAGAAATATTTTCAAATTTATATATGTGTCCGGTAAACTACTCCACGGATCTAACACAATTTGGTCTTGCTTTTTTCAACTCATCTATCTCCGCCCATTTGTGTAGAAGTGCAAGGGCAGCCTTTATTACCTCTCCAAATCCTCAATTTCAGTTTTAAAGCATGCACTCAACTTGTCCTTGATTTTTTAGTCGTCTTAACATCACTTCAAATTGTGCTTCATGTGGGCTAAAAGTTAAAGAGCTGCAGTTACATGCTCAAAGAACCTCATGCAGCTCGCGAGCCACAGGTTGCTGACTCCTGGTCTAGTCAGTATAGTAGCATTAGTAGAGGCATATGATGCAAGATGATGCAAGATTTTTATATGATGCTATATAGCATCATATAAAAAAAAAAAAAAAAACCTTCCCATTTCACCCATCCATTCACTACAAATGTTTGTAATTTTGCTGACCCCCACTACAACAGATGTAAGTTTGTTCCAACTATCAACCACCCGCTGGCTAAAGGTGAATTTAGACATCTATTCTATAATTGTCTTTCCTCAATTTGAATTTATGCCCACTCAGGTGAGTAATCTGAGCAAGAGAAAGAATCCCACTAGCATTGAGCTTCCTCAATCCATTCAAGGCCTTATACACCTCAATTAGATCACCTCACAGATACTTAGTCTACAGAAGCTGCAATTTGCAGAACTTAAGTCTTTCTTGGTAACACCAACCCTTTGTTCCACTCACCAATATTGTTGCCCTTCTCTGCTCATTCCAGCAGCTCTACATATTTCCTAAAATGAGGCCTCCAGACCTGTATACAGTACTCAAGGTGTGGACCTGACCATTGCCTTATACAAGGGGACAATCACCCCCTTATCCCTGCTAGCAAAATTCTTGTATATCATTGACAAGACATCATGAGCTACTCTTACAGCCTTTTTGCACTGCTCAGAAAATGTCATATCTGACTGCACAATTACCCCCAGGTCCTTTTCAATCTCCACTATCCTGAGTGTAGTACCACCCAGTTGATATGTTACTCTGGGGTTACTGCTACCCTTATGCAGTACTTTACATTAGTACCAAGGTGACATTAGTCCAAGAAGAGCAGTGTCCATTGATACATTCTGTCTTCTCCCACTCAACCATCCTTTTATCCATTGTAGCAACTTGCCCGTAATACCATACTGCTCCAATTTGTACAGTAGTCTTCCGTGTGCCACAGTAACAAAAGCTTTCCTAAAATCTAAGTATATGATATCAAAATGATTCTTTGCATCCAGTTCCTTTGTTACCACATCATAGTATCCAATTAAATTTGTCAGAGAAGACTTCCCCCTTAACAAGCCCACGCTGTGTCTGAACTATAACTGCAGTCTTGTCTAGATGAGACTACATCGCTTCCTTAACCAGTGGCTCCATCATTTTCCCTTCAACAGAAGTTAGACTAACAGGTCTGTAATTATCCGTGTCACCCTTTGATTCCCCTTCATGAATTAGGGACACATTTGCATATCTCCAGTCCATCGGGACCTCCCCTGAGTCCAAGGAAGCTTTCATAATTATGGCTAAGGGTTTGCTTACTTACTTTAATATAACTGGTTAGATTCCATGCACCCCAGGTGCCTTTCTTATGTTCACTTTCAACAATTTCTCCTCTACTTTGCTCTCAGTTATTACAAAATCATTTAGCTCCCTGCCAGAGTTTGATGAGCTTCTGGCCTCCACTTTCCTAAAGACCTCCTCACGTGTGAATGTAGATGCAGAATACTTATTCAGTTTGTCAGATACCTCAGCAGGTTCATCAACAATCGAACACTCTCTCGGGCAGAATTATAGACTAGAGCCCCATGATCCAAAATGGATCTAATCTGTGGCTTATAAAATTGAAGCAAAAAAGTACAATCTGCTCCCCAACAATCGAACACTCTCTCAGGCAGAATTATAGACTGGAGCCTCATGATCCAAAATGGATCTAATCTGTGGCTTATAAAATTGAAGCAAAAAAAGTACAATCTGCTCCCCAAGACAGGGCAGATAAAGCTCTTAGTAAGTTCATCTTTTTGAGACAGGTATCACGTAGAAATTTAATATGTTCAAAGAAGTTTAACTTGTTTTCAATGGTTAATCCCAAGAATCTGATGTTGTTGGCAATTGGAATGGTAAGGTTTGACATGTGAAGTTCAGGATCTGAATGCAATTTCCGTTGATTGCAAAAATGTATAGCAAAAGTTTTCTGTTGTGAATGATGATGATAGCCATTGATCACTGCCCACTTTTGACTTTATTCACAGATATCTGTAACTGACATTCAATAGATCACATGTTCTGAGAATGGCAAGAAAGAGAGAGACCAACAGCATAGAAGTAAGTCTTGACAGTATTTGGAAGTTCTTTTGTAATAGTCAATTCTAAGAGCAAAAAGGATTGCACTCAGTACAAACCCCTTGCAGAACTTCTTCCTGCAAGAATGTCGTAAAAAGGGAGTCAAAATATTGGATTCCGTAAAAAGTTCTTAATAAATATAGGCAGGTTGCCTCGCAGACCAAGAGCATGCGGGTCTCCAAAAATGCCATGACACCAGGTAGTATCAAATGCCTTCTTCTATGTCTATGGAGACCATAACAAGATATTCATTTTTCACAAAGGAATTGGAAATTGCTGACTCTGTCTGTATCTGTTCTGGCAAAAAGCCATGCTGACTATCATTCATTCATTAGATGTTGGTCTTCAATGATCCAAATGAGTCATCTGTGGATAATTTTCTCAAGGATTTTAGTAAGGCAACTGGAGAGGGAAATTGGCCAGTAACTATAAGGACTGCAAGGATCTTTTCCAGGTTTAAAAAAGGCGAGAACTGTGGTGTGGTGCCAAGACATGGCGTAGCTACCGTGTAGGCAGGCAAGGCAATTACCTCCGTGCCCGGGCCCCTAAAGGGCCCAGCATCTTTGGCTGTCTTCTCTTTTTGCAATTTTTGATTAATTAAGTAGGGGCCTGAACATGTTCTCTGCCTCTAGGCCCGAAAAAGGGTAGCTATGCTACTGTGCCAAGATGTAGGATAAATGTTTTCCAGATTCGATTATGATATAAAAGCAGCAGTTGCAAATGTTTGTCATCAAGGTGCTATAGCATGAGGTAATATATTCCATCTGGTCCTGCAGCACTGTTGGGTGTTTAGCATTAGTTGAGGCATACGATGCAAGAAAGCAAGCTTATAAAGTGTCAGCCAAAAAAAAAAAAAAAAAAAAAAAACACTCCCATTTCACCCATCCGGTCATTCCAACCTTAAATTTATTTAAACTATCAACTTCCACAACAACAGATGGAAGTCTGTTCCAGCAATCAACTACCCGCTGGCTAAATGCAAATTTCCTGAATCTTCAAAAAAAAAAAAAAAAAAAAGTGTTATTCTAATGACTTGTAGAAGTTCTGCATACGAAGTGGCTGGTTGTTATGTGGCAAGATTAGAGAGATGCGAAAGTTGATTGGTCACTGTTCAGTGATGTTCTTAATTTTCTGAAATTCTGGAGAATAGCTTGATGCTGCTGAGACTTAGGCAAAGATTTTGCCCATGGCATTTGCTATAACCAGAGGAGCAGAGAATTCTTGCCCATTCTAGGAAATGATTTGGAAGGGATAGTTAGCACTTTCCAGAAAGCTGTCTAATTTTCTTCTATATTAATTTGGAGTCGGTGTTTCTATTTACAGTGGACACAAACCGAGTCCAGAAATCCTTCTTGGCTTGTCTTTGAATGAGACAACTTTTGCCCTTAGTTTCTTAAAGTTAATGAGATTAGCTGTGGTTGGGGATCGTCGAAATAAATTCCATGCTTTATTTTTTTCCCTCTTCGCTTTTGTGCATTCGTCATTCCATCAATAGTTAAAATGCCACTGGGCTGGAGAATTCGATAATGGAATAAAGCTTTTAGCTGCTGATACCAAGTGGAGTGGGATGTGATATATTCTGTCACTTCATCTATGGGTTGTAATCACATAATTTCCTCATCCAGGTTAATAGCTGACTGAAATTTGACCCAGTTTGCTTGAGAGTATTTCAATTTCCATCAGGGTTGGGCTTACGATGGTTGTGTAATGAGCATATTACAAATAATTGGGAAATGATTACTGCACATGCGATCATTCATAACAGACCATTCCATGACTGGAAACTGTATCGGGGAGCATTTGATTGTTTGTTATTTGGATTTTAGGAGCATTAGCAACTAAGGCCATATTGCTCTGGGGATACGCGGTGGTCATTCCCTGACCTTTCCGCATCCTCCGTATTTGGTGGGCACGGGCTGGAACCCCGGTCTAATCAAGAAGCGTGTGCTACGAACTGTTGCTCCTGCCCACCTGGCTACGGAGGTGCTGGGAGCATTAGATAGATAGATCAATTGCAGAAGTTTGTTCAGTTGGCAATTATATGAGTAGGTTCACCTGTATTAAGAATGGTAAGGTTTTGCTTATCCAGAAAGGTTTCAATCAGTCGGCCATGTCTATCTAATTTGAAATCCCCCAAAAGACAGACACATAGACAGACAAGGGGAGGTAACTGTATTATGTTTTCCAGATCTTGGTAAGAGAAATTATGATTTGGTGGACAATAGATTGAAATTAGCATTGTCGCAATCTGAGTAATGAAATGTACAACAATGGCTTCAATTTCTGTTTGAAGAACTATTTGCTTGATCGGGATCTGTGAGTTGATCAAGATGGTTATACTACCACAGGCAGCATTCGATGTATTGCGATCTTTTTTGATATATAAAGTAGTTCTTTATGGAAGTGGAAATTTGTGAAATTAAATAGGTTTCCTGTAAGAAGAAACAAACTGGAGAGTAGCAATGAATTAGGTCAAGGATATCTTTGATACGGTTACAAAGTCCTCTGCAATTCCACTGTAAAATATAAGGCATTACTTGAGATGAGTACAAGGAGTGCTGTACCTGACTGCTTTTTGAGTATGGCAGTTTTATGGTGTTCAGACTTTCGTTTGTCTTTGCATTGTACATTAGTATTATAATGAGTGACAAATGCACCTTCCCTTTACTCATTATTAACTGTAGATAAAAAGGCTGTATGAAGCATTGCATAATGTGAACCCAATAACACTTTTTTTTTTTTTTTTTTTGTAATGCATTCCAAAACCTCAGAAATTGAAATTTTCGCTATATAACTAAGCTATTTAACTCTCTAAAAGGGTCATTATTATAATGGCAATTGTAATGGTTTTATATAAATGCCATAATTATGAAAACTTCTCTGGACTCAGGGGAGCTTCCTGTGGACTGGAGATGTGCAAATGTGTCCCCAATTCACAAAGGGGGATCAAAGGGCGACACAGGTAATAACAGCCCTGTTAGTCTAACTTCTGTTGCAGGGAAAATAATGGAGTCACTGGTTAAGGAAGCATTGCAGAATCATCTAGAGAAGACTGCAGTTATAGTTCAGACACAGCATGGGTTTGAAAGAATTATTTTGATATCATATACTTGGATTTTAGGAAAGCTTTTGATACTGTGGCACATGGAAGACAACTGTACAAATTTGGAGCAGTATGGCATTAAGGGCAAGTTGCTACAATAGATAAAAGGATGGTTGAGTGGGAGAAGATAGAGAATGGTTATCAATGGACACTGATCTTTGTGGTCTAATGTTATTAGTGGAGTCCCGAAGGGTTCCATGTTGGGACCGTTGTTTTCGGTATTTATCAATGATACTAATGAAGGTATATCAGGGTTGACATCTAAGTTTGCAGACAATACGAAGGTTGGCAGGGTTGTTAATGACAATAATGATAGTACGATACTGCAACAGGATCTGAAAAAGTTGAGCAGATGGGCTGAGATGTGGCAAACTGTAGTTTAACATGCTAAATTAATGTCAAATAAGCACAACACAAAAACTGCTTTTAACTAAAGGATGTGGCCAACACATGTATAAACACTACTACTGGCTGAGAGTAAGGGCTATGCAGTCCAGCCAGAGAATGCACTACACTTTCATTGTTATCATATGTTCCATTACAAGAATCAATTTTGAATGTCTTTGTGATATTTTACTAAAACACATTTCTGGAGGTCATGCCATAAAACAATAAAAACAATTTGCACTTTCAAGTTTATTGGGCTTTTCTGTTAGTGAAATCTATTATAAATGGGTAGTAAACTTGATCTTATTGCATTTGCAATAATATTAATAACTGGAATTGTGTGAGTATTATGGTGAAATGTGTTTTCCCTTCACTGAAATCTTCAATCATATAAAAAGTTTCCCTTCATCATTGAAGGAAAAGAGACCAACGAAAAGTGCAATTGGTGGCAGTGCTAGGCAATGAAACAAAATTGATTTAAAAATGAAGATGAAAATGATTAAGAAGTATGAAGCAGGACAAAGTTTGTCATCTATTGTACAGGAATTAGGTCTCGCTGCTTCAAAAGTGCATACTATTTTAAAGGACAGTGCACATGTATAAAAGAACATGTTAAAGGATCACGCATTTAAGATCAACAGGGAAACAAAAACAGTATTTGGGTGCTATATCAAAGATGGTAAAGCTATTAACAATATTGATGAAAAATCAGATTCAGAAGCAAATGCACCTGAGTCTAATGGCCATTCAAGCAAAATCAAAAAATATTTATGAAGATATTAAGGATAAGTACAGCAAACCCCAAGTGAAGTTCATGGCAAGCAATGGGTGGTTAAATAGGTTCAAGCATTGTGCTGGTTTCCACAACGTTAAAGTAAAATTTTTATAATTGCATACTTTTGTAATTTTGTACACTTCTGAAATTTTTCCTGCACACGAGATAAAAAAATTGAATAAATAATTCAATTTACATGTTCGTCGAACATTTTTTTGCTTCAATCAAATTCAGTGCACATAGTTACGAGTGCAGCATAGGCCTTTAGGAAAATTCTGACACACAAAATTCTACTTACGTGAGTTCCGCAGAACGCAACCCTTACGTTAGGTGGGGAGTGGCTGTATAAGCAATGAACTTTATGAACTAAAGTAACGAAAGCTTTCACTTGTTTTCTGAAGAATCATTCTGTGAATAGTTAATTGCATAATTTATATTTCTCTGAGTCATATCTTATTCCATTAATATTTGTCATTTATAAAGATATTTGTTTATCTTACATATTTATCAATATATATCCACACTTCATTCAGCCACACTGTTGTGAAAATGTATCTCAGCTAAAAAGCATGTTTCGTGTTTAATGACCATTTCATTTTTATGCCATTGGATCTGTTGATAGCACATGAACTGCAAACACAGATCACATAGCAAGTGGAAGAATGGGACTTAGAAAAAAAAAAAAAAAAAAAAGATGTCCAACAATATATAGCTTTATAGAAATACTGACATATGATTACATGCAGTTTTAATGTTTAAATGTCATAAGAATAAGTTTCTGCATGTTTGCAAAGGTTTTTCTGCTTTCAATCAAGGATGATATATAAAATAAATTTATAAGCAGTATTTCATAAGCCTAAAGAGACTACAGTATTTGATGCTTGATCATTGCACAAGTTTGAAAGGCATCATTCATTAGCATTCTGTCTTCTGTAGAAGGAGAAAAGTTATATTAATTTAATAGTCATCTTGTTTTAATAAAATCACTCAAAATGCTAAAGGTGTTTTGCTTTTCCACTGACTTTATATTTGGAAGAAATCATGCTTTTTCCAATATATGCATCTGAAGAATCCCATTCATTTAAGAGTTAGAGAACAGAAATGGAAGTTATTAAAAAAATTGACACTTAAGGATAAATGAAAATCTATTTTTAGACTTATTGAAATATTCGTTTATCATAGTGATGAAAGAACCGAGCAAAACTATATCGTACTATACAGAGCAGCACAATATATTTTGTTTCAGCAGATATGTGAAGCAATAAGTTTGGTTTTTTGAGATTTTTCATCTGTTAACTAATTTGTTAACATCGGCACCAATATTAATATTAAGCAACAGATTTTAAAGAATATTTACAAACAAAACTTTCTAAAAGACTGTTTAAACCTTGCATGGTTATATTTTGTTTTGAATCCTTTTCAGATAACCTGCTAAACTAACTAATTTAAAGTCAATGTATGGTGTCAATTCTTTTGAACATAACCTACAAAAGGCACTTTTTAAACTTGCACACCTACACTGACTAAGCAACCACATTTCAACTCCACGTGAGAACAGCAAAGTTAATATCTCATGCTAAAAAAATCCTTGTTTTTACATATTAATAAGGGATAGTCTTAACTCACTCAGTTATCCGTTGTCATTCCAGATTCTTGCTGGGTCAGAAAGAAACACAGTCTTCTCCACTCTTATCTTCCCACCATTTCTCTCTCCAGATCCTCTGCAAATGCCTCTTCTCTCTCCACATCTCTTTTCATCTCTTCTTGTCAGCCTTCCTCTTCATCTTTTACCCTCCATTTTCATTTCTAATATCCTCTTGGCAATCTTTTATCCCCCATTCTCTTTACATGACCAAATCATCTCAGTCTATTCCTCTCAATCATTTCTTCTAATAATCATTCTTCTCCTACATTCTCCTGAATGGCTGCATTTCTCTCTCTCTCTCTCTCTCTCTCTCTCTCCATGCACATCTCTCAGAAACTTCATTTCCATTGCTTGCATTCTGATAATATCCTGCATTACCCTTGATTCCGATCCATAGGTTATTATTGGTACATAATAAGCTCTATAGAGACCCATCTTACACTTCTCAGGTACCTACTTGCAAATTAGATCTTTTACACGGTTATAACTTTTACATGGTTAACATTCTTCCTTGGTCTGCTCTTCTACATATCTCCTTATCAAATCTCCCTTCTTTATCTACTGTACTCTGTAAACATAGGAAACTGTTAATCTTTCATTCTCATTGCATTACTCTTAGCATCACTAAACTTTAAACTGTATCTCTTTGCCTTCTCCACCCAGCTTTCTACCTGCTCCTGTACCTCCTCCTCATTCATCCCCATAAATCAACAAATCATCAGCGAACATCACTTTCATTTTTTCTGTCCCAATCCTTTTTTCCATAGCATTTTGCTATATCATCCATTACTAGTATAAACATTAGAGGTCAGAGTGCACTACTCTCTCACTCCATTATTAATTTAAAACCACCCAGCGTTTCCAACCATTGGTTTCACATGGCTTTCAGTCACTCTCTATAGATTTTTAATACTCTCCATTGACAACTTTCCTCTCCTTGTCTAACAATTCCCATACCCTTCTCTCTAATACATTATCATACACTTTTTCAATATCCAAAAAAAAGTCATGCACAGATCCCTTCCATACTTATGTTTTTCCATCATTTGTCTCACAGTAAAAATTGGATCCGTGGTTGATCTCCCTTTTTTGCTATTCCTTCCCTCATCCCACTTTCAACGTTTTCATGTACTCTCCTCTCTACTAATTTTTCACACAATTCTCTATGTGACTAGTCGGAGCAATCACTCTGTAATTCTCACACTGTTTCCTATCACCCTTTTATATAGAGACACACACAATCAATACTCTTTTCCAGTCTTTCAGTATCTTTTTACTCCTCCCACACTACTTTCCTTACTCTGTGCATCCACAGCAGTCCTGCTTGGCCAGCACATCTTACCATTTCTACAGTCACTTCATCGCACCCTGTCTATTTACCCCTTTCATCTTTTTCATTGCTGTCACCACTTCATATAACCCTCACTCCCCCTCCTCTCTTTCTCCTACCTCTTCTTCCATTGTATCTCCTTTTCCTCTGATATTCAGTATCTTCCTAAAATAGTCTTTCCACCTCCTTATTCTATCTTCATTTGTAATCATTCTTCCAATCCCATTATACAGATAATATTGTTCCTACCTATCCTTTCTCTAGTTCACTAATCCATATAACAACCAACAGATTGGAGAGTTGGTCAACTTCTTGTGACCAACTCTCCAACCAATTCTTCTCTTCTTTGACTAATCACTGCATCCCTTTTTACTTCTTTATATTCTTTCTCTCTCTCTCTCTCTCTCTCTCTCTCATCTGTTGGGTTTTTGCATCTCTTTCTAGAGGCCCTATTCTTCCTTAGAGTAGACTATTGCTCTCTCTCATTTCACCACTATGTCTTTTTCCATCTCCTCACATTTCCTCCACAGTTGCAACCAAAGCCTTTTTAAATGCTTCCCATTCCTCCTCGCATTTCATTCTCAGGCTTCAGTTTCATTATATTTTCTCTATATTTTTCCTCATTTTCAGCCCCATATCTTAATCCTCCTCTCATTGTCATCTTTTATTTTTCTCTTTCATTAACACTAGCACCCCTATAAGTAGTGTATGATCACTATTCCTGGTAATACCTTAATATCCTTCACTCTCTCCCACAGCTCACTGCTAATCAAAATGTAGTCAATTATTTGACTACATTTTGATTAGCAGTGACTTTGTTTCCTGTCCCAGCTATATCCTTAATAACGGCTCACATAATCATGGCTATCCTACTTCTGGAACCAACCATTCCCAATTCTTAGTCCATTTCAAAGGCAGAGGCCCAACATTCTTTTGCCCTCTTCATTTCTTTCCTCCTATTCAAAACTTGCCCAAAACCATTTCATATCTTCTTCTTCTTTTTTTTTTTTTTTTTTTTTCGTTAGTTGTTGACGCATCGGCTTCTGTGGCCATATTGCACCTCCCAAGGTTTTTGCATTTTCTATTCTGATCCAAGCCCGAGGCGGGATTCGAACCCGAGACCTATGGGTTGCCTGCCAGGCACTTTACATACCCGGCTAGCCCGGTCGGCTATATTTTCTTCTATCAATACCAACTTGAATAATTAAAATCTCCATAAAATTTAGTTTCCTTTAAATACTCTTCCATCTCTTCCTCAAACATAACCTTTCCCATACTTCCACATTTGTTTGTGGTGCATACACCGTGCAGATCCCTACATTGATCCCTATCATCCTTTCACTTATCTGGTTAACCTCGACAGCTTTCTCCCTCCATTCTGGGCTCAATACTGAGAACCTTCAGTCGTCACTAAACACAAACTTATTTATGGTTACTGTTTGCTGCATATTTCTCTGTTACTCTACACATAATTACTGTTTCAGAGAACAATATGAATGCATATATGTGATATAAGTGTATGCAAGTTACATGGAAGTTCGAGTAAGCGGTAGGTGTTCAAAAGGTATTCTCACACACACTTTACTGCTATGCTGAAACTTTATTAAAGTAAGCAATAAAAAATACATATCTGAAACACAACTTACACCAGTAAAGGTAAAGCATGCACAGTATGTATGTGCCATATGCTCTGTATATTATGTTAAGAACTGTTGTAAACCCTTTTGGTCTTTGGAATTCTGGGTATATATGCCCAAATATCATGTTAATTTATTCATACAAATAAATGGATATTTATTATTATTAATTTATCTGTTGTCAGCTAAATTGTCACATAAAGAAACATTGAGGTTCCAATTTTTGTTAAAATGGCACTGGACATTACAGAGATTACAACTACATATAGTTGTAATCTCTACGATGTCCAGTGCCATTATTTCTGTATGTGACACTTTCACGTGACAAAGAATTTGTCAAGGAACAGACATCAAATAAGCTGCCAACTATACTTGCACCACAAGGGAAATGTGCATAATTCAGAGGAAAAATATACTTGTGTCAATAGTTCCCACAAGAAATTTACAGGTAGAAGAAGAATTTACTTGCAATGGTCCTCTGATTGATTTTAAATGGCATTTACTGAGTAAAAGTGGCAATATCCAGGGTCTACAACTTCCCCGTAGTCTGAGACTTTCAGCTCTAAACCCCCCTTTTTTTTTTTTTTTACTTTTTTTTTTTTAATCTTTATTATTGCACACTGTCTGGGATCTCTCATATCATGGAGTTATGCTTCTTAACTGGGTTGTCACTCATTGTATTACCAGGGTACCTACCCGCCCACCTATGAGAAACCAACAAGCTTTGAAACACTGCCTTCTGGGTGGTGGGGTACATGCCGAGAATAAGTAACATTAGCCTTCTCTACTGGCAAAGTGTTACTTATTCGAGGTAATGCAATATCACAGCAACTCATTGTGAAGACATTCACAATATGAGATGTAACAAAAATTATGCCATTTCACCTACTGTTAATTGTGCATAAGTTTTTTTTATTTATTAGACATGATTACAGCATGAAACAATTAAAACCTAAAACACCTGTCCAATAACAAACAAACAATACCATTATTATTTTTCCTGTAGTCTATATAGCGGACTGACAAGCCAAGATTATTCATGGGGGCTGCAGTTTCAGCCAAATTGTTTCTGCTAATCTCAATGTGACTGGGGATCCAGCAAAAGCAGATATTAGCAGAAACAATGGAATAAACTACTCATTCAACATGGTTTTTTTTTTTTTTTGGTAGTTGTTGGCGCATCAGCTTCTGTGGCCATAATGCACCTACCAAGGTTTTTGCAGTTATTTGATCCAAGCCCGAGGCGGGATTCGAACCCGCGACCTTTGGGTTGCCAGGCAGGCACTTTACCCACCTGGCTAACCCGGTCAGCACCCCCAACATGGGTTGGATGAGTGGTGTATCTCATTGCTGATAAAGTCTGTAGTGCACTCAAAGAATCAGTACCCATAATAAGTCATTGATTTATTATAGATATTATAGGTTTATTATATATATATAAAGAATGGACAAGGATTCAAGAGAAAATGATTGGAGAGGGAAAAGAAAAACAAATATTAGGTATTATAAATATAATACCTAACATTTCTTACCAGGGACACTGCTCAGGCAAACGAACCCTACGAACATAATGTTTAAATAGTGATGTATTGAAAGAGTGAAGGAGAAAGCTGTTACTACTGAATTTACAGCACACAACTGGATTGTCACTCATTGCTTATTCACCAGTATTCCATAGCTTATTCTCCAGTATCAATCAAATGAAATTAAAAACTGTGCTAAATGATCTATACAAAAAATACAGATAGATAATAGTTTGTAATACCACTTACTGGAACAACTTGGTTAACCTATGTGTCTCCAATAACTTTGTGTATGATGGCAATACTGTCTATCAACAAATTAATGGAACACCTATGAGGAGTCCTGCTTCGTGTGTAATAGCCAACCTATATTTACAGTGGCAGACAAAAAAAAAAACTGCATCACCTTAAAAAAAAGTAACATTTGTAGTGAAACGTATAAGATATTGTTTGATTATAGTAATTTTTTTTGTTGAAAAGCAAATGTATTGCACCAGATAATGCTTCTATTGCACAGTAACTGCAGAGAACTGCATCAGCCACTTCGCTCATTAGTATCCTGTTTTGCATAGGTGTAAGCATGGCTCCATATGTTCAGTTGACACCAAGGGAAAAAAAGTGTAGCTGTTGCTCTGTCCCAGGAAGGGCTTTCTTTTTTTTGTGTGCTATCACTGATAAAACAGGCTGACACCAGTCAACAGCATCCCGGGTGTTGAAATTAAAGCGTGAAACCATTTATGTGAAGGGTAGACGTGGGTCAGGCCGTAAGACAGTGCCTACACCTTCCCAGGATCAATATTTAAAACAACTTTGGCTTCGTAATTGCCATGCTAGTGTTCCTGATCCAAAACTGGACTTTGAGATGGCCTCTGGTGTTGAAACAAGTGCACAAATTATCCAAAGACGGCTTTCAGAATGTGGTCTGCATGCCTATCGGCCCAAGAAGAAGCCTTTGTTGACCCAACAAATGAGGAAGAAGCGACTTGCTTGTGCTAAAACGCATGTTTCGTGGACAAAAGAGCAATAGGACACCATCTTTTCTGATGAATCGAAATTCAACCTGCATGGCTCGGATGGGAAGTGATACGTCAGAAGATGAAAATCAGAGGTATACCATCCCGACTGCATAACACCAACTGTCAAGTTCCCCGCCAGTCAGATGGTCTGGGGATGCATAACAAGCAAAGGGGTGGGGCGAATTAAGTTTATTCACAGAATGGTGAATGCAGAAACTTACACTGCTATCTTGGAGGAGTGCCTGAAACCCGTTATTAGGAATCACCACAAAGACGTCCAAAGCTGCATTTTTCAACAGGATTCGGAACTTTGCCACACAGTAAAATTGGTAAGTTTTATGCTATTTAGATTTAATGATTTGTCTTCTTGTCTCAAGTTTTAAAACATATTTACACCAACGTTTTCCCTCATTTTTCTCCCTTAAGGTGCAGTCCTACCTCAGAAATGCTGACATTATAGTGTTGGATGGCCCGGCAACAGACCACATTTGAACTCTATTGAAAATTGCTGGTACATAATGTTGTCTAAAATTGAATCTTCAGAAGAAGCCAACAAGTAAGATTCAGCTACAGGAGAGCATTGTAAGAGGTGTGGTACCACGAAACTGGGCAACTGTATATCCAGAAGTTGATTAACTCTATGCCAGATCGGTGCAAGGCTGTAATTGCAGCTCAAGGAGGAACAACAAAATACTGAAGACTTATTTTTCTGATTTACAGTACATAATACTATTATGTTAATTTGTCATTTCCATTTGCACATGTAAATGCAATAAAATGTATGTTTGGTTGTCATGATTGCCATTTGCACAATTTCTCATATTTCCATTAATTATACATTTTATCCTTTGGGAAGATATTAATTGCAATTAGGTATATCAGGTGGAGTCTTTTTATTGGATTTCACTCTCAGAGATATATTTCCAATCTAATAAATGCATTTCGAACATTTTTGCAACCCACAATCCAGTGCAAAACATTATTTGCAAAACTCACAAGTGATACAGTTTTTTTGTCCGACACTGTATGTTGGTCTGAAACCTCCTTGCCACAGGAACTTAGCATTTACAGGTATATAGATAACCTCATAGTAATGAACTGCCCAAATTTTCTCAAAGGAAGTTTGGGCAGTTCATTACTACAAGATCTATAAAGCAACCACTGGGTGACAGTGATCACAATGTACTGATATGGGAATTACTTAAAGATGTAACTACCATTAAGGCTAAAGGGAAGGGCTTTTGATTTCATAAAGGTGACTACAGGGGTCTTAGACAGTTTTTAAATTCTGTACAGTGGGATCAACTGATGATGTTACCAATGTTGAATTCTAAATGGGAAGCCTTCAGGGACTTAATCTTGAAAGCTACTAGGCTTTTCATTCCAACTAAGAAATACTGTTAAGGTTCAGGTCTAATTGGAGGTCAGACGAATTAATGAGGCTCGTGGCATAGAACAAAAATGTATGGGATGCATATAAATTATCAGGTGACACAGAAGCCTACGGCAGATATAAGATTGTCTGTAATCAAGTCACAAAAGACGTTAGGCAGGCAAAGGCAAATCTTTGGCAGAGGATGCAAAGAAAAACAGCAAAGAGTTCTTTACTAATGTAAACTTTAGAAGGAAGGGGATGAACCAGATTGGACCACTTAACCTAGGTGGGTTGACTATTGATGATCATGCTCAGGTAGCTGATAAACAATGAGTATTTTGCATCTACATTCATACATGAGGAGTTATTCAATGAGGGGAATGCCAGAGGTGAATTAAACTCTGGCAGTTAGCTAGATGATTTTGTAATAACTGAAAGCAAAGTGGAAGAGAATTTGTTGAAGTTAAACGTAAGGATGGCACCTGCGGTGGATGGGATCTATCCAGTTATATTAAAGGCAGCAGCAAAGTAAGCAAACCCTTAGTCATAATTATGAGAACTTCCTTGGACTCTTGGGGGGGGGACCCATGGACTGGAGGTCTGCAAATGTATCACCAATTCACAAAGGGGGTTCAAAAGGTGATAGAAGTAACTATAGACCTGTTAGTTTAACTTGTGTTCTGGGGAAAATAATGGAGTCACTGGTTAAAGAAGCATTGCAGCATCATCTAGACAAGGCTGCAGTAACAGTTAAGACACAGCATGGGTTTGTTAAAGGGAGGTTTTGTCTAACCAATTTAATTGGATACTATGATGTGGTCACAAAGGAACTGAATGTAAAAAATAATTTTTATATCATATACTTGGATTTCAAGAAAGCTTTTGATACTGTTGCACATTGAAGAATGCTGTACAAATTGGAGAGGTATGGCATTAGGTGTAAGTTGCTAGAATGGATAAAGGGATGGTTGAGTGGGAGAGACAGAGAGTGGTAATCAATGGACACTGCTCTTTGTGGACAAATGTTATTAGTAGAGTTCCCTAGGATTTGGTGCTGGGCACATTGTTGTTTTCTGTATTTCTGATATACTTTCATGATATTAATGAAAGTATATCAGGATTAATGTCCAAGTTTGCAGATGATACAAAGGTTGGCAGGGTTGTTGATGACAATAAATACAGTATGCTACCCCAACAGGATCTAGATAAGTTGGGCAAATGGGCTGAGAAGCGAAAACTGAAATTTAACTTTGACAAATGCAAAGTACTGCATATGGGTAGCAATAACCGAAGGGAAACATACCAACTGGGTGGTAACTCAGGAAAGTGGAAAGTGAAAAGGACCTGGGGATAATTGTGCAGTCAAATATGAAGTTTTCTGAGCAGATGGACTGTCAGGGCAGGTCATGGAGCCTTGTCAATGATATATAGGAATTTTGCTAGCAGGGAAGGGAGGTGATTATCCCGTTGTACAAGGCAATGGTGAGGCCACACCAAGAGTACTGTGAATAGGTCTGGAGGCCTCATTTTAGGAAGAATGTAGAGTTGCTAGAACGAGTACAAAGAAGGGCAACAAGATTGGTGAGTTGAACAAAGGGGTGCTCTTACCAAGAAAGGCTAAGTTCTGCAAATTGCAGCGCCTGGAGAGTAGGCCCCTGTGAGGTGATCTGATTGAGGTGTATAAGGCCTTGAATGGGTTAAGAAAGCTGAAATTTAACTTTGACAAATGCAAAGTACTGCATATGGGTAGCAATAACCGAAGGGAAACATACCAACTGGGTGGTAACTCAGGAAAGTGGAAAGTGAAAAGGACCTGGGGATAATTGTGCAGTCAAATATGAAGTTTTCTGAGCAGATGGACTGCCAGGGCAGGTCATGGAGCCTTGTCAATGATATATAGGAATTTTGCTAGCAGGGAAGGGAGGTGATTATCCCGTTGTACAAGGCAATGGTGAGGCCACACCAAGAGTACTGTGAATAGGTCTGGAGGCCTCATTTTAGGAAGAATGTAGAGTTGCTAGAACGAGTTTGTTTTGTTTGTTATTTGGTTTTTAGGAGCATTAGCAACTAAGGCCATATTGCTCCGGGAATATGCGGTGATCATTCCCTGATCTTTCCGCATCCCCGTATTTGGTGGTGACGGGATCGAACCCCGGTCTAATCAAGAAGCGTGCGTTACACACTGCTGCTTCTTCCCACCTGGCTACGGAGGCGCCGCTAGAACGAGTACAAAGAAGGGCAACAAGATTGGTGAGTTGAACAAAGGGGTGCTCTTACCAAGAAAGGCTAAGTTCTGCAAATTGCAGCGCCTGGAGAGTAGGCCCCTGTGAGGTGATCTGATTGAGGTGTATAAGGCCTTGAATGGGTTAAGAAAGCTGAATGCTTATGGGATTCTTCCTCTTGCTCAGATTAAGAACATTAGGGGGCATAGATTCAAATTGAGGAAAGACAGTTGTAGAATGGATGTGCGGAAGTTTGCTTTTAGCCAGCGGATGGTTGATTGGTGGAACAGACTTCCATCTTTTGTTGTGGAAGTTGATAGCCTAAATAAATTTAAGGCTGAGCTGGATAGGCATTTGGAACAAATGGAGGGGTGAAATGGGAGGGTCTTTTTTTTTTTTTGGCTAATGCTGCATAAGCTTGCTTTTTTGCATCATATGCCTCTACTAATGCTAAAAGAATATGGACACATATCCCAATGAACTCGCAGTAGGAAAAACAAACAGCAATGATACTGCAGCCAATTTTCTGGATCTCAGTATGACAACTGCAATGCAATTATTAACCTGTCCAATAAACATGATGCATTTAATTTTAATGTAGTCAATCTCACACAGTGGCAATCCAACATATCTAAAGGAGTTCGTGCCAATGTTATCCTAGCGCAACGCAGTAGGATAGCAACTATCTGTAGCAATATGGACATAACTATCAATAACATCAGAATGTTAAACTGATCAATAACCATTTTCCTCCAGTATATCTCTACTACCACTTTAGCAGAACCCTCAATATTATAAAATTTAAAATATAATTGCCAACCATATAAATAATATAATCAGCTAGGTATAATTGAAGATATTCTCCCTCAAGTACCAGGTCTGTACATAGAGTATATATAACACACTGGGTCCCTGTGGTGTCTTACAACTTAGAAAACTTGTATGCACCAATTGGCCAATAAAGTGTATTAGCTCCGTATATAATTGTATATATTTCAATAATGCTGTTATTGTTGTTGTGCAGGTTTAATGGTGCATAAGCTGCTTTGGCTATAATGCACCTATTCATTTATTACATAAATAAATCAGATATTCTCATACGGTCATAAAAATCTGTAATCAAAAACTCCAGTTTTCTTGAGGAAATTAAAAAATTCGAAAAGATTTTCTTTGTCACCAATCAGATTCTCTAGATTTATTGGTTTACAAAGATTAACCAGTGATAGCAGGATTGAAGTTCTGTTTTGTTTATGGTAGGGGCAGTCAATAAGAATATGTTTAACAGTCAGATTTAAAGAACAATGTGGACACTGTGGTAGATCATTTCCTGTGAGTAAATGAAGGTGGGTCAGATGGATATGACCTATTCTTGCCAGTGAAAGGACTACTCTTTCTCATCTTGATATGCGGACACTGGAGTGCCAAATTTTCGGATCCTGTTTAAATTGAAAGAGTTTATTATTAGTTTGAGAGTGCCATAGTTCTGTCCATTTTGATAGGCAAGCAGCATTTATGATTGGTGCATAGTCTGATTGTGGAGCAGGGATATTTGTTAAATCTAAGGCAGTTGGATTTTTTGCAGCTCTATCGGCTAGTTCATTACCCAAAATACCGGAATCCAACAGAAGGTGACCAATTGGTAGCATTCTTCAATTTGCAGTAATAAGTTTCTAATTTCAAGAACAGGAGGAACCTTGTCTGAGGAATTACATAATGCTATGATTGAGCTGAGGGAATCAGTGTAAATAACAGATTTTAACAAAGATTTTCTAAAGCTAGTTTAATTGCATATAATTCAGCTGAGAATATAGTGAATTCAGATGGAAAGGATGCTGAAATAGTGGTATTCAGAAACACTGCAGCTGCTTCAACTTTTAAATTAGTTTTAGAGCCATCTGTATAAATTTGGAAAAAATTAATGTCTTTGAGTGTGAACTGCATGAAGTTGTTTGACATTTGATGTTTTCAAAATATTCTTTCCCCACTGGCAGAGGTAAGTGTCACAGATCGGTATAGGAGGAGGAGGAATCCATGGTGGTTGAGCGTAGGTTGCTATCTGTTGTAAGGAATAGATGGAAACATTCCAAACCTGCATAAGTTCAAGAAGTCGAAGACCAGCTGGTTTTACTATGCTAGGTTTATTTCTATAGAGGATTTCTAATGGCGGGTTGAATAGGTATGACTGAATGGGATGCGTGGCACAACTTTTTATCTTGACAGCATACTTCAGTAACAGTATTTTCCTTCTAAAAGTAAGTGGGGGCTCATAGCATCAATGTAGAGACCGTATACTGGCAATGTACTGAATGCACCAAGTGCAACCCTCAAAGCACTATGTTAAATTGGATCAAGCGAGTGTAATGCACTCATTCTGACAGAATCGTAGATGGGAGCTCCATAATCAAGACAAAATCTGATTAATGTCCTGTATAACCGAAGCAGGGAGGTACGATCTGCACCCCATGTTTGTGCAGATAAAACTCTGAGTATATGTTCAGCTTTTTCAGACAGGGAGTACGTACCATTTTAATATGATCTAAGAAATTTATTTTTTGTCAAGGATTAAACCTAGAAATCTGATGTTATTAGTGACTGGGATGGAAATATTATAGATAGTAAGTTCAGGGTGCAGATGGAGCTTGCACTGTCTACAAAAATGGATAGCTACTGTTTTGTGCAGTGAGAGTTGATAAATGTTGAGACTGGCCCACTGCTGTATTTTAGTAAGTGATATCTGAAGCTGTCATTCAATAGATCTCATCTTTGGCAAAGAATGCTAAGAAAAACAGCAAGGATTTCTTTACTTATATAAACTCTAAAAGGAAGAGGATGAATCTGATTGGTCCACTTGATATCAATGGTTCGACTGTTGATGATCCTGCTCAGACAGCAAACAAACTGAATGAATATTTTGCATCTACATTCACAGATGAGGAGTTCAGGATTGAAAATGCCAGAAGATTATCAAATTGTAGCAGGGTGCTTAATGATTTTGTAATAACTGAGAGCAAAGTGGAGGAGAAATTGTTGAAGTTACACATAAGAAATGCACCTGGGGTGGATGGGATCTAGCCAGTTATATTAAAGGAGGTGGCAAAGCAACTAAGCAAGCCCTTAGCCATAATTATGAGAGCATCCTTGGACTCAGGGGAGGCCCACACGGACTGGAGATGTGCAAATGTATCCCCAATTCACAAAGGGGGATCGAAGGGTGACACGAGTAATTACAGACCAGTTAGTTTAACTTCTGTCCGGGGTAAAATAATGGAGTCACTGGTTAAAGATGCATTGCAGGATCATCTAGACAAGACTGCAGCAATAATTCAGACACAGCATGGGTTTGTTAAGGAAAGTCTTGTCTGACAAATTTGATAGGATATTATGATGTGGTTACAAAGGAACTGGATGCAAAAAATAATTTTAACATCATATATTTGGATTTCAGGAAAGCTTTTGACACTGTTGTGCATGGAAGACTAGTGTACAAATTGGAGCAGAATGGTATTAAGGGTAAGTTGCTACAATCGATAAAAGGATGGTTGAGTGGGAGAGGACAGAGGGTGGTAATCAATGGGTGCTGCTCTTCGTGGAATAATGTTATTAGTGGAGTCCCACAGGGTTCGGTGTTGGGTCCACTGTTGTTTTGTATTTTTATCAATGATACTGATGAAGGTATATCAGGCTTAGTGTTGAAGTTTGCAGATGATACAAAGGTTGGCAGGGTTCTTAATGACAGTAATGGCAGTGTGCTACTGCAACAGGATCTAGCAAATTTGGGCAGAAGGGCTAAGAAGTGGCAACTGAAGTTTAACCTTGACAAATGCAAAGTACTGCATATGGGTAGAAGTAACTCCAGAGAAACTATTACTACACTTAAGGTGGTAGAAAATGAAAAAACCTTGGGAGTAATTGTGCAGTCAGATATGAAGTTTTCTGAGCAATGCAGACAGGCTGCAAGGGCAGATCATGGGGTTTTGTCAATGATATACAGGGAAAAAGGAGGTGATTGTCCCTCTGTATAAGGCAATGGTCATGCTTGAGTACTGCATACAGGCCTGGAGGCCTCATTTTAGGGAGGATGTAGATTTGCTTGAGCGTGTACAGAGAAGGGCAACAAGATTGGTGAGGGGAATGAAGGATCCTCTTACTAAGAGAGGCTTAAGTTCTGCAAATTGTAGTGGCTGGAGACTAGGCACCTGCACGGTGATCTGATTGAGGTGTATAATGCCTTGAATGGGTTGAGCACTCTGTATTCTGATGGGATCCTTCCACTTGTTCAGATTACGAACCTAAGAGGATATAAATTCAAATTAAGAAAAGACAGATGTAGAATAGATGTGCGGAAATTTGCCTTTAGCCAGCGGGTGTTTAATTGTTGGAAAAGATAGGTTAAGTTGATAGGTTAAGTTAATTTAAGGAGGAACTGGACAGGCATTTGGAAGGAATGGTGTGATTTGTTGGCATCAAACTTGAAACTATCTAGTATATAGAAATTTTTCACAAACATAAGAAGGTTGCCCTGTAGACCAAGAAAGTAAAGATCATTAAGTATGCCATGTCGCCAGGTGGTGTCAAAAGCCTTCTCTATATCTATGGAAACTATTACTCGAGGTTAGTGTTTCACAAAGGCATCACAAATGGCAAATTCAGCCTTGACCATGAGATCCAAGCATGACCTGTTTTGTCGAAAGCCATGTTGACTATGGCTCATTAGATTTTCTGACTCAGTGCGACAAAAGAGTCTACTGTGTATAATTTTTTCAGGGATTTTACTGAGGCAGCTTGAAAGAGAGATTGGTCTATAGTTATGGGGGCTAGCTGGTTCTTTTCCAGGTTTAATAATGCCAAAACAATAGAATGATGCCAAGAGGCTGGATATACATTTTCTAAAAAATATACGGTTGCAATATACCAGAAGGAGGTGCAAAACTTTGTCATCAAGATGTTGTAGCAAGACATAAATCCTATCAGGCCCAGCAGCACCATCGTGGGCTATTCTGATGGCTTTGAAAAGTTCAGAATAATGCAGAGGTTTGTTATATGGAAAGTGAGCAGTTTGAAAGTTAGAATGTTCTCTAGTGTTTTTAATTCTTTGGAATGATTTAGTGTAAGCTGATGCTGCTGAGATTTCAGCAAAAGTATTACCCAAAGCATTAGCTATATCTGAGGGATTAGATAAATCTTGATCATTCCAGGAGAGTATTGGAGAAGGTATGGTAGGAAACTTAGCAGAAAGCTGTCTAATTTTTTTCCATATTATTTTGTGATCAGTGTTTCTATTGATGCTAGATGCAAAACGGGTCCAGGATTCTTTCTTGGCTTGCTTTCGTATGAAACGTGCCTTTGCCCTTAATTTCTTAAAATTGATCAGATTGGCTGTGGTTGGACTTTGCTGAAATAAATTCCAGGCTTTATTTTTTGCTTTCTTTGCTTTTGTGCAGTCCTCCTTCCACCATTAATTATAATTCTTTCGGTTCGGGGAATTTGATAATGGTATTAAGTCTTTTGCCACTTTTAGGACATGCTCTGTGATGTAATCTGTCACATTATCAATGATAAATGAAATTTTGCCCAGTTTGCACAGACAAATTTCCATTTTATGAAGGGTTGATTTGACAGAGTCCGTGCTATAGAAAATTTGCATACAATTGGGAAGTGGTCACTGCCCATGGGATCATTTGTAATGCACCACTCTATGGTCAGGACCAGTATTTGAGATCAAATTGAGAGATCTATTGCTGAGGTGTGTCCAGTTGGGAGCTGTACATGTGTGGGTGCACCGGTATTCAGTATGGTAAGGATTTGGTCTAGAAAGCTTGCAATAAGTCGACCCCGTCTATCTAGTTTGAGTTCCCCATAAGGGGTGGTGTCATTAAAATCCCCTAATATACAGAGAGGTGAAGGTATCTGTATGATGAGATCTTCAAGAACTTTTAAACAGTAAGCATGGTTTAGCGGTAAGTAGATTAAGACAAGTGTTATGGTAATATGGAGAGTTATACAAACAGTAACAGCTAATTCAGTTTTAAGTGGGATATGTTTAGCTGGGACCTTTGAATTTACTAGGATTGTCACACCACCATGGACAGCATTAGCTGTATTTCGATCTCTTCGATAAAGGCAATAGTTGTTTATCGAAGGAGAAATTTGTGAGATTAGGTAAGTTTCCTGTAAACAAAGGACAAATGGAGAATGTC
Source organism: Mastigoproctus giganteus (assembly GCF_048544385.1). NCBI lineage: Eukaryota > Metazoa > Arthropoda > Arachnida > Uropygi > Thelyphonidae > Mastigoproctus > Mastigoproctus giganteus. The sequence continues at coordinate 83,090,010 of NC_143581.1, forward strand.
GGTTAATTAGGTATTGAATATCTTCAGTGTTGCAATGAAAGCCTCTGCAATTCCATTGTAGGATGCTGTGGTTCATTTAGGTTTAACTGAGGATGATTCATCTGATTGTTTTTTGTTTGAGGAGCATTTCTTTCAGTCTTTTTTTTTTTTTTTGGGAACATGGGGCATCCGGTGTCCATAGTGTCATTTGTGTGAAGTTCTAGTATGGGTTCCTCATGATCTTAGTGTACATCTACTTTCATACTATTGGTGGATGATTCAGGTTTCTTGATGTGTTTAGTAGTTTTTAATTTTTCTTTGTCGTGCGGGAAGGTCCTAGTATCAGTTGGAATGCTGATTGGATTGTTGGTCGGTTCACTGGTTTTAGTTTGATGTGTGTCTTTTCCAGAGTTTGATAATGTACTTTTAACCCAGTTAGCTAGAGATGTGCTGTAAGGTATTGATACATCTGTTTGAGCTGCTGTTGAATGAAAGCTTCAAGTGTGAGATGCCCAAGAACAACTGTTCAACTCTTAAGCGTGAGATGCATAAGAACAACCTGTCTGTGTGGTGTGCCTCAGGGTATGTAACTTTGTGCTCTATTTTATATTTTTGGATTTTCTTTCCTGTTTTCCACATTTCACATAATTTGGAAAAGGCTGGGTGACTTTCTTTGCAGTTAGGGCAAACGGGACTTGAGGCTGAACAGTCTGCTTGTGTATGCTCCTTGGAACCACAAATGGCATCACCTCTACATGCTTGTTGAGAGTGTCCATATTTTTGGCATTTAAAACAACGAATGGGATTAGGGATATAAGACCAAATTCAGCAGTTTAAGTAGCCAGCTTTCACTGAGGATGGCAAATCTGGGGTGCTGAAAGTTAAAATTATGGATCGAGTTGGAACGAGATTTCCATCTTTTTTGGTCATATACATTTTGCACTAATTGCTTTTTGATTGCTCAGTTCCTGTGCTAATTCCTCTTCAGATACTGTAAATCAGATCCCACTCTGCAATGACACCTTTGGACAAATTTAACATTGTGGGGAGTGATGGATACTGGCACCCCAGCAAATGCTGTTTTGAGCAGCCACTCAATGTTTTTAGGTAGCTGTTTCAATCAGGTCTCCATATTGCAGTCATTTAATCATTTTTGGTATTCCTGAAATGAATTTCAAATATCTTTGGATAACAAATGGTGATAACTTTCCGACAGGCTGGGTGGGGAGGAGGAGGGGAAGAGAGAGAGAGAGAGAGAGAGAGAGAGAGAGAGAGAGAGAGAGAGAGAGAGAGAGAGCGAGAATCTCCAGAAAGTTTGGCATCTCATTGCACTGCACTTCTCTTCAGAACCTTTTCGGTTGGTTTAAGTCCTCATCCTTCTCCTGCCTCCCCATGGTTGGGCCGGTAACCCCCCCCCAGGTTACCGGCCCAACCATGGGGAGGCAGGAGAAGTGCCGCTCAGAGGTCAAGCGGTTGAAGTGTTAGTTAATTAGTGCAAACAGAAATACAGAAAAATGTAAAGAAAAGTGTATTTCCTATCTGTGTTCTAACTTGTGGCTTTTCAAGTATAGAACTGTTTTTAAAGTAAGACTGTTGAAAGAAATGTAGAAAAATATAATTTCAATTGCTTATCAAGAGCACTTTATGAATCACAAGAATATCACTTGGCCTCGAAAAACGCTTGGCACCCGGCGCCTATTTCAATAATTTAATTCTTCATTCCTTTATTTTCTTATCCACACAACTGATCTTAAATACATGAGATACACACTCCCAGACATTCGTTCAGGGTCCTAATTACAGGAACAGGATTTGCAAACCCGAACTATCCGAGCCCATCTATTTCCACTTCATTTATCTTTCTGCTTTCCTTTGTCCCTACATCTTATTTCCCATGAGCCATTAGTTTTACGAATGCAACAGTGAGATGCTACTTCCTTTCTTTACCCAATCTATACTTAGCCTTAACAAAGTTTTAGCCACTGTTCACTGTTACTTTGTAAGCTATGATATGTACATCATGTATTTAATTGCATTCATCATCACACATTGTATCAATTCTATACATACTTATGCATCCAGCTAGTATTACCTACATAAAATCTTTCAACAATGTCCTCAATTTTTACTTATTTTTTTTACTACCGCCTTTTTCTAACACTAGGAACTGCTAGTGCACCATACATGAATGGCCAATATGGTGTCGAATACTTACGACACCATATTGGCCATTTTCAGTTCTACAAGGTAACAGTAAATTCCTTACTTGTTCATTCCTACAGTCTGTTTAAACTAAACTCATTTTTCATCATCACTTCAATTTTTCTGTTCGTTTCTTGCCTCTGTAAGGTCAACCATGACCTATATGCTCTACAAATAATCACCGGCATACCTTATTCGGCCCTATTCTTTCCCGCTAAATTCAAACTTATTTCACACCACGTGATCATGAGCAACAGACTATGGCGGAAACAGAGGCCTACATATTGCCCTCTTTCTCATAATTTTGGTGAATGACCTCTAACAAAGACACTGAAATTGTGAGTAATACGGCAATGTGTTATCTTATCTCATTTGATTTTATATTATTTTACCTCATTTCCTATTCTTTTCGTCTTGTCCTTTATAATAGTGTTAATTCATCTCTTTTTAACTTCACGTGAGTACCGTAAATTCAATAGTAACAGCTTTCTCCTTCACTCTTTCAAATATATATATGGGGGGGGGGTCCTCATCATCCGAGGATAATTGGTTCCAGAAAATTCCACTTAAAACACCAAGCAAATTTTTGTAATGTATATTAAGTACTTGTACATAGTAAAAAATGGATTGAAGTAACTGAAAAGTGAGGCAATTTTATTAGACATTTTTTATTATAATATGTCGAACAACGTAAGGTTAAGTAAAATTTATTGAAATTACACTATTTTTCAGTTTTACGAATAAGGAACGAATCTAGAGTTGTTTAGGTCTTTTTTTGTTTTTGTCGTATTTATTTTTTTCAGATAAAGTCTTTAACTTCACACTTAACTTTTGCTGCACGATCATGAAGAGGGTTGTTCTCACAAAAATATAAGTGATTGGTCAATTTTCTCAAGGACTTCTTTTAATCCACTGCATGATTACTATTATCTATGTAACAGGCTACACAAGGATGAATGTGTAGCCTATTTTCACCAGCAAATCTGTCAAATCTGTCAAATGAATATTATAAAATCATTCATTCAACTAATCTGAAGGAATAACTTTCTGAAAAATTGAATATGACTAAGGATTCATACCATCATGCATCTTTGATTATTTTAAGTTGCATTGGAAAGCTGTTTACTGTGCTGTTATGAAAGAATGCATTGCAATGATCTCTGTTTTTGAAAAGAGCATATAGGAATATATTCAACAATTAAGTTATACTTTCAAATGATATTCAAGTGAACGATAGTGAATTCAAGCGATTCAAGAGGATAATTTCAAATGAATGACAGTCAATGGATAATCCCTTTTTGTAGGCAATATTATCAAATGCATTTCTTTACAGCAGATCTTTAATATGATTTTTGAGTGATGGTGAACTAAAACAGTAATCATATCACCAACATAACATGCTGGTGATGCAATTACTGTGATTTGAAATTTTGATGAATGCTACACATACAAACACTATGGGTACCATTAGTACCAGCAAGAATGCAATATTAGGAGTAAAGTGCAGCAAATTCTGAGAAACCAATGCACACAATTGGGGTGCTTGAAATAGTGATTTTTTTTTTCTTCAAATTATGTAATACATGCATCTTTTGAACATGCTTCTTAATTGACTGAACTACTTCTTGTTTCAGTGTCCTCAGTGGTTTGGAATTTAGCATTAGTAGTGGCAAATGATGCAATAAAGCAAGCTTATACAGTAACATTAAAAAAAAAACCTCTCAATTCACCTATTCATTCCCTTCAACAGTTTGGTTCTTCCTTGAATTTATTTAAGCTATTAACTTCCACGACAAATGGAAGTTTGTTCCAGAAATCAACCACACACTGGCTGAATGCAAATTTTAGTACATCTATCCTGCAACCGTCATTCCTCAATTTGAGTTTGTGCTCCCTCGTGTGTGTAGTCTGAGCAAGAGGAAGAATCCCATCAGCACTGAGTTTGCTCAAACCATTCAGAGCCTTAAACATCAATCAAATCACCTCGCAGGTGCCTAGTCTCCAGACACTGCAATAAGCAGAAATCAAGCCTTTCTTGATAAGAGCATCCCTTTGTTTCCCTCACCAATCTCGTTGCCCTTCTCCGTACTCATTCCAGCAGTTCTACATCCTTCCTAAAATGAAGCCTCCAGAACCTGCATGCAGTACTCATGATGTGGCCTGTATATTGACTTATTCCATTGTATATTGACTTATACAATGGAATAATCACCTCCTTATCCCTGCTGGCAAAATTACTATATACACTGACCAAATCCCAATTACAGAGGATAAAATTCCTTTCTCTCTGACAAGCAATTTCAACATCCTAGTTTGTTTGGAAATTTTGTAAACATTTCATAATTTTTGTAAAGTCCAACTTACTGGCATATCAGTCAGAATTTGCAATTTTTGGCTGCCTTAGTTTCATTATTTTATTTATTTTTTTTTTTCTTTTAGCTGAGCAGTTATTTCTAATTCTGGGTCAGAGGACAAGGTTGGCAATAATTCAGTTTCCTTTACTTATGACAGACTAGTGGCTAAGAGGAATGTATACATAACATAAGTACTAAAAGAATGTGGAGCAGCAACCATGAAACTTCAATTATTTGATATAAATAATGCCTTAAATTTTAAATAAATAAGGTGTGCAAAGCTAGTGCTAATGTTTTTATGAAATAATAATGAAAAACAGAATGTTAATAATTTAAAATTCAGAGCCTAGGCATGCAACATATTTTTTAGACATTTTGCAGTGTTGTTAATTATATTTCAGGGCATTTGACTGAGGTGAATTCCATACTTCAGTTTTAAATTACTAAAGCTCTCATTGTTCCAAGTTATTTGGTACCTGTGCTGGAGTCTTCAAAGGTGGTTTGCGATTTTTTTTTTAATTTTCAAAGCAGTGTTTCAAAATTATCAGTTACTTCAGTGACCTTGAAAAATTAATTTTTTTTTTCCAAAATAATTTTTTTTTTATTTCATTTTAATTATATCATGTTGACCATGTCAATGACCTTGCAAAATAAAAATCCCTGTATCAAGGTCATCTCAGGAGCTTCAAATTGAAATTTTGAAAACATTCAACTTCAATTACAGATTGAGATATGAAAATATTAAACTTCCAGATATTCACTTTTTTCCTGAAATTTTAAATTCCAAAGAACTCTAGGCCTGTCTGACCCAAGGAGCTATAATTTGGTATATAAGTCTTGATGTCTAACAAATTTAAGTTTTCATGAAAATGAGAAAGAAATCAGGTTGGTTGTTTGTTGTTTTGGTTTTTAGGAGCATTAGCAACTAAGGCCATATTGCTCCGGGATATGCGGTGGTCATTCCCTGACCTTTCCGCATCCTCCGTATTTGGTGGTGACGGGCTCGAACCCTGGTCTAATTAAGAAGCGTGCTATGCACTACTGCTCCTTCCCACCTGGCTACAGAGTCACCAAATCAGGTTGGAAAACATCCTGATTTCCTTCTCATTTTGATCCCTTCTCGTGATCCCCATTAATTGAAATCAATCATTTTATTGGTTAATTTCATGTGTTTTTAATTTCAATTGTTTTTATTCTTAAAAACAATTTAGACAGGAGCAGCTGAACAAACAATGAATAAAAATACATAAATTCATGAAACTTAATATAGAAGAAATATACACACACTTATAATTATTTTAAAATAATAGAAATGAGATTAGACTGAACTCACCTTCTCGTATTAACTTATTGAAATCAAATCCTTGTGAAACAAGGAATTCCAAACTTGAAGCCTATGAATAATATAAAAGTCACACTAGTTACCTAATTAATTAACTTTTCTTTTTAAAATAAAATGCATGATGCTCACTTTCTTTTTACTGTGGTGATATATTTATATCACCACATTATTATATTATATGTTTTATCAAGTCCCCACCAAAAGGATGATCTCAGTGATTATCCTTGTGGTGGGAGACAACAGAATAATACATGTCAGTCTAATATAACAGAAGATGCAATTTTCACTTATATTAGGCTGCTAGAGCTAAACCATGGTTATTGCTATTGTATTCCTTGTGCAATACAATAGGAATAATCATGACTCTTCTGTAATATGACAGAAAAATAATCATTTGTATAATAAAAGAAAAAAAAAAATCCAAAAAATGCTGCAGGAAGCTCACACAGAATTAGAAAGTTTACTAACAACAACACATTTATAGCAGTCATGTGGGATCAAATTCCAATCAACTTCAAACAAGCATACTACTATCCCTCCACATTTACAACTTAGCTATATCACACAATGCACTGCTTTTATATTCATAAATGAAAGTCAACATAGAGCCATTTAATGTTAGCATTTTGGTTGCATATTCTAAAATTTAGGGGGTTCATAATCATAAATAACAGAAAAAAAATAACCTATTTCAATATTTAAAAAAACAAAAAAAACCAGAAGAAAACTAAACTAATTGAGAAACTGGAAGATGCCTGATTATCAGAAAATCTTCTGAATAAAGTCGAAGAGATGGCAGGTAGCTTGCGATCTCTTCCAGTATTTGTGGATTACCACACCATACCATTACCTGCCTGTAGTATGACAATCCACTTTTTTTTTCCTTTTTTTTTAAAGCATCACAGTTCAAAAAGGACTTCATCCATTGACATGACAAGAATGTTGGTAATGTGACATTAAAGAAAATCATTCTTCTCACCTACAAAAATGATTCTTTTCTCTCTTGTAGTTTCTTCCATAACAGTATTTTCTTTCTTACTTAGTAGTTCTTTGTTATTTGGTTTTTAGGAGCATTTAGCAACTAAGGCTATTAGCAACATTTAGCAGGGATATGTGGTGATCATTCCCTGACCTTTCCGCATCTTCCGTATTTTTGAATTTTTGCTGATGCTGTCGAGGCAGTGTTAGGTGGGTCAGATGCATCAGTATTTCTGCTGATGCTGTCAAGGCAGTGTTAGGTGGGTCGGAAAAACTGCTAGTTGGGGGGGATACAAGGACTAATAGATTAACAGTAGCCACTGGCAGAGGTGGAAGTGATTCATGCACTGCTTTTATTGAAATGAGCAGAAGCCTGAAAAACAAGATGCAGGATATTTCAGAGACTGCTGGGAGTCATTGCGGTACAAGTAAACACATGGGTTGTGTTAGGGTAGCTAAGAATAGAAACAGGTGCATGCATACTTGCGTGTACACCAATGCTAGGAGTTTGGTAAATAAATTTGATGAATTTGAGGTATTGCTCAAAACATCAAAGGCAGATATTGTTGGGATATCAGAGACGTGGTGTCACAGACATAAGGAATGCGGAACTGGAATTTGGGGAATACAATGTGTATAGAAAGGATAGACAGGACAGGAGGGGAGGAGGGGTTATGCTATTAGTTAAGAAACACATAAAATACAAGGAAGTGAAGCCAGTCGACATCGATGGACAGGGCAGTGTCGAGTCAGTTTGGTGTGACATAAGCATAGGGAAATCAAAACTGAGAGTAGGAGTGTGCTATAGGCCTAATGACTCTGATGAGTATAATAAGATATTGTACAGGGAAATAGAGTGGGCCAGTAAATCAGAGAGTCTTATAAATGGGGGATTTTAATCTCCCAGATACTGACTGGAATTTGTGGGTTGGTCACTCACACACTAGCCAGGCTTTTGTGGATTTATTGGATGATTGTTTTCTACATCACCATTTTCATGAGGCAACAAGAGGGAGCAATACTCTTGATCTGATTATCAGTAGTGATTCTTCATGCATTAAGAATCTGCAGATAAATGAACCAAAAGGTGGCAGTGATCACAGTGTGTTGAAGTGAGATTTACTCAAGGAGGTAACTACCATCAGAGGTAAAGGGAAGGGTTTTTATTTTCGTAAAGGTGACTATGATGGTCTGAGACAGTATTTAAATTCTATACAGTGGGACCAACTAATGATGTTACCAACAGCAAACTCAAAATGGGAAGCATTCAAGGAACTAATCTTGGAAGCTACCAGGCTTTACATACCAACTAAGAAATATTGTTCAAGGTTTAGGCCTAAATGGTTGTCAGATGAACTAATGAGACTTGTGGCAGAGAAGAAAAATGCATGGAATACATACAAAGTAATGGGCGACATGGAAGCCTATGATAGATTAAGTTGGCCTGTAACCAAGTCACAAAGGAGATTAGGCAGGCAAAGGCAGACTACGAAAAATCTTTGGCAAAGGATGCAAAGAAAAACAGAAAAGAGTTCTTTACCTATTTAAACTCAAGAAGGAAAGGGATGAATCAGATTGGTCCACTGGATATTGATGGTTCAACAGTTGAGGATCCTGCTCAGGTGGCTAACAATCTAAACGAGTATTTTGCATCTACATTCACGCATGAGGAGTTATTCAGGAAGGAGAATGACATAGGTAAAGTAAACATTGGCAGTGAGCTAGATGATTTTGTAATAACTGAGAGGAAAGTGGAGGAGAGATTGTTGAGGATAAACATAAAAAAGGCACCTGGGGTGGATGGGATCTATCCAGTTATATTAAAGGATGCAGCAAAGGAAGTAAGCAAACCCCTAGCCATAATTATGAGAGCTTCTTTGGACTCAGGGGAGGTACCCATAGACTGGAGATGTGCAAATGTAACCCCAATTCACAAAGGAGAAGCAAAGGCTGACACAAGTAATTATAGACCTGTTAGTTTAACTTCTGTTCCAGGAAAATTAATGGAGGTACTGGTTAAAGAAGCATTGCAGGATCATCTAGACAAGAATTCAGTTATAGCTCAGATGCAGCATGGTTTTGTTAAGGGCAGGTCTTGCCTGACCAATTTGATTGGATACTATGATGTAGTCACAAAAGAACTGGATGCAGGGAATAACTTTGATATTATATATTTGGATCTTAGAAAGGCTTTTGCACATGGAAGACTGCTGCACAAATTGGAGCAGTGTGGCATTGGAGGCAAATTGCTGCTATGGATAAGGGGATGGTTGAGTGGCAGAAGACAGAGAGTGGTAATCAATGGACACTGCTCAATGTGGACTAATGTTATTAGTGGAGTTCCTCAGGGTTCAGCGTTGGGTCCGTTGTTGTTTTCGGTGTTTATGAATGATATTGATGATGGTATATGAAGTTTAATGTCCAAGTTTGCAGATGATACAAAGGTTGGCAGGGTTGTTAAGGACACTACTGACGCTATGCTGCTGCAACAGGAACTGGAAAGGTCGAACAGATGGGCTGAGAGGTGGCAAATGAAGTTTAACATTGACAAATGTAAAGCACTACATATGGGAAACAGTATCCCCAGAGCAACGTATCAACTCTGCGGTGCTACACTGACAGTGGTGGAGAATGAAAAGGACCTGGGGGTAATTGTGCAGGCAGATATGAAGTTCTCTGAGCAGTGCAGACGAGCTGCAAGAGATGCTCATGGTGTCTTGTCAATGATATACAGGAACTTTTCTAGCAGGGATAAAGAGGTGATTATTCCCTTGTATAAGGCAATAGTTAGGCCACATCTTGAGTACTGTATACAGGTCTGGAAGCCTCATTTCAAGAAGGATGTAGAGCTGCTGGAACGAGTACAGAGAAGGGCAACAAGATTAGTGAATGGAACAAAGGGTTGCTCTTACAAAAAAAGGCTTAAGTTTTGCAAATTACAGAGTCTGGAGACTAGGCACCGGCGAGGTGATCTGATAGAGGTGTATAAGGCTTTGAATGGTTTGAGCATGCTCAATGCCAATGGGATTCTTCCTCTTGCTCAGAATAATCACCTCAGAGGGCATAAATTCAAATTGAGGAAGGACAGATGTCGGATAGATGTGTGGAAATTTGCCTTTGGCCAGCGGGTGGTTGATTGGTGGAACCGACTTCCATCATTTGTTGTTGAAGTTGATAGCCTAAACAAATTTAACGGAGGGGTGAAATGGGAGTGGTGTTTTTTTTTTTTTTTTTTTTTTGGCTGATTCTGAATAAGCTTGCTTTCTTGCATCATATGCCTCTACTAATGCTAATTTGGTGGGCATGGGCTCGAACCCCCAGTCTAATCAAGAAGCGTGTGCTACGCACTGCTGCTCCTGCCCACCTGGCTTAGTAGTTAGAACTGATTTACTTCATATCAATTTTCCTGTGAATTTTTCCAAAAGCTCATGAGTTTCCCATTATCCAGTTTGTTTAGTGGAATGTTTGCCGAAACAAATGCTTCACAAATTTCTTCTTAAAATGGTGAATATTTTTAGTATGCACTGTGCTATCCAAGGAACATCTGCTGCAACTTTTCTTGATTCCCATTCTTTCATGGGCACAACTGTTTTTCTCTCTCTCTCTCTCTCTCTCTCTCTTCAAAAGTTTCTTAACAATTAATTTCTTTTCAGTTTTAGCATTCATATCACAAATTTTTGCAGTACTGTAATACTCCCATCAGCATTTTCTGTTTTCAATTGAAAACAGAAAAAAAACCAAAAAAAACAGATTCTCCCTTTCATGATATGGTGAAATGTAATGTCTTAATGTATCAGACTGCTTTTTACTTAAAGCATGTTAAAAACAACTCTTGCAAAGTACTACACACTTCTACTAATTGGAGCTTTCTGGGTGCGAGGTTAGCCTGTGCAGACGTTGCTCCTTAAAGCTCTTCAGACAGAAGTTTTTCCTGATTTATTTTCTGCTTTATTAGTTTAAATTGTCATATTAACTTATTTTCTAGAGTAGCTTTATATTCCTAGTTACGATACTTAGTTTAAAGCTTAACTTAGCCAGAGATTTTGTAGATATTACTTAGTATCGGTAACGGTATCAAATCCACGTGTCACAAATTGAACGAGAAGTCTTTTTTTTTTTTTAACCAAATTTAGTCGATTTATTAACCAATTGTTATATCAAATTATCTTCTATAAGTAGATTATAGACCTAATCAGGATACTTAGTTTATTCTAAATTGAGATAGCGAGATTTGGAAGCTAATCAATACTTACGAGTCCGTAGAAATACCGTTCGTGAATTCCCGCCATTTTTACACGATAGCATAAGCTTAGTGTAGTACAGTGCATAATATAATACTGTCAATTAATCAGTAAATCTATTAATCTTGATAAACTTTATTGTCAATTAAATTGTATTTTTAACTCTATATATATATAACGACTTAATCGTAACAAATAATTAATACATAACTATAGTGGTACACGTGATACGGAAGTTGTATAAAGGGAACTCGTAGAAAACACTAGATACCGAAAAAAATATATATATAACATAACTGTTTTGGGATATAACTTAAGGATTTAATTTTTGTTTTGTTTATTGAATTAAATCGGAATCATGACTCTGACCAGAGCAGCAAAGCAAAAGGCTCAAGCTAATGGGAGTGCTGTGGTTCAGGGGAGAACTGAGGGGGGCAGTTGCCCTCTGAATCAGAGTCTATTAAAATGCACTGTTTGCTTGATGTTTGCGGAGCAGTCGGGTACGGGACATGATACTGCCAAGGGGGATGTCTTTGTGTGTGCACGTTGTAAGGAGTGCAAGGAAATCAGGCGACAACTCAGCGTTGTTATGGGCCTTTATGAGAGCTTGAAGGACAGGGTGGATGCCCTCGAAGGAAATAAATTGAGGGGCCCATCAAGCTCTCAGCTGCCCACATCAACGCCAGAGCTTGCACTTGGTCATCAGGCAACACAGAAGCAGCCCCCTAGGCAGAATGCGCTGGTCCCACAGGAACTAGTAGTTGTTGGTGACTCTATTGTCAGGGAAACGGGGAACATGCTTTGTAAAAAGGATAGGTGGAATAGGACCAGGGTATGTCTGCCAGGGGCAAAGGTTGATGACGTTGTAGAGCGGATATCATCTTTTAAGAGCACAAAAGGTGATATAGTTGTACACGTTGGCACCAATGATATTAAGAGTAGGAGACCGGCAGAATTACTTAGCAAGTACAGATCACTGTTGAAAAAAAGCCGTGAATTAGGGATGAACTTGAAAGTGTCTGCAATTCTGCCCAGACACGATAGGAGGGAGTATATGATGAGAGCCTTGTCGATCAATTCGGCCCTGGAGGGATTGTGCAAGGCTCAAGGGGTAGAATTTTTTTCAGCCTGGACTGTACTTGTTAACAGGAGAGATTGCTTCTACAGGGATGGGATACACTTAAATAGAAAGGGTGCAAGAATTTTTGCTGATGCTGTCGAGGCAGTGTTAGGTGGGTCGGAAAACTGCTAGTTGGGGGGGATACAAGGACTAATAGATTAACAGTAGCCACTGGCAGAGGTGGAAGTGATTCTTGCACTGCTTCTATTGAAATGAGCAGAAGTCTGAAAAACAAGATGCAGGATATTTCAGAGACTGCTGGTAGTCATTGCGGTACAAGTAAACACATGGGTTGTGTTAGGGTAGCTAAGAATAGAAACAGGTGCATGTATACCTGCGTGTACACCAATGCTAGGAGTTTGGTAAATAAATTTGATGAATTTGAGGTATTGCTCAAAACATCAAAGGCAGATATTGTTGGGATATCAGAGACGTGGTGTCACACAGATATAAGTAATGCGGAACTGGAATTTGGGGAATACAATGTGTATAGAAAGGATAGACAGGACAGGAGGGGAGGGGAGGAGGGGTTATACTATTAATTAACCGTATCCCTATCTCCTCGGGTTTGTTGGACCCGGTTCAAAGGTGAACTAATAAATTCTATAATTTTTACTCTATGGACACAGCTGAAATTCGCTATACGTGAAGCCAGAACTGTTTTCTTCGATTTTCCCACTTCAATTTTCAAAAATTTCTATTGAATTTCGCGCAAATGAGAAAAATGTGACATCAAGTGTGTATTTTTTTAGGCCTTTTTCTGTTATTTTTCTAACCCCACCCGAATTAACCTATGGCTTATGAAACCCGATATCTGATTCGTTTGTTTGTTTTGGAGCGGGAGTTTCTGTTTACAGAGCGAAATTGTTTTCGTGGTGCGAGGTGTGAGAATGAAGCTGGCGGTTACGTCACCTATCCTCGATACAGCTACATCGAGAGAGGGTCAAACGCGTTTTATGTCTCCGCGCGGCTACCTGACGCTAAGAAAATAAACAAAACACGGGCGAGCTACTGTTAGTCGATAAAGCGAAACAGTAGCAACAACTATTTATTTATTGAAGGGCGAACAGATCGTATTTCCTTTCTTCAACGTGTATTACTCTTACGAACAGAAATTCATGTTGGAAACGGGACAAACTAGGGTAAAACTGATAAGCATTAGATAAAAAAAAAAGTTTGCTTTATTGTAATTGATTTCAGTAAACAATATCGGAACAGCAATTTCCTGGGTTTGATCTTCTAACGAAATTTCGAGAAAATATTTCTATTTATAGCTGCGTTATGAACTTCGAAAACTGGTGCATCGAAGGAAAGAAAAAAAACTCATATGCTACGAATAACGGGTTATTTCTTGAAATATGTATTCTTCACAAAAATGCAAGATTTCAAACAACACAAAACCAACAGATTGCGGCTAACGGATGCTCAAAAAGTATTGTTAGAAAATATTTGCTTGTTACGCTTTGTGATGTCATCGCAAAGGGAGAAATTCTGTTTTAGTACAGAAGCTGAATAAATCCACGGTCACCTGCTGTTCAGAGCTGTAATAAAAAGAAAAACCCCGCTGAAAAATAGATTTTCTCCCCATCACTTCTTTTGTTTTGCTATGGTTTATGGCGAGCAATTTCACACAATCAAATCCGTGACTGCTAAATGCGGTGCGGTTTCTTGTATTCTCTCTCTCTATTTCGGGATCTCATGACCAAGTGGTCATCCCGGAGTATAAACAGAAATTTGTTCATCAGAATGCTGCCCACCAATGGCACCAATTATCAACTCTTTTACTGCCCTTCTAATTTTCAATATATGCAGAAAATCGACTTGGGCAAAATTCGAAAGTGCTACTTCAATTAGGAGCAAAAACGGTTTCCCCCAACAAAACGAATTACTTTCAGAACAATAAAAGGACAGCTACTGATAAGTTCCTGACTGGAAGGAAGGAAGGAACTTCGGCATCTTTGATGAAACATTTATTGCGACTTCAGCATCTGTGATGAAACTAATTAGAAAAGTTGCCAAAATTATTATGTTCTTGAGAATTCATAATATATTTTTTTTAAATTCAAACTATGAAAATATCATGATACAAATAAAAATAATTATTTGAACTTCCTTTGGCTTTACTGGGTTAAAAATATGACAACCGAAATTTACTTTTTTTTTTTTTTTTTTTCTTATTTGCATAAAATATCAAAAAATTACAGCTGTTATAATTTCATAAACAAGAGACAAATTGAGTACTACAATAAAAAAGTGAACACAATCAGATCTTGGAAAGCCTTGCTTTTTTCAGTTCAAACTCAGTAAGGCGAAACAGGAAACAACCAAACCTGCAGAACAAGACTTTCACTTGCAATATCGAAATTCAATTGCACAGGACAAGAATACACTGCATACAAACCTTATTCGTGAAAGATTATTTATTGATAAATTGCTTGGATATCATAATAACATAATATATTGTTTACTTAGAAATAATAATTACACAAGATCAGGATTTCATTCATAATAACATTGCCAAGTTAGGGACTGTAACCACTTCAAAGTAGTTACAGCTGTGGACCTTTGACAATCTACCCTAAGGGTTTTTTTTCCAAAAGTGAATGAAAGGAACTGGAAATTTCAGGAAAATGAACCCTGTTTTCCTTCTTTTGGCAAACAGCTACTCTGTCAGCGCAAGAGAAGTGAAATTACATTTGCAACTCAGAATGAAATTCAGGCATCCAAACACATGACACTTTATGGTGAATTTTTCCCGGCGTGTGTGTGATAATGAAAATTCAATTTTTCCCTCGAAATTTTTTGATGGTATCAAATACATATCAAGGAAATATCGAAGTATTCAATAACAATTACTTACAATTTCCTAACCCGTTACTACGAGACGAGTAACGGATTGTGAAAACAATGCGTTATTCGTAGCGTATTTTTTTTTGTTTGCAGACCAGGTAAGATGCATGCGAAGTTCCTTCGACATCAGTTTAAAAGTTTATAACGCAGCTATGAATAGAAAATTTTTTTTGAAATTTCGTAAGAAGATCAAATATACATCCATGAAATTGCTGTTCTGATTTAGTCCTCTAAAAACAATTACAATAAAGCGAACTTCTTTTTTTATGAAATGCGCATTGTGGTGATCAGTTTTACGACAGTTTCTTTTTTCCTTCCGTTTCCAGTGTAGCTTCCAATAGATGAATTTCCTTGATTTTTTGTTAGTAGATACAATACATACTGAAGAAAAGAAAGAAGGCATTTTTGTTCTTCAAAACCAATTCGTTGCAATTCTTTCGTACAGCAATTACGAAAAGCAGTAAAGCAACTGTTGTGAGAGAGCCATGCAAATTAGTGTTCGCAAGTAATGATGCTCAACTGTTTGTTTTCCACGAAAATTGTTTACAGTTTTATTTTCTCCTTGGATCACCTTGGTAACGCTAATGACGTAAGCTTGACCAGTCAATTATCTCTCTGCGTGCGTTGATTCGTTTTAGCCAGAGGCGCCGAGCTGACGCGCGAATTTTTGAACTAATGCTGTAACGCGTTTTATTTTCAAAGCTTGGATCTTGTTTTGCCGACATCAAAATTTAATAAATTGAAATGTGATCGTACATTTTTGCTGTTTTAGAGTGAATTAATAGTTTTTGCTGAGCGCTAAAGGTAGGAAATCAAAGAATATACTTCTGTTTATGTATATTGAGAGTTTCAATTTTGTAAATTGAGTAGAAATTATGGAAATTATTAGTTTCTCTCGGTGGGGGGGCAATTTTCAAGTGAGATTAAAAATTAGGGTTATGGGGGAGGCGAGTGGAACAGGGTTAAGAAACACAAAGTCCAAGGAAGTGAAGCCAGTCGACATCGATGGACAGGGCAGTGTCGAGTCAGTTTGGTGTGACATAAGCATAGGGAAATCAAAATTGAGAGTAGGAGTGTGTTATAGGCCTAATGATTCTGATGAGTATAATAAGATATTGTACAGGGAAATAGAGTGGGTCAGTAAATCAGAGAGTCTTATAATGGGGGATTTTAATTTCCCAGATATTGACTGGAATTTGTGGGTTGGTCACTCGCACACTAGCAAGGCTTTTGTGGATTTATTGTATGATTGTTTTCTACATCAGCATGTTCGTGAGGCAACAAGAGGGAGCAATACTCTTGATCTGATTATCAGTAGTGATTCTTCATGCATTAAGAACCTGCAGATAAATGAACCACTAGGTGGCAGTGATCACAGTGTGTTGAAGTGGGATTTACTCAAGGAGGTAACTACCATCAGAGGTAAAGGGAAGGGTTTTTGTTTTCGTAAAGGAGACTATGATGGTCTGAGACAGTATTTAAATTCTGTGCAGTGGGACCAACTGATGATGTTACCAACAGCAAACTCAAAATGGGAAGCATTCAAGGAACTAATCTTGGAGGCTACCAGGCTTTACATACCAACTAAGAAATATTGTTCAAGGTTTAGGCCTAAATGGTTGTCAGATGAACTAATGAGACATGTGGCAGAGAAGAAAAATGCATGGGATACATACAAATTAATGGGTGACATGGAAGCCTATGATAGATATAAGTTGGTCTATAACCAAGTCACAAAGGAGATTAGGCAGGCAAAGGCAGACTACGAAAAATCATTGGCAAAGGATGCAAAGAAAAACAGAAAAGAGTTCTTTACATACTTGAACTTGAGAAGGAAAGGGATGAATCAGATTGGTCCACTGGATATTGATGGTTCAACAGTTGAGGATCCTGCTCAGGTGGCTAACAATCTAAACGAGTATTTTGCATCTGCATTCACGCATGAGGAGTTATTCAGGAAGGAGAATGATGTAGGTAAAATAAACATTGGCAGTGAGCTGGATGATTTTGTAATAACTGAGAGGAAAGTGGAGGAGAGATTGTTGAGGATAAACATAAAAAAGGCACCTGGGGTGGATGGGATCTATCCAGTTATATTAAAGGAGGCAGCAAAGGAAGTATGCAAACCCCTAGCCATAATTATGAGAGCTTCTTTGGACTCAGGGGAGGTACCCATAGACTGGAGATGTGCAAATGTAACCCCAATTCACAAAGGAGGATCAAAGGCTGACACAAGTAATTATAGACCTGTTAGTTTAACTTCTGTTCCAGGTAAATTAATGGAGGCACTGGTTAAAGAAGCACTGCAGGATCATCTAGACAAGAATTCCGTTATAGCTCAGACGCAGCATGGTTTTGTTAAGGGCAGGTCTTGCCTGACCAATTTGATTGGATACTATGATGTAGTCACAAAAGAACTGGATGCAGGGAATAACTTTGATATTATATATTTGGATCTTAGAAAGGCTTTCGATACTGTTGCACATGGAAGACTGCTGCACAAATTGGAGCAGTGTGGCATTGGAGGCAAATTGCTGCTATGGATAAGGGGATGGTTGAGTGGCAGAAGACAGAGAGTGGTAATCAATGGACACTGCTCAACGTGGACTAATGTTATTAGTGGAGTTCCTCAAGGTTCAGTGTTGGGTCCGTTGTTGTTTTCGGTGTTTATGAATGATATTGATGATGGGATATCAAGTTTAATGTCCAAGTTTGCAGATGATACAAAGGTTGGCAGGGTCGTTAAGGACACTACTGACGCTATGCTGCTGCAACAGGATCTGGAAAGGTTGAACAGATGGGCTGAGAGGTGGCAAATGAAGTTTAACATTGACAAATGTAAAGTACTACATATGGGATACAGTAACACCAGAGCAACGTATCAACTCTGCGGTACTACACTGACAGTGGTGGAGAATGAAAAGGACCTGGGGGTAATTGTGCAGGCAGATATGAAGTTCTCTGAGCAGTGCAGACGAGCTGCAAGAGTAGCTCATGGTGTCTTGTCAATGATATACAGGAATTTTTCCAGCAGGGATAAGGAGGTGATTATTCCCTTGTATAAGGCAATGGTCAGGCCACACCTAGAGTACTGTATACAGGTCTGGAGGCCTCATTTCAAGAAGGATGTAGAGCTGCTGGAACGAGTACAAAGAAGGGCAACAAGATTAGCGAATGGAACAAAGGGTTGCTCTTACAAAGAAAGGCTTAAGTTTTGCAAATTACAGTGTCTGGAGACTAGGCACCTGCGAGGTGATCTGATTGAGGTGTATAAAGCCTTGAATGGTTTGAGAATGCTCAATGCTGATGGGATTCTTCCTCTTGCTTAGAATAATCACCTGAGAGGGCATAAATTCAAATTGAGGAAGGACGGATGTCGGATAGATGTGCGGAAATTTGCCTTTGGCCAGCGGGTGGTTGGTTGGTGGAACCGACTTCCATCACTTGTTGTTGAAGTTGATAGTCTAAACAAATTTAAAGCTCAACTGGACAGGTATTTCGAACGAACGGAGGGGTGAAATGGGAATGGGTTTTTTTTTTTTTTTTTTTTTTTGGCTGATGCTGAATAAGCTTGCTTTCTTGCATCATATGCCTCTACTAATGCTAATGCAACAGTTTCATTTCATGCTCAGCATATGCTTGTATCCACTGACAGCAAAAGTAAAAAGCAATTGAAATGTAATGGAGGGAAAGTGAAAAGAGGACATCAAAAGTCCTCTTTCCACCTTTTGTTGGTTTCTGGCAAGGATATGGGTTTTTTTTTTTTTTTTTTTGCTATTGTTGAGAGGGAGAGTTGATTCAGGATACCAAAAAAATAAAGCTAACTTGACTAACTTCAGAAAGTGACTATCAAGACCAGATTGCAATATCACAGTGCTACTATAAACAGGTCAAGACATTCCCTCAAGGGTGTCAGTCTGTGCAATTCTTTTCTCTCCTGCTGGCTCTCAACAAAGGAGAATCAGCACACAAAATGCTTTAAAAATATTGCTGTCAAAATATTTTAATGCTTAACCCAGCAGCAGGCGTACCTTGGATAGTAATAAAAGACTGTCGGGACTTCACAAGGACCCCAACTTTGCATCTTATTTCTGGAAAAAATTTTGGCTTCATTTTTAAAATTCTGCTTGCAATATGCCACTGCTTTACATTTCATGAATGGGTTGCATTAATTAAAATACATATTTTTGCAATGTTCTCCCCAGGATCTATCGAATGGGTGCACCGCCCGGTGAAATTAACTGACCACCCAGCTAAAATTTAAGCAATTCTTGCAGTACCATATGGTACTGCTTACTGATCTCGATCAATATTAATTCGAACATACTATGCAATTGAGGTCGATGCAACAGGAGTATATAATGTTAAATTATGAAATAAATTTTTGCTCTGGATTGCTTAAGTCCCATTTATAAATAAAGTTTTATAATATTGCAAAGTATTACACTTCCCCACCCGGCTACTTCATAATGTCACCTGGCTCCCAAAATTTTCTGGGGAGAACACTACCTTTGTAATTAAATTTTTTTAAATTTAAAAAAAAATTGCTTTTTTTTTTAAACATTGTTTACACTGAAACAATACTGATCAGTTCTGCTCAAAATAAGAAAAACCTCATAAACACAAAGTACGCATGGAAGTATTAGTTACTTCCATTTTATAAAATTGATAAGGGTATGAAATTTAGAAATTAAATTTTGCACCCTTATTTCTGCTGAAAAGAAATATAAAATATAAACATGAAACCATTAGCTACTTCCATTTTTGAGTTGACAAAATTGGTGTGCGCAATAAATTTCAATATCATGCATATGCATTGCTTTCTGTTATATACTCGTGCCTTAAAGAATCAAGTTTACTAATTTTTCTTAATTTACAAAGTTTATATTAAAATAGGACCAACTTGTTTATTGCTTTTATTAAATATTTTAAGTATAAAAATCAAAAAACTTCATATCTAAGAAATATTTAAGAAAATTCTAGATTATCTGAAAACATTCCAGAAAGGTGTAAAGATTCCTGCATATGGAAGAACACTGTAGATGATTCCAGAATATTCAAGAGAGTACTATTTCATTACAGAAGATTATAGATGATTCTAGGTTTTGCAATAACATAAGTTGGGGAGTAAGAGATTTAACTTATAAAATCGGACACCCCTCATTCAGTAAGAGTTTGGTGTAAACTTTGTATTTTGTGATACACATGGCAAGAAATAAGGAACGAAGCATTAAAAAAAAGAAGTGCTATTATAATTATGTATAAAGAAAATTATTCCATGAAAAGTACTGGCAAAAAACTAGATGTTTCATATAAAGGAGTACAAAACACCATTTGGCAAGTTAAATGCTATGTCTGTGTAAGGCAGTGATAAAATCTTGTGGAGGATATTTCTGATTAAAGTAACATAGAATTCCATAATTGGTTGCTTATTCAACATCAGTACAGCAAATCTTATCCTTTAATTCAGTGGTGCCCAACCTGCAGCCCGTGGGCTGGACATGGCTGGAAATAATTTTTATACAGCTCATGTGCAAAGCGAGCAAAACAGCATTTTAAAGAATCATGCCATTGTGTGTACAGGCATGGAAGCATCGAGCTCGACTGTATCAAATATGTACCTGTAGTCCAGTGCAGTCATACGGGTATGTATGCTAAATGCAGTCATGTATGTATCAATCTTTTCATATTGTGAAATTCTACTATTTTGATGTACTGTAACTCGTTCATTGCACTGAATTATTAATTTGTGCGGAATTAAAAAATTGTTGTTAAAATTGTCCCAAAAGCAAAAGTCAATTTAGAGTGTCATGTTTTAATTAAAGGTGGACAGAAGACTACTTCTTTATTGAGTACGTTGAAAAAGCAGTTTATTTTGTGTGTTAAGAGACTGTGTCAGTTTTTAAAGAATATACAGGAACTCCCAGACTTATGTAAGGGTTGCATTCTGCGGAACACTACGCAAGTCGAAAGTTCCCTAAATAAGCATTTAGGGAAATTCCACACTTACATTTATGTGCGCTGAATTTGATAGAAGCAAAAAAGAAATGTTCAACAAACATGTAAATAGAAATATTAAATTTTTTTATCTCATGCACAGGAAAAATTACAAAAGTGTACAAATTACAAACATTTCAAAATTATAAAATTACAAAAAGAGAGAGGAGACAGGCATAACGTCAACAAGTTTTATCATTCAAGCATTGTCGCCAGAATTAACTTTCCAACTGATAAGCACGCCGCTGCAGTAGTTGAGGGCAGTGGAGATTTAGAAGGGGGTTTTTTCCAACACATCACTAAATTTCTCTGCAGCTGCAGATTTGGCACTGGCAACTTCACCGCATACTTTAATGTTTTGGAAACCAGCATGATGCTTGACCACCCGTTGCTTGCCATGAACTTGGCTTGGGGTTTGCCATAATTGTTATCTTCATAAATACTTCTTGCTTGAATGGCTATTAGATTCAAGGGCACTTGCTTCTGAATCAGATTTTCCAACCATATTATTAATAGCTTTTCCATCTTCGATATAGCACCTGAATGCTGTTTTGTGATCATTGGTGGGGTGGACTGGCCCTGGTGTGAAATACATTGATGCTTGAATACGTTCTTTTATATATGCACCCTCCCTTAAAATAGTATTCACTGTTAAAGCAGTGAGACCTAATTCCGTGCAATAGATGACAAACTTTGTCCTGCTTTGTACTTCTTAATTAATCACCTTCATTTCTAGATCAATTTTGTTTCGTTTCCTAGCACTGCCAGAACGTGCACTTTCTGTTGGTCCCTTTCCCTTCACCATTGTAATAAGTAAATAGGAATGAAGAGAAGATTCTGAAAATTTATTTTGTTTTTTATATGACTGAAGATTTCAGTGAAGGGGTGAATGCATTTCACCATAATAACGTAAAAACCCACACAATTCCAGTTATCGGGATTATTGCAAATGCAATAAGATCGAGGTTACTACCTGTTTATAATAGATTGTGCTAACAGAAAAGCCCAATAAACACAAAAGTGCAAATTGTTTTTATTGCTTTTGATAATGACCTCCATAAACGTGTTTTAGAAAAATACCACAAAGGCATTCAAAATTGATTCTTAGCATTAGCATTAGTAGAGGCATTTGATGCAAGAAAGCAAGCTTATGCAGCATCAGCCAAAAAAAAAAAAAAAAAAAAAACCCCACTTCCATTTCACCCCTCTGTTCGTTCAAAATACCTGTCCAGCTGAGCCTTAAACTTATTTAGGCTATCAACCTCCACCACAAGGGATGGCAGTCTGTTCCACCAACCAACCACCCGCTGGCTAAAGGCAAATTTCTGCACGTCTATCCTACATCTGTCTTTCCTCAATTTGAATTTATGCCCTCTCAGGTGATTTTTCTGAGCTAGAGGAAGAATCCCATCAGCATTGGGCATGCTTAAACCATTCAAGGCTTTATACACCTCTATCAGATCACCTCGCTGGTGCCTAGTCTCCAGACACTGTAATTTGCAAAACTTAAGCCTTTCTTCGTAAGAGCACCCCTTTGTTCCATTCACTAATCTTGTTGCCCTTCTCTGTACTCGTTCCAGCAGCTCTACATCCTTCTTGAAATGAGGCCTCCAGACCTGTATACAGTACTCTAGGTGTGGTTTGACCATTGCCTTATACAATGGAATAATCACCTCCTTATCCCTGCTGGAAAAATTCCTGTATATCATTGACAATACTCCATGAGCTACTCTTGCAGCCCGTCTGCACTGCTCAGAGAACTTCATATCTGCCTGCACAATCACCCCCAAAGTCCCTTTCATTCTCTACCACTGTCAGTGTAGTACCACAGAGTTGATACGTTGCTCTGGGGTTGTTGTTTCCCATGTGTAGTACTTTACATTTGTCAATGTTAAACTTCATTTGCCACCTCTCAGCCCATCTGCTCAACCTTTCCAGATCCTGTTGCAGCAGCATAGTGTCAGTAGTGTCCTTGACAACCCTGCCAACCTTTGTATCATCTGCAAACTTGGACATTAAGCTTGATATACCATCATCAATATCATTTATAAATACAGAAAACAATAATGGACCCAACACTAAGCCCTGAGGGACTCCACTAATAACATTAGTCCACGATGAGCAGTGTCCATTGATTACCACTCTCTGTCTTCTCCCCCTCAACCACCCCTTTATCCATAGCAGCAATTTGCCTCCAATGTCACACTGCTCCAATTTGTGTAGCAGTCTTCCATGTGCAACAGTATCAAAAGCCTTTCTAAGATCCAAGTATATAATATCAAAGTTATTCCCTGCATCCAGTTCTTTTGTGACTGCATCGTAGTATCCAATCAAGTTGGTCAGGCAAGACTTCCCCTTAACAAAACCATGCTGTGTCTGAGCTATAACTGAAGTCTTGTCTAAATGATCCTGCAGTGCTTCTTTAACCAGTGCCTCCATTAATTTTCCTGGAACAGAAGTTAAGCTCACAGGTCTATAATTACTTGTGTCAGCCTTTGATCCTCCTTTGTGAATTGGGGTCACATTTGCACATTTCCAGTCTATGGGTACCTCCCCTGAGTCCAAGGAAGCTCTCATAATTATGGCTAAGGGTTTGCTTACTTCCTTTGCTGCCTCCTTTAATATAACTGGATAGATCCCATCCACCCCGGGTGCCTTTCTTGTGTTTATCTTCAACAGTTTCTCCTCCACTTTACTCCCAGTTATTTCAAGATTCTGTAGCTTACTGCTAAAGTTGAATACACCTCTGGCATTCCCCTTGCTGAATAACTCCTCATGTGTGAATGTCGATGCAAAATATTCATTTAGTTTGTTAGCTACCTGAGCAGGATCATCAACAGTTGACCCATCAATATCAAGTGGACCAATCTGATTCATCCCCTTCCTTCTAGAGTTTACATAAGTAAAGAACTCTTTGCTGTTTTTCTTTGCATCCCTTGCCAAGGATTTCTCGTAATCTGCCTTCGGCTGCCTAACCTCCTTTGTAACTTGGTTGCATATCAACTTGTATCTATCATAGGCTTCTGTGTCATGTGTTAATTTGTAAGTATCCCATGCATTTTTATTCTCTGCCATATGCCTCATTAGTTCATCTGACATCCATTTTGGCCTAAACCTTGAACAATATTTCTTAGTTGGTATGTAAAGCCTAGTAGCTTCCAAGATAAGTTCTTTGAATGCTTCCCATTTTGAATTTGCTGTTGGTAACATCATCAGTTGGTCCCACTGTATAGAATTTAAATACTGTCTCAGTCCATCGTAGTCGCCTTTACGGAAGCAATAACCCTTCCCTTTACCCCTAATGGTAGTTACCTCTTTCAGTAAATCCCACTTCAGCACACTGTGATCACTGCCACCTAGTGGTTCATTTATCTGCAGATTCTTAATGCATGAAGAATCACTGCTGATAATCAAATCAAGAGTATTACTCCCTCTAGTTGCCTCCCGAACATGCTGATGTAGAAAACAATCATCCAATAAATCCACAAAAGCCCTGCTAGTGTGTGAGTAACCAGCCCCCAAATTCCAGTCAATATCTGGGAAATTAAAATCTCCCATTATAAGACTCTCTGATTTACTGGCCCACTCTATTTCCCTGTACAGTTCCTTATTATACTCATCAGAGTCATTAGGCCTATAGCACACTCCTACTCTCAATTTTGATCTCCCAATGCTTATGTCACACCAAACTGACTCAACACTGCACTGTCCAGCGATGTTGACTGGCTTCACTTCCTTGGTTTTTATGTGTTTCTTAACTAATAGCATAACCCCTCCCCCCTTCCTATCCTGTCTATCCTTTCTGTAGACGTTGTACTCCCCAAATTGCATTTCTGCATCCCTTATATCTGTGTGACACCACGTCTCTGATATCCCAACAATATCTGCCTTTGATGTTTTGAGCAATACCTCAAATTCATCAAATTTATTTACTAAACTCCTAGCATTGGTGTACACGCAAGTATACCTGCACCTGTTTCTATTCTTAGCTACCCTAACACAACCCATGTGTTTACTTGTACCGCAATGACTCCCAGCAGTCTCTGAAATACCATGCATCTTGTTTTTCAGGCTTCTGCTCATTCTAACAGAAGCAGTGCAAGAATCTCTTTCACCTCTGCCAGTGGCTACTGTCAATCTATTGGTCTTTGTCTCCCCCCAAGCTAGCAGTTTTCCGACCCACCTAACACTGCCTCGATAGCATCAGCAAACATTCTTGCATTCTTTCTATTTAAGTGTATCCCATCCCTGTAGAAGCATTCTCTCCTGTTAACAAGTACAGACCAGGCTGAAAAAAATTCTACCTCTTGAGCCTTGCACAATCTTTCCAGGGCCGAATTGATCGACAAGGCTCTCATCATATACTCCCTCCTATCGTGTCTGGGCAGAATTGCAGACACTTTCAAATTCAACCCTAATTCTCGGCTTTTGTTCAACAGTGACCTGTACTTGTTAAGTAATTCTGCCGGTCTCCTACTCTTAATATCGTTAGTGCCAACGTGTACAACTATATCACCTTTTGTGCCCTTAAAAGATGATATTCGCTCTACAACGTCATCAACCTTTGCCCCTGGCAGACATACCCTGGTCCTGTTCCACCTATCTTTTTTACAAAGCATGTTCCCCGTTTCCCTGACAATAGAGTCACCAACAACTACTAGTTCCTTCGGGACCAGCAACAGAGCATATGATAACAGAGCATATGATAACGATGAAAGTTTAGTGCAATTTTCATTATAAAAATGACCTTTTGGAGAGATAAATAGCTTAGTTATATAGCGAAAATTTCAACTTCCAAGGTCTTGGAACGAATTACCAAAAAAATGTGTTATTGGGTTCACATTACGATATTTTCACAATACTTCCATTTATTCCTACAGGATGCAAAATACGTTTCACACAATATTTTTTAAGTTTCCACCAGCCAGCAAAAACTTACGTAAAGTCGAATTTGCGTAAGTCGGGGAGTTCCTGTAATTTAAAACGGCACTATGATTCCAAACATAAATCTTATGATCAATATAAAGGAGTGTTGCAAAAAAAAGTGTTAAACGTTGCAAAGCAAATTCAGAAAACAACAAAACACATGTGAAAATGTATCAGTCAGAAAATTTATCTGTTGTAAGTGCCAGTTATAAGTTGCACATTTCATCGCTTTTGAAAGAAAACCATTCAGTGATTGTGAATTTGTTAAACATTTTTTTGTTAAAAATTGTGGAAATTTGTCCGGAAAAATGAACAACGATACAACACATTATTAGTTTGCCTTGACAAACAATTATGTGAAGAGTAGAAGATACTGGAAAGAAGTTTTTCAAACAACTTTTGGAAAACTTAAATTAAATATTTTAGTATGGCAGTGGGTTACAGTACTGATGTAAATGACACAGCCCAACTCTTTATCTTCATACATGGAATTAATGATAATTTTGTACCAATTGAAGATTTAGCTGATCTAGAGAGTATGCACAGAACAACTACAGGTGAAAATCTTTGCCAATCTATTGAAAAGTTAGGATTAACCTGGTAGGAGTCACAATTGACGGGGCAAAAAATGATTGGTAAAAACATTGGGATTACGAGTAGAATAACCAAGAAAATTATAGATATCAGAGCTGAACCTCTAATTGGAATTCACTGCACTGTCATCAAGAAGCTCTCTGTGGGGAAGTATTGGAGATCCAATACTTCCCCACAGAGAACTGTAAACTTTATAACTGTAAACTGTAAATTTTATAAGATCACATGACCTTAATCACCGTATTTTTCGACAGTTTCTTTCAGAAATTGAAGTTGAATATGAAGATGTAATTTTACATAGTTCAGTGACATGGCTTAGCCATGGCAAAGCGTTTCTTTAAACTGTGTCAAAATTGATATTTTTATGACATAAAAAAGAAAAACCAATAAAACAACTATCAAATACAAAGTGGATGTTTGATCTTGCAATTCTTACAGAATTTCTAGTCATTTAAACGCTCTTAATTTAAAACTACAAGGGAACGGAAAATTGATTTGAAATCAGAGTGGCCTCTGAATTTGAATGGTAACATCAAATCATTTCAGAATAAGTTATTATTTAAATCCCAAATTGAGCAAAACAATTTAGTTCACTTTGAGTGCTGTACTGAGCTAAAAAAGAAACAATTCCATAGAATCGTTTCCTCTTGTTATAACAATTACTTTTTGACAAGTTTGAAAAGTTGATTTGCTGATATAAGATCCCATGAAAAAGACATAAGCTTGTTTGCGAATCCATTTACTTCTATGGCTGAAAACTACAATTCCAGCTTGATATTATCTTCAAGCCAAAATATGGTTCAAAAAGAAGTATATGAACTTCGAAAATAAACTACTTGAATTCTACAAGGCTCTCCTATCTGAAGATTTTCTGCTAATTAAAGAAAATGCAACAAAAATGGCTACTTTGTTCGGATCAACATGTTTGCGAGCAAGGTTTTTCACGCATGAAATCAAGTAAATATTGTACTTAACCCTCCTATTGTGTTCGGGTCAATATGACGTGGTCACCTTCTTTTAATGCCCATAAATCCTATATTTATTTAAATATTTTGTTGCTGCTCTATGACTTTTACTAATTTACCCTAATAATGATGTACCTGGATTGACAAAAAAATTTTACAGTTAGTTATTTTTATAAATGTAATTGTTACACTTATTGTGCTCGGGTCAATATGACCTGACGATCAGTTTTGTTAAAATTTAAGGAACGAAACGTGAATTATTATCATAAATTATTGTATTTTATTGGTTTTGTTTTATTTTCATAGAAATAACTTGCATTACCATGTTTCTTGAATAAGTTTCAACTGTAAATTTTATAAGATCACATGACCTTAATCACCGTATGTTTAGGTCCGTAATGTGTGTATGGTGGACAAAACGTTGATACTGTTGACGAGAAGGGGTTGCCTTCTTTATCGTTCCCATACCTCTGTCTTTTCCCCCCCAGCCTTCAGCTCCCCCTATTCTGTCTATCTTGAGTGTACACCTCACAACTTATCAATAACGTCCAGATTTAAACCATGCTTACATTACTCTTGGCCTTTTATATTCTAGCGTTAATCCCTTTATTTTATTTATTTTTATTTATTACTATTTTTTTTTTCACATAGACCCTTGCCACTGAAATCTTTGGAATCTAGGTGGCAGGGCCTGCCAGAGTACAAAAATCTACTGGGTACCTGACCTGCCTCCCCGGGGCCAAGTGCAGTAACAGTGGATCCCAACAGGAGCCCAAAGGCTAAATGGTCAGAAGAACAACAGTACACAATGATACGCATCCATCCACTCCCCACAAACTTTTTAAATCTCTTGCCTTCACAGAGTTCTGTGCTACACAAACAGAGTACACAATGCAGAGAGTGGGGAAACCGCTGGTGCCATCAGACAACTAACAAACTTGGCACTTGCACTTTGTATCATAGTGGGCACTCTGTTGCCCACTATGATGGCAACTCCACCGTGAACAGGTCCATCCTTACATATTATGCTGACATTATGTAAGGTAGGGTCTTCATTTGCCTTCAAATATGTCTCCTGCAAACAAAGGCACACTGGCTTGTGCTTATGGAGGAGTAATGTCATCAACATTCCATCAGAATCCATGGCAATACCATTGTATAAATCTGGCCATTATTTCAGCTTTGTGGATCTTTCAGATTGCTTCTGAAATGCTGAGGACTTATTTTTTTTCAGTCCTCAATTTCTTTTTTGGGGAAATATGGGTGCTGTCCTATGTGTTTCTTCCTTAGCAAAGAGTTCCAAGACTGTACAGTCTGGTAGCTCCTTTACCTCGATATCCATGTTTTCCTGTATTACTGGGGTACTCCAGCTTTTTGAATCATCTCTTTCACTTTTTGTGACTGGGGAGTATTAGGAAGCACAGCTAATTGGTGCTTCGGGCTTTTGCAGACTTAACAAAAAGTGAGCAATGGGAGTAAATGACTCTGGTGGTGGTATGGTCATATCCATTTGTATCCCAATGCTACACTTCCCAGAAACCTTCTGGGCATATGAGGACCTGCCACTATTTACTGGATGGATGCATTTCTTGGCCTCTTGGTAGGAAATGTTCAGTTTTTTTCTGGTCTGGTACCTTTTCTAGAAATTGCTGTCCTCATCTGATAATATTAAATGCTTGAAGATAGTGTTCTGATGCATTCAGAAGTCTGTTTCATTTTCTTTCTTCCTCGTCTCCACCAAAATCATTAGTTTTACTTATGCTGTTAAAAAAACTAATATATAATTTTTTTTTTCTTAAGAGCATTCTCATTTTTAGTAACATATACCAACATTACTTTAATTTGCACAATGGAAAATCAT
The DNA here is from genome assembly GCF_048544385.1 of Mastigoproctus giganteus. Taxonomy (NCBI): domain Eukaryota; kingdom Metazoa; phylum Arthropoda; class Arachnida; order Uropygi; family Thelyphonidae; genus Mastigoproctus; species Mastigoproctus giganteus. Next base: position 83,119,419 of record NC_143581.1, read on the forward strand.
CTCCTTCTTCCAATCCTCCCCTTTTCTCCACCCCCTCTTGTTCCTTCATTTCCTCTTTCTCTCTCTCTCTCTCTCTCTCTCTCTCTCTCTCTCTCTCTCTCTCTCTCTCTCTCTCTCTCTCTGCTTCATTTCTTCTTTGTTTTGCATCATGACATCAGTTGTGTTAGCACATGACATGTGACTACCCTTAATGTTTAAGATAACAAAGAGCCATATGGCAGTACAACCCTTGCATGACAAACTCAGCCACTGTATGAAAAATGCCTATGAAAATTCCTTTTGATCTTGACAGGATTCCACACAATGTGGAAGTATTGCATTCAAAACCACTGTACTACCCACAAGAACAACAGAGGTAGAGTCATGGATGGATATGAGTTATGGATATGGCTTTGGTAAGAGATCTACAAGTACAATTGTCATCTGAACAAGAAGCAAATTTTCTACCCTTGGATGACTTTTCAAATTTAGATTTTGATTTATTGATGACTTCTTTACAACCATAGAAGCTTTACCACAGGCAGAAATTGAATAAAAATATATTTATAGGAGCCAACTGTGATATGCTTTACTCTTATCTTAAACAGCCGTAGCATATTCATTTTTAGAATATCATGATGAATAAGAGTTTTGGGTGGGGGGGGTGCAGAATATAGGATTTCATTTCTACAACAATAATTTCAATATAATGATCAGAACAAGTATTATAAGATGTATATTCAAATCAGCAGTCAAATCAAGGAAAAGATGAATAGAACTTATGCAAGTTGACTCTACACTTATGAAATGCTGTCTCATGTTCCTTCAGACCATGAGATGCAGGGGAATTATCCTAGATGCATGCACTGGCATTTATTTTTTTTTTCTGGCCTATATATTATTCTTGCCTAATATATCTGCATGAAGCCTCATGCATGTCTCTAGAATATGCCCTTTCTTACTAAGATTAAAATCAATAAAACCATACTAATTTCTATAAACTTCCAAGTGTTTTAAGAAACATAGCATCAGCAATGGCTTTGATGATAATGAAGATGACACACTCTTTAGTAAAGTGAAAGTTCAGACCATGTTATTAGTAATGATGAGTGACAGTAGTGATAAGTTCTTGGGAATCTATAAGTAAATTCATTCCAGATTGATATTTTGTTTATTAAACACTTGTAATTTTGTGTTTCATATATACAATAAAATATTTTTTCCCCACAGTTCAGCTTATAAAAACTTAGGGTAGCTCATGGCCCGGAAAATATAGTATATAAGTCAACAACATGAAACAGCATGCTGCACTAAAGTTTTTTTTCACTGCATATGCATCACAAATGATTCATGTATATGCAGAGAATGCTTTACAACTCTCCTCTCTACCATCCAAATGACAGATAATATGCTATAACACTGGCTTGGCCAGTTCTGTTACTGTCATGGAAGTTATTGAAAATATCAAAAATACTTAGCTAAAATCTATAATAACACAAGTTTGTGTGAAGCTCATATCCTGAAAACAGATTATCAAAACAAAATTTAAGATATCCTCACAGAAACTTCATCTTACCTGACAAAGGAAGTGATGATCAGGTGCTATATTGCAATACGGCCTTGGAAAAACATAGAAATTATAATCCTTATGAAGATATCTAAGAGATAAAAACAATCACAGCAGAGGTGAAAAATAAAACGTGGTATAAATGTAAGCAGCTTAAGTCAAAATTTTATTTAATTTTAATATTAATTAAATACTAAGTAACTTACGGAATATACAGTCAATTTAATATAACAGACAGACAGAGAGAGAGAGAGAGAGAGAGAGAGAGAGAGAGAGAGAGAGACAGATTTAACACATTGAGTCATAATGCTTTTAACACATTCCTCTTATTTTTGCTTTCACAGTGCTTATGTCACACAAAACTGACTCAACAGTGCACTGTCCATCTATATCAACTGGATGCACTTCTTCTGATTTTATGTTTTTCTTAATTAACAGCATAACTCCTCCTCCCTTCCTATCCTTTCTGTACACATTGTACTCCCCAAATTCCAATTCTACATTCCTAATATCTGTGTGACACCACATCTCTGATTGCTCAGAATAATCACCTGAGAGGGCATAAATTCAAATTGAGAAAAGACGGATGTAGGATAGACGAGAGGAAATTTGCCTTTAGCCAGCGGGTGGTTGGTTGGTGGAATAAACTTCCATCCCTTGTCGTGGAAGTTGATAGCCTAAATAAGTTTAAGGCTCAGCTGGACAGGTATTTCGAACGAACAGAGGGGTGAAGTGGAAGTGGTTATTTTTTATTTATTTATTTTTTTTTTATTATTTTTTTTTTTATTATTATTTTTTTGCCTGATGCTGCATAAGCTTGCTTTCTTGCATCAAATGCCTCTTACTAATGCTAATCCCAACAATATCCACCTTTGATGTCTTGACCAACACTTCAAATTCATTAAATTTATTTACTATACTTCTAGCATTGGTGTACATGCAAGTATACATGCACCTATTCTTATTCTTAGTTACCCTAACACATCCCATATACCTACCTGTTTCACAATGACAGTTATCCGTCCCTGAAACCGCCAGCACCCCTCACTCTAGGCCATTGCTTATTCTAATAGAAGCAGTGCAAGAATCACCTTCACCTCTGCCTGCGGCTACTTTTAACCGTTTAGTCTGTGGATCTCCCCAAGCTAGCAGTTTTCAGACACACCTAACACTGCCTCGATACCATCAGCAAATATTCTTGCACCCTTTCTATTTAAGTGTGTCCAATCCCTGTAGAACTAGTCTCTCCTGTTAGAGACTACTTCTACAAGCACAGACCACACTGAAAAAAATTCTACCCATGAGCCTTGCACATTCGCTCCAGGGCCGAATTGATTGACAAGGCTCTCATCATATACTCCCTCCTATCATGTCTGGGCAGAATTGCAGACACTTTCAAATTTAACCCTAACTCATGACTTTTTTTGCAGTATTGACCTGTACTTGTTAAGTAAATCTGCAGATCTATTCTTAATGTCATTTATGCCAACGGGTACAACAATATCACCCTTTGTGCCTTAAAAGATGATATATGCTTCACAACGTCATCAACTTTTGCCCCTGGCAGACATACCCTGGTCCTATTCCATCTATCCTTTTTAGACAATATATTACCCATCTCCCTGACAATAGATTCAGCGACAATAACTAGTTCCTTTGGGACCAGCACAATCTGCCTTGAAGATTGCCGCTGCGTTGCCTGATGCACAGGAGTGAGCTCTGGCGTTGAGTTGGGCAGCTGAGCTTGATGGGCCCTCATATTAATTTCTTCGAAAGAGTCACTGACAATAACTAGTTCCTTTGGGACCAGCACAATCTGCCTTGAAGATTGCCACTGTGTTGCCTGATGCACAGGAGTGAGCTCTGGCATTGAGCTGGGCAGCTGAGCTTGATGGGCCCCTCATTAATTTCTTCGAAAGAGTCACCGACAATAACTAGTTCCTTTGGGACCAGCACAATCTGCCCTGAAGATTGCCACTGTGTTGTCTGATGCACAGGAGTGAGCTCTGGCGTTGAGTTGGGCAGCTGAGCTTGATGGGCCCCTCATTAATTTCTTCGAGGGCATCTACCCTACACCTCAAGCTCTTGTAGATGACCATTAGAGTGCTGAGTTGACGCCTAATTTCTAGACACTCTCTGCACCTGGAACACACAAAGACATCCTCTTTGGCTAGAGAGTTCGGCAAACATTTCACAAGTAGCACTTTTTTAGGCTGTGATGCATTGGAGAACTGCCCTCCTCAGTTCTCCTGAGTCACAGCACTCCTGCCACTTTGTGCACGTTGCTTTGCTGCTCTAGTCTGAGGCATGATATTTTAAATTAATAAGATCAATAAATTTTAATAACTAATTGTCAATACTACACTATCTAACAGAATCCTAAATGCAATGATGCGTATTACGCTATATAATTTTACGTTAGAGCTACCTAGTTACCACAATTAAAAATTTGAATTCCCTACGACTCTCTATACAAAAACAATGGCTGCAAGATTCAAACGAAACAACGGTTTTACGTATATTAAGTAGTAATCCATAAACACTCTTATCTAAATCAAAAATAAAAATAACTAGCGTAACTAGAACTATAAGGCTACTTATGAAGTTCAATATAAAATAAGAACACATCGCTTTTCGGAGCCTGTAATTCATGGCTGTAATTTTTAAAGAGTCAGCGCCCTCTCAAGCATGACAGTAAATGTATGTCAAGCATGACAGTAAATGGTATTCTTAACCTGCAAAAAAAAAAAAAAAAAAGTGCATAAGATGTCTATATTCAGAGTGCTGTAATAACTGAATGTGTGTTTGTCAGTGAGATAGTACATGAAACTGTCCTAATTACCTGTTTTGACTATTGCACTCTGAATACGTGTACATAATAAAAAATAATAAATAAATAAAAATAATAAAAATAAATTTCTTTAAATACTCCTTTTAGTATTAGTATTGGCTGCACATGGTGCAAAAAAGCCTATGGCTTATGCTGCACCAGCCAAAAAAAAAAAAAACAATGATAAAAATAAATAAATAAATAATGATAATAAATAAAAGAAAAGGAAATTAAACCTATCATCCTATGCGCTTCCCTGGCCCGAAGGTACTATCCAGATGACCTTTGAATTATCCCAAACTGTCAGCCTCTACCACCCATGTAGGCAACTTATTCCAATAATTTATAACTCGCTGGCTAAAATAAAACTTCCTGCAGTCTATCTAAACATTTCCCCCCGTAACTTGAATTTATGTCCCCTAGTTCTAGCATCATTTATAAGTTTGAAAATTTCATCCTCATTCATTTTACTGATGCCTCTCAAAGCCTTAAACACCTCAATCAAATCTCCTCTAAGGTGTCTAGTTTCCAAACTCTGCAACCCACATATTCGAAGTCTTTCTTCATAAGGACGCCCTTTTGCCAATCTCACCAGGTGAGTTATCTGTCTTTGCACCCTTTCAAGAAGCTCGATGTCTTTCTTTAGGTGCGGTTTCCATACTTGAACACAGTATTCCAAGTGTGATCTAACAAAAGCCTTATATAATGGAATTATCACCTCCCTATCTCTACTTGCAAAAGTTCGATACATTATCGATAGGACACCATGGGCCTTCCTTGCAACCTGTTTACAATGCTCAGAGAACTTCATGTCTGACCATATCGTAACACCCAAGTCCCTTTCCTCCAGTACTGGGTTTAGTTGAACTCCACCAAGTGAATAAGTTATTTTGGGATTACTGTTTCCCAGATGTAATACCTTACACTTTGTTGGATTAAAACATAGCTGCCATTTTTCTGACCATTCCTGAAGTCTATCTAGGTCTCTCTGAAGAAGCTCAGCTTGACAGTGATCATTAACTACTCTACCAATTTTAACATCTGCAAATTTAGACATCACACCCTTCATCGATGTCGTTTATGAAAATTAAAAACAACAGTGGTCCTAATACTGATCCTTGAGGAACCCCACTTCTTACATCAACCCAATCTGAGGAATAGCCATTTATCACAACCCCCTGCCTCCTGCCCTAAAGCCATCCTGTTATCCATCTAACGATTTTCCCGGTGATTCCAACCTGTTCCAGCTTATAAAGCAACCCCTCATGTGGGACTGAGTCAAAAGCTTTGCTGAAATCTAAATAAACAATGTCGAAATTATTCCCTAAATCCAGCTCGTGGTGACCCTTTCAAAATAGCGAACCAGATTTGCTAAACATGATTTTCTCTTTACAAAACCATGCTGAATATCCTTGAGAATTTCAATTCGATCCAAATGATCCTGAATTCCACCCTTTTTCATTGCCTCCATGATTTTCCATACCCCTGAAGTCAGACGGACAGGTCGATAATTTTCCACTTCACTCTTAGAGCCACCCTTATGTATGGGAGATACATTGGCACTTTTCCAATCCAAGGGAATCTCGCTAGAATCAAGTGATGCTCGCATAATTAGCCTCAATGGTTCAATGCACTCACTTGCCGCCTCCCTTAAGATTATAGGGTATATTCCATCAACTCCAGGAGCCTTACTGGCCCGTAGGCTAGAAAGTTTTTTCATTAAATAATCTTCCGAAATTTCAATATCATTAATTACATATTTTTCAACTTCGCTCCCACAATTTCCCATTGCCACAAAAGGTTTTTCATTTGTAAATATCGATCCAAAATAACTGTTGAGTTCTTCTGCAACGGCAACTGGTGTATTTAATACTATCCCCTTTCCCTTACGTAAAGGTCCCATCTGGTTTGTTCTGCTCTTCTTGGCATTTATATATGTGAAGAATTCTTTATCCCCCATCTTTGCTCTGTTTGCTAGTGATTTCTCATAAACTGCCTTTGCCTGTCGAACCTTTTCTGTGTAACCTTTCCGTGCCACCTTTTTCTGCTCAAGTAATGTGGCAACTTCACTATTCATCCAACTTGGAACCTTCCTCGTGGAGTATTTTTTTAATGGTAAATACATATTCAAGGCATCTGTGATTAATGTTTTAAAAGCATACCACAGTTCAATTGTATTCATTCTCTGTGCGATATCTCCCCAGTTAATATAGGCCATGTAGCACCTTAAGGTATCGTAATTTCCTTTTCTGAAAATAAAACCCATTCCTTTGCTTTTACTACTGCTACCTCTCTCATCATCATCCACCGTAGAATGCCGTGATCACTTCCTGCTACTGGTTCCTCTACTGTCAGCCCTGTTATATCAACTGATTCATGGGTGATGAGGTCTAGGATATTCTTTACTCTAGTACTTTCCCTGACATGTTGAGATTTGAAAGTGTCCGCAATTCTGCCCAGACATGATAGGAGGGAGTATATGATGAGAACCTTGTTGATCAATTCGGCCCTGGAAGGATTGTGCAAGGCTCAAGGGGTAGAATTTTTTTCAGCCTGGACTGTACTTGTTAACAGGAGAGATTGCTTCTACAGGGATGGGATACACTTAAATAGAAAGGGTGCAAGAATTTTTGCTGATGCTGTCGAGGCAGTGTTAGGTGGGTCGGAAAACTGCTAGTTGGGGGGAGATACAAGGACTAATAGATTAACAGTAGCCACTGGCAGAGGTGGAAGTGATTCTTGCACTGCTTCTATTGAAATGAGCAGAAGCCTGAAAAACAAGATGCAGGATATTTCAGAGACTGGTGGGAGTCATTGAGGTACAAGTAAACACATGGGTTGTGTTAGGGTAGCTAAGAATAGAAACAGGTGCATGTATACCTGCGTGTGTACACCAATGCTAGGAGTTTGGTAAATAAATTTGATGAATTTCAGGTATTGCTCAAAACATCAAAGGCAGATATTGTTGGGATACCAGAGACGTGGTGTCACACAGATATAAGTAATGCGGAACTGGAATTTGGGGAATACAATGTGTATAGAAAGGGTAGACAGGACAGGAGGGGAGGAGGGGTTATGCTATTAGTTAAGAAACACATAAAGTCCAAGGAAGTGAAGCCAGTCGACATCAATGGACAGGGCAGTGTCGAGTCAGTTTGGTGTGACATAAGCATAGGGAAATCAAAATTGAAAGTAGGAGTGTGCTATAGGCCTAATGACTCTGATGAGTATAATAAGATATTGTACAGGGAAATAGAGTGGACCAGTAAATCAGAGTCTTATAATGGGGGATTTTAATTTCCCAGATACTGACTGGAATTTGTGGGTTGGTCACTCGCACACTAGCAAGGCTTTTGTGGATTTATTGGATGATTGTTTTCTACATCAGCATGTTCGTGAGGCAACAAGAGGGAGCAATACTCTTGATCTGATTATCAGTAGTGATTCTTCATGCATTAAGAATCTGCAGATAAATGAACCACTAGGTGGCAGTGATCACAGTGTGTTGAAGTGGGATTTACTCAAGGAGGTAACTACCATCAGAGGTAAAGGGAAGGGTTTTTGTTTTCGTGAAGGCGACTATGATGGTCTGAGACAGTATTTCAATTCTATACAGTGGGACCAACTGATGATGTTACCAACAGCAAACTCAAAATGGGAAGCATTCAAGGAACTAATCTTGGAAGCTACCAGGCTTTACATACCAACTAAGAAATATTGTTCAAGGTTTAGGCCTAAATGGTTGTCAGATGAACTAATGAGACATGTGGCAGAGAAGAAAAATGCATGGGATACATACAAATTAATGAGTGACATGGAAGCCTATGATAGATATAAGTTGCTCTGTAACCAAGTCACAAAGGAGATTAGGCAGGCAAAGGCAGACTACGAAAAATCCTTGGCAAAGGATGCAAAGAAAAACAGAAAAGAGTTCTTTACATATTTAAACTCAAGAAGGAAAGGGATGAATCAGATTGGTCCACTGGATATTGATGGTTCAACAGTTGAGGATCCTGCTCAGGTGGCTAACAATCTAAACGAGTATTTTGCATCTACATTCACGCATGAGGAGTTATTCAGGAAGGAGAATGACATAGGTAAAGTAAACATTGGCAGTGAGCTAGATGATTTTGTAATAACTGGGAGGAAAGTGGAGGAGAGATTGTTGAGGATAAACATAAAAAAGGCACCTGGGGTGGATGGGATCTATCCAGTTATATTAAAGGAGGCAGCAAAGGAAGTAAGCAAAACCCTAGCCATAATTATGAGAGCTTCTTTGGACTCAGGGGAGGTACCCATAGACTGGAGATGTGCAAATGTAACCCCAATTCACAAAGGAGAAGCAAAGGCTGACACAAGTAATTATAGACCTGTTAGTTTAACTTCTGTTCCAGGAAAATTAATGGAGGTACTGGTTAAAGAAGCATTGCAGGATCATCTAGACAAGAATTCAGTTATAGCTCAGACGCAGCATGGTTTTGTTAAGGGCAGGTCTTGACTGACCAATTTGATTGGATACTATGATGTAGTCACAAAAGAACTGGATGCAGGGAATAACTTTGATATTATATATTTGGATCTTAGAAAGGCTTTTGCACATGGAAGACTGCTGCACAAATTGGAGCAGTGTGGCATTGGAGGCAAATTGCTGCTATGGATAAGGGGATGGTTGAGTAGCAGAAGACAGAGAGTGGTAATCAATGGACACTGCTCAACGTGGACTAATGTTATTAGTGGAGTTCCTCAGGGTTCAGTGTTGGGTCCGTTGTTGTTTTCGGTGTTTATGAATGATATTGATGATGGGATATCAAGTTTAATGTCCAAGTTTGCAGATGATACAAAGGTTGGCAGGGTTGTTAAGGACACTACTGACGCTATGCTGCTGCAACAGGATCTGGAAAGGTTGAACAGATGGGCTGAGAGGTGGCAAATGAAGTTTAACATTGACAAATGTAAAGTACTACATATGGGAAACAGTAACCCCAGAGCAACGTATCAACTCTGCGGTACTACACTGACAGTGGTGGAGAATGAAAAGGACCTGGGGGTAATTGTGCAGGCAGATATGAAGTTCTCTGAGCAGTGCAGACGAGCTGCAAGAGTAGCTCATGGTGTCTTGTCAATGATATACAGGAATTTTTCTAGCAGGGATTAGGAGGTGATTATTCCCTTGTATAAGGCAATGGTTAGGCCACATCTTGAGTACTTTATACAGGTCTGGAGGCCTCATTTCAAGAAGGATGTAGAGCTGCTGGAACGGGTACAGAGAAGGGCAACAAGATTAGTGAATGGAACAAAGGGTTGCTCTTACAAAGAAAGGCTTAAGTTTTGCAAATTACAGAGTCTGGAGACTAGGCACTGGCGAGGTGATCTGATAGAGGTGTATAAGGCTTTGAATGGTTTGAGCATGCTCAATGCCAATGGGATTCTTCATCTTGCTCAGAATAATCACCTCAGAGGGCATAAATTCAAATTGAGGAAGGACGGATGTCGGATAGATGTGCGGAAATTTGCCTTTGGCCAGCGGGTGGTTGGTTAGTGGAACCGACTTCCATCACTTGTTGTTGAAGTTGATAGCCTAAACAAATTTAAAGCTCAACTGGACAGGTATTTCAAACGAACAGAGGGGTGAAATGGGAGTGGTGTGTGGTTTTTTTTTTTTTTTTTTTTTTTTTTGGCTGATGCTGAATAAGCTTGCTTTCTTGCATCATATGCCTCTACTAATGCTAATGCTAACGTTGATACAAATAACAGTCATCTAGTTGATTTAAAACTTTTGTTCCACATGTCGAGTTTCCTTCCCATTTATACTCCAATCAATTAGAGGCAAATTGAAATCACCCATAATAAGCCATTGATGCTTACTTGCCCATTCCATTTGCATGTAGAGGCTTTCATCATAATCTTCACAATCACCTAATCTGTAGATTACTCCTACTCGCATTATGCCTTTGTTTCCAACTATCTCACACCATACACATTCTATATTAGCATTTGAAACATCTGAATCCCGGAAAGCTATCGTCGCACTCAGGCTGCTTCTGATGAGAATCATTATCCCACCACTCCTTCTATCTACCCTATCCTTCCGAAATACATTATACAAGCCGTACTGAAACTCATCATCCCCAATTTCTGGGTGGCACCACGTCTCCGTAAGCCCTATTATGTCCGTGTTTGTTTTAACCAGCTGTTCGAATTCGCTCATTTTATTGACGAATAATTACACAACTTAACCTTTGCAGATTAAGATGTGTAATTGTAGTATGAATGTTTCGGTCATGTATGTAAACTGTGCGATGCCAAATCAGTGCTTCTGATCTGTGACGATAAAAAAAAATTGTGTTTTTCATATTTAGGGCTGCTGTAATCCTGTCAGTGTACAAGATAGTTGAGTGAAAGTAACTTCCCTTTGTTTTCTTTGCTGCCCCCCTGAATATACATATGCATATATAAAAAGGAAAAAGATGTAAAGCTTCCTGTGTACTCACATAATGATAGGTGTGTGACTTAAGTGCAAATTATGTACTTGTCTTGTTGATAGCCACCTGCCCCCAAACATGGCTACAGTAGTGGTACACACCCAAACTGGATGTTCCCCCCCCCTGCTTGTGCTGATGCCATGATGAGCACCTGGATGCATTGGCTGCAGTTAGTCTGGCCAGGATGTGGAATTATTTAACACAAAACTGCCTGATAGTGATCACCCCTCCCACATAGGACACCCTGACCTAATGACTAACTCCCATAACAACCAGGACATTGCCCCCCCCTCTCTCTCTCTTCCCACCTTCCATCCAAATACTTTGCCTGGTGGGCTCTACCACCCTAAATGCTTTTGCTGCTCTTAACAGCATCCTCCCTACTGATGGTTGGTTCCTCCACAAGGATGTACCTCTATCCCTTTAACTTTCAAATTCTTGGTGGAAGCCTCTCTATCAAACAATGGGGAGGAATTTTTTTTTTTTTTTTCTAAGGGCCCCAACAGCTGAGGCTACATGAACAACAGACTAACAGAACACTATGCAGACCATGCAAAATAACACACACACTATCTGGCCCTGACAGAGTTTGTTCTGCAACACAAAATACACAACACAGAGTTGGGGGAAATCCTGATGCCATTTGATCTGTAACATTAAACACTATGGAATAACACTCAGAGGAGAGAGAGGTTAAAAACAAAACCTTACTCTTGAGACAAGTGAACTTAAAGCTGGTTGAAAGGTCAACAACTGCTACTTACCTGAGGATTTAGGTATGTTTTAATGTGTGTGTGTTCAGGTCATTTTGCACTGGGAAAGTAAAACTTCCAGAGTAACTCTCAGAGAAAAACCCATACTACCTCTTGAAACCAGCTAACTCAAACTGAGATAAAAGGTCTGATTTTTGATGACAGGTCATTATAAATTCCTTTGGTCTATGATGGTATTCAAACCCAGATCTTTCCAAGTGACTAAGCCACTACAGAGAGAGAGAGAGAGAGAGATTACAGCATAGATTAGTGTAGTTTGCAGAATTCGAAAAATTCCTTTAAGTTTTGGTTGAGAGTCGATCACAGATTTGTGTTAACTTAAAATACACTGCATATTTCAAAAAGCTTTCCTAAAATAAAATTTGCATGTACATGAAAACTGATATCTCAAACTTGCATTTAACTCATTCAACTCAAGAAATACCTACATTCTCTTTGTTACATTAACCAACCATAATTACTATAATTTTGAAATTGAAAGATATATAAAAGGGAATCTGATTACTACATAATTTTAATATGTATTTGCTTCTAATATTCAACATTTTTAATCACAGTGCAAAGAAATATTCAACTTCTCTCTTCAAGCATTAAATTTGCAAGATCACTAAGCCATAATAAAAAAAAAAAATTTATGAACTGCACAACCTTGAACCAGGAGACGAGTGGCAAGACAAAAAATAATGAATTAACAGCCCTATTTTCAAAAATTTTAAGCAAAATTTAAATTTCAAAAATTAAAAGTGAGCAGAAGGAAGGCAGCAATGATACAGATCATCATGTTGTTAATATGGTGGCAAAATAAATAAAGCATGTATGCCCGTGCAAATTCCAGTACTTAGCAAAAGACATACTGGGGAAAATCCATCACCAGTCATAGTGAAGTGAAGATCAAGGAGGAAAATAAGATTAAAAGAAATTAAAGGTAGAGTTAGGATATATCTTGTGCAGACACAATATCATGTCGATCCTCCATACATGCAACAATGCTACAGGAATGCAAAAACTGAGATGGCCAGTAGGAACTGATTTAAAGTATTAGACCATTAAGATTAAGTTTTAATTGAAAGAAGTTAATTTTAATAATGCCTGCTTCTTGCAATCTAAAGTAATGTTTCAATGGCCATGAATGCACAGTGAACTCCATTAATAAGTGAGAAGTTCCTGTATAAATGAGGAACAACCTTAGGTAACATGTATAAATATAAAAGGCAATAAACACGGAATGATTGTTTTTCTTTTTGTTTTTTGTGACCAGATACATTGCATTTCATGAAGTATACTGCTCATACATTCCATGAAATTCAACAATGCTTTTAATTTTTATATTTAGCATTAGCAGAGGCATTTGATGCAAGAAAGCAAGCTTATGCAGCATCAGCCAAAAAAAAAAAATAAATAAATAAAAAATAACCACTTCCACTTCAATCCTCTGTATATGATGTATATGATGAGAGCCTTGTCGATCAATTCAGCCCTGAAAAGATTGTGCAAGGCTCAAGGGGTAGAAATTTTTTTCATTCTGGTCTGTACTTGATAACAGGAGAGACTGCTTCTACAGGGATGGGATACACTTAAATAGAAAGGGTACAAGAATATTTGCTGATGCTATCGAGGCAGTGTTAGGTGGGTCAGAAAACTGCTAGCTTGGGGGGATACAAAGACTAATAGATTAACAGTATCCACTGGCAGAGGTGAAAGTGATTCTTGCACTGCTTCTATTGAAATGAGCAGAAACCTGGAAAACAAGATGCAGGATAGTTCAGAGACTGCTGGGAGTCATTGCAGTACATGTAAACACGTGGGTTGTGTTAGGGTAGCTAAGAATAGGAACAGGTTGTTGTTTTTTATTAGAGCATTAGCAAGTAAGGCCATATTGCTTCGGGAATATGCGGTGGTCATTCCCTGACCTTTCCGCATCCTCAGTATTTGGTGGTAACAGGTTCGAACCCCGGTCTAATCAAGAAGGGTGTGCTACGCTCTGTTGCTCCTTCTCACCTGGCTATGGAGCCGCCGATAGGAACAGGTGCATGTATACTTGCGTGCACACTAATGCTAGGAGTTTGGAAATAAATTTGATGAATTTGAGGTATTGCTCAAAGCATCAAAGGTGGATATTGTTGGGATTTCAGAGACGTGGTGTCACACAGATATAAGGAATGCAGAACTGGAATTTGGGGAGTACAATGTCTACAGAAAGGATAGACAGGATAGGAAGGGAGGAGGGGTTATGCTATTAGTTAAGAAACACAAAATCCAAGAAGGTGAAGCCAGTCGACATCGCTGGACAGTGCAGTGTCGAGTCAGTTTGGTGTGACATAAGCATTGGGAGGTCAAAATTGAGGGTAGGAGTGTGCTATAGGCCTAATGACTCTGATGGGTATAATAAGAAACTGTACAGAGAAATAGAGTGGGCCAGTAAATCAGAGAGTCTTATAATGGGGGATTTTAATTTCCCAGATATTGACTGGAATTTGGGGGCTGGTCACTCACACACTAACAAGGCTTTTGTGGATTTATTGGATGATTGTTTTCTACATCAGCATGTTCGGGAAGCAACTAGAGGGAGTAATACTCTTGATTTGATTATCAGTAGTGATTCTTCATGCATTAAGAATCTGCAGATAAATGAACCACTAGGTGGCAGTGATCACAGTGTGCTGAAGTGGGATTTACTCAAAGAGGTAACTACCATCAGGGGTAAAGGGAAGGGTTGTTGCTTTCGTAAAGGCGACTACGATGGTCTGAGACTGTATTTAAATTCTAAACAGTGGGACCAACTGATGATGTTACCAACAGCAAATTCAAAATGGGAAGCATTCAAAGAACTTATCTTGGAAGCTACTAGGCTTTACATACCAACTAAGAAATACTGTTCAAGGTTTAGGCCTAACTGGATGTCAGATGAACTAATGAGACATATGACAGAGAAGAAAAATGCATGGGATACATACAAATTAATGGGTGACATGGAAGCCTATGATAGATATAAGTTGATCTGTAACCAAGTTACATAGAAGGTTAGGCAGGCGAAGGCAGATTACAAGAAATCTTTGGCAAATAATCGAAATAAAAACAGCAAAGAATTCTTTACTTATGTAAACTCTAGAAGGAAAGGGATGAATCAGATTGGTCCACTTGATATCGATGGTTCAACTGTTGATGATCCTGCTCAGGTAGCTAACAAACTAAATGAATATTTTGCATCGACATTCACACATGAAGAGTTATTCAGCGAGCGGAATTCCATAGATGAATTCAACTCTGACAGTAAGCTAGATAATCATGTAATAACTGAGAGTAAAGTGAAGGAGAAATTGTTGAAGATAAACACAAGAAAGGTACCTGGGGTGGATGGGATCTATCCCGTTATATTAAAGGAAGCAGCAAAGGAAGTAAGCAAACCCTTAGCCATAATTATGAGAGCTTCCTTGGACTCAGGGGAGGTACCCATAGACTGGATATGTGCAAATGTGACCCCAATTCACAAAGGAGGATCAAAGGCTGACAAGTAATTATAGACCTGTGAGTTTAACTTCTGTTCCAGGAAAATTAATGGAGGCACTGGTTAAAGAAGCACTGCAGGATCATCTAGACAAGACTTCAGTTATAGCTCAGACACAGCATGGTTTTGTTAAGGGAAAGTCTTGCCTGACCAATTTGATTGAATATTATGATGCAGTCACAAAAGAACGAACTGGATGCAGGGAATAACTTTGGTATTATATACTTGGATCTTAGAAAAGCTTTTGATACTGTTGCACATGGAAGACTGCTGCACATATTGGAGCAGTGTGGCATTGGAGGCAAATTGCTGCTATTGATAAAGGGGTGGTTGAGGGGGAGAAGACAGAGTGGTAATCAATGGACACTGCTCATCGTGGACTAATGTTATTAGTGGAGTCCCTCAGTGTTCAGTGTTGGGTCCATTATTGTTTTCTGTATTTATAAATAATATTGATGATGGTATATCAAGCTTAATGTCCAAGTTTGCAGACAATACAAAGTTTGGCAGGGTTGTTAAGGACACTACTGGCACTATGCTGCTGCAACAGGATCTGGAAAGGTTGAGCAGATGGGCTGAGAGGTGGCAAATGAAGTTTAACATTGACAAATGTAAAGTACTACATATGGGAAACAGCAACACCAGAACAACATATCAGCTCTGTGGTACTACACTGTCAGTTGTAGAGAATGAAAGGACCTGGGGGTAATTGTGCAGGCAGATATGAAGTTCTCTGAGCAGTGCAGACAGGCTATAAGAAAAGCTCGTGGTGTCTTGTCAATGATATACAGGAATTTTTCCAGCAGGGATAAGGAGGTGATTATTCCCTTGTATAAGGCAATGGTCAGGCCACACCTAGAGTACTGTATACAGGTCTGGAGGCCTCATTTCAAGAAGGATGTAGAGCTGCTGGAACGAGTACAAAGAAGGGCAACAAGATTAGCGAATGGAACAAAGGGTTGCTCTTACAAAGAAAGGCTTAAGTTTTGCAAATTACAGTGTCTGGAGACTAGGCACCTGCAAGGTGATCTGATTGAGGTGTATAAAGCCTTGAATGGTTTGAGAATGCTCAATGCTGATGGGATTCTTCCTCTTGCTCAGAATAATCACCTGAGAGGGCATAAATTCAAATTGAGGAAAGACAGATGTAGAATAGATGTGCGGAAATCTGCCTTTAGCCAGCGGGTAGTTGGTTGGTGGAACAGACTTCCATCCCTTGTTGTGGAAGTTGATAGCCTAAATAAATTTAAGGCTCAGCTGGACAGGTATTTCGAACCAACGGAGAGGTGAAGTGGAAGTGTGTTTTTTTTTTTTTTTTTTTGGCAGATGCTGCATAAACTTGCTTTGTTGCATCATATGCCTCTACTAATGCTAATGCAAACAGACTCATCACTGCATTGTCCATCAACATCAATTGGATGCACTTCCTTAGATTTTGTTTCTTAACTAATAGCATAACTCCTCCTCCCTTCCTGTCTATCCTTTCTGTACACATTGTACTCCCCAAATTCCAATTCTGCACTGCTTATACCTGTGTGACACCACATCTATGATATCCCAACAATATCTGCCTTTGATGCTTGACTAGCACTTCAAGCTCATCAAATTTATTAACTATATTCCTAGCATTGGTGTACATGCAAGTATACATGCACCTGTTTCTACTCTTAGTTGCCCTAACATAGCCCATGTATTTATTTGTTCCACTATGACTTCCAACATTCCTGGAAATCTCCACTACCTTGCTTTACATGCTTCCGGTCATTCTAATAGAAGTGCAAGAATCACTTCTGCCTCTGCCTGTGGCTACTGTTAACCTTTTAGTCTGTATCCCCACCAAGCTAGCAGTTTTCTGACCCACCTAACACTGCCTCGATAGCATCAGCAAATATTTTTGCTCCCTTTCTATTTAAGTATACCCCATCCCTGTAGAAGCAGTTTCTCGTGTCAACAAACACACACCAGGCAGAAAAAAAAATTCTGCCCCTTGAGCCTTGCACAATCTCTCCATGGCCAAATTGATCGACAAGGCTCTCATCATATACTCCCTTCTATCATGTCTGGGCAGAATTGCAGACACTTTCACATTCAACCCTAACTCGTGACTTTTTTTTTTTTTTTCAACATTGACCTGTACTTGAGTAAATCTGCAGATCTCTTACTCTTAATGTCATTAGTTCCAACAGGTAAAACAATATCACCTTTTGTGCCCTTAAAAGATGATATCTGCTCTATGTCAACTTTTGCCCCTGGCAGACATACCCTAGTCCTGTTCCACCTATCCTTCTTGCATAGTATATTCCCTGTCTCCCTGACAATAGAGTCACTAACAATAACCAGTTCCTGTGGGACCAGAGCATTCTGCCTTGGAGATTGCCTCTGTGTTGCCTGGTGCACAGGAGTGAACTCTGCCGTTGAGCTGGGTAGCTGACAGCTTGATGGGCCCCCTCATATTAATTTCTTCGAGGGCATTTACCCTACACCTCAAGCTTTCATAGACACCCATCAGAATGCTGAGTTGGCACCTAATTTCTTGACACTCACGGCATCTAGCACACACAAAGACATCATCCTTTGCTAGATCATGGTCTGTTTTGAAAGTTCAGCAAACATTTCACACATTTGAGACTGTGATGGGCTAGAGAACTGCCTCCATTTCTCCCCCGAGTTACAGCACTCTCGCTAGTCTGTGATCTTTGCTTCGGAGCTCTAGTCTGTGTCATGATTTCCATTTAAATACAGTTTAATTAAAAATGGAATTTAATAAGATTAATAAATATTTTAAATTGATAATACTGTACTAAGCTAACAGGTTCCTAATACAGTGCTTCGTATTACGTTATTTAGTTTTACATTATACTTTAAGCTATCAGTTCGAGATATATACATTTCTTGTCGATTACAATATGGCAGCTAGTTCCACAATATTGGCACCAACACCAGGAGTTGTGACTTCCAAAAATCACTAGTTTAATTCAAAATAAGAAGCTAACAAATGCTACTAAATCAATTTAATATCTTTGAAAAACACAATGTAGTGTTTGCCAAAAATCCACTGACTGTTCTCTTCCGCGATCAGAGAAACCCTCTACGGTCTGGTTGGGTATACATTTGGATACATTATTTATTCTCATTGCAAATAAGGTAGAACTGAGAACTGATCCTTGTGGGACTCCTCCCTCCTGTATATAGATTTGTGAGAGGAGACTTGCCGATAGTGGACTTGAAAAATTCTATGCTGAAGGAAGTTTTGTATGAAATATGGTAAGTGGCCTCTCAGGTCAAGGGAATGAAGATCTTTTCATTGATTAATGAAAACATTAATATCAAAAAAGAGCTACAAAGGTTTTTCAATCAAACTAATAGAGAATGAAAATAAATGACTAATTTAATAATAACAACAATAATAATACTATAAAGATAGGTATACTTAGCTTTAACAAAAAAAAAAAAAAAAAAAAAAAAAAAATTTTTTTTCTTCAATGAACTAAGATAAGAAATAACAATTAGAAAAAAAAAAAAAAAAAAAAAAAATTGGGATAACAATAAGCATAACAACACAAAGCAATTAATGCAACTACTTAATGTGAACTATCAAGAAAAGAAAACAGCAAAATGCTTAGAAATACTAATTTCTCTGTTACCACAGTTTTGCTAAAAATGCAAATCGCTTGTAACGCATGATATGCATTGTATATGTTGTAAATTGACCTTGTATATTTGAAATTGTATATCGACGATACCTGACATTGTGTACAGATTGTAAATAGAAGGATTACTATATTTCTATTGTCAAATTCCTCCTCTGTAAGGCTTCGGCTGTTTTGGAGTAATAAATAAAAAAAATAAATAAATAAAAAAAAAAAAAATGCCATAACGTCAAGTGGTGTCAAAGGCCTTCTCTATGTCAAGGCATGCCATAACAAGATGCTCGTTTCAGATAAATGCATTCCTGATGTTTGTTTCAGCTTTGACCATGAGATCCAGGGATGATTGATTTTTTCTCAAACAAAATTGGTTATCGGAGATTAGATTTTGTGAATCGAGATACCAGGTCAGTCGGTGGTATATCATTTTTTCCAGAGTTTTACTCAAGCAGCTGTTAAGAGAAATAGATCTGAAATTGAGGGATAGTGATCTTTCCCTGGTTTGGGAATTGCCAGTACATAGGAGTGATGCCAGCATGTGAGGAATGAATGTTCAATGAAAATATGATTCCAGAAAGTCAGCAGCAAGAATAATGATTTGTTATCTAAGTTTTTAAGCATTATATAATATAATCTATCAGGACCAGCAGCACTGTTCTTTGTGATATATATGGCTTCTTGAAGTTCAAGCATAGTAAGTGGCCAATTGTATGGTAAAGATGTGGTTTTGAAGTTCAACTGAGATTTTTCAGCTTTAATCTTCTGAAATGACAGGTCGTATGCGGTCGAGGCAGACAACTGTGAGAATACAGACCCTAGGGCATTTGCAATTTTTGCTGTCCATTCCAGTTGAAAATTGGAGAGGGTAAAGGAGGAAATTTGCCATTTAATTGTTCTATTTTTCTCCATATTTATTTTAGAAATTGTGTTTTTATTAATTGAATTTGCAAATTGGACCCAGGAGTCTCTTTTTGCTTTCTTCCTGATGTGACGAGCCTTGGTTCTGAGTTTCTTATAATTTAAGAGATTATTGGTAGTAGGATGCTTGTGGAATATGTTCCACACTTGGTTTTTTATTTTTTGGCTCTTTTACAATCCTCGTTCCACCAATAATTTATGGATCTGCAGAGGTGTGACTGTGGGATGGGAATAGATACGGCTGCTAGGATTTGTTTGGTATTATGGTTCGTGAAAATGTCAATTGGATGAGATTCGATGATCTGATTATCAAAGGATACATGATAAGTGTACTTTGCCAAATCTGTCTTGGAAAAATTTCCATTTTATGCGGTTTTCTGAAATTACAGAGCATGAAGTTTCAATTTTACAGATTAGTGGATAGTGGTCATTTTTGAGTGGATCATCAAGAGCTGTCCAATCAATAGAAGGAAAGAGGATCGGAGAGCAGACAGATCTATTGAAGAGACTATTCCTGTTGGGAGATGGATGTAAGTTGGTGAACCAGTATTTAGGATGGTTAAATTTTGCTTGTCAATGAGCATTTCAATGAGTTGTCCTTGTCCATCTGCATTGGGAGAGCCCCCACAATGGATAGTGTCCATTAAAGTTGCCCAATAAACAGAAAGGGGTTGGTAACTGCAGAATTAAATCTTCAAGTTCATGAATGGTACAAGGCTGACTGGACAGTAGATAGGTTGAAACAATTGCTATTCGCGTAGCGATGCTTCAATAGAAATTTGCAAAGGAATACGCCTGCAAGGGACTCGTGAATCTATAAGAATGGCTACCCCACTATGAGCATTATTTGTAAGCAGTCTATCTTGTCAGAAAAGAGTATAGTTTTTATCAAGAGAGAGATACCCAAGGAGTTAAATATGTCTCCTGTAAACAGATGCCGACCGGATTATGACACTTAATTATTTCGTGGATGTCATCAATATTGCTACAAAAGCCTCTGCAAGTCCATTGAACTTCATTGTTTAGATTTAGATGAGAGAGCCGAGTCTGTCTGTATTTTAAATCTGTTTGACGTGGTCAATTTCAATTTTATCTCTTTTTTGGAAAATAGGTCTCGTGTCTATTTCATCCTCTGGATGAATCTCCAGAATGGTTTCAGTTTCATCTTGATTGAAAATTTCATTGGTATCCATAAGGAAGGAGTTAACTGGCTGTTTGCTAATGGAATCTGGCTTCTCTGCTTGAACGAGTCTTATAGAAGCTGCATGGGCAGCAGGTGGTATAGTGACTGGTGCATTGTTAACTCTGCTTGAAATCTGTTGCTTTGAGGATTGTGGTACAGAAGACAGCAAGGATTGAGCCATTCAGAAATGGAGATGTTTGGTGGAACTGATGTATCAGTTTGGACTGATACTGAAAGAATGTTTTTATAGAGGCTTCAACATACGTACGTCTAGGCATCTGCAGTTGTATTTGCTTTTGTGCTTCTGGGAATGAGACTTTTTTTTCTATTTTATATTTCTGAAATTTTTTTTCTCATATTTCCGCTGTTCACAATTCTTAGAGAAGGCTGGATGGTTACCTTACAATTGGAAAAAACAAAGACTGGGCATTACAGTCAGCTTGGGAATGCTCTTTTGATCCACAGTTGGGACATACTGCGTCACCACGACAGACTGTTTGTGAGTGTCCAAAAGGATAATGCGGAACCTCTGTTAAACAAGTCTCGGTTAATCGGGACTCTACTGTACTTCGATATTTTTCAATTTGTCTACATAAAGTAACCCAGTGTTTAGCCAATTTCCACAATAGAACTCTGAATATTTTTTAACATGAAGTGGATAGTATTCAGAGTACTTCATCTACCCAAGTTCAAAGATACTGCTGTTTGTTTAAGTCTTTTCCAGAATACAAATACTTCGATATTTTTCGATTTGCCCATAAAGTAACCTAGTCTAATTAATTTCACAGTACAACTCTGAATACTATTTACTTCATGTATCAATATTATCTACAACAGCTAATCTTCGATTCAATAATCACTGAGATCACAGGCTACTGATATATTAAAGTAAAAGTCTGATGGTATTACATTTTCAAAATTTTTCAAAAATGTGTAAAATAATTAAATCAAAAGACAGGAAATATAGCACTGCAAATTAATGCCATTACTTACATATCCTGTTTAGCATCATAACAGAATGTACTAAGACCAAACTGAATAAGCTGAAATTTTGTGGCACCCTGAAAAAAACAGTGAAATATAACGATGAAACCTATTGATATAGAGAGTTTAAAAATTGGTAAATTAAAATACCTGTCTGTTATAAATTGTTAAAAATTAATACAAGGAACAAAATGTCCAGTGACATTTTAAATTTAAATTGCAACTAATCCAGTCAGCTGAAGAATTTTTCCCTCCATAATCAGTTTTGAAATTAAAATTGCCAATTTTTTGTGCATGAGAGAATCACACACTTTTCCAACCCAATTTTAACCTCAGTACAGAATAAAAATCCTACATTCTACCAAAAACTATTTCCTTAGTATGTGAGTTTGCACTGTTAATAGTACTAATAGTAAAATGATTCGTTTTTGTGGTGGATGCATATATTAAATCAAGAATGGCCAACTTATGTATGTTCAACAGTTACTTAATGCCATCATGATGTAAAGAATATGCCTTAATGAAACAAGCACACTGAAAAAAAAATTATCTTAAAAAAAGAAAGGGAAAAAAAAAAACAAGATAAAGAAAATAAAGACAGATAGTGAATTACCTGAAATTATAATGTATTAAAGTTCAGTTTATTTGTATGCTAATGGAGAAGGAAAATGGTTACATTTGGAATTCTCATTTGAAATTTTGTCATTAGGCCAAACATTGGAATTAGTCTAAGGTAGTCATAGAGCTATGTATATATAATGTGTTTTTACATATGAAGGCTCAAATGGATACATGAATGCACATTTCAAAGGACGTTTCAAAACAGCAGTAGCAACAAATTAGCAACAAAACCGTGTAAAATAATTAAATCAAAAGGCAAGAAATATTGCACTGTGAATTAATGTCATTACTTACACATTCTGTTTAGCATCGTAGCAGAATGTACTCAGACCAAAATGAATAAGATGGAATTTTGTGGCACTCTGAAAAAAAGGTGAAATATTAAGTGAAACCTATTAATACAAAGTAATACAAAATAAAAAAAAAAAGCAAAATCCGTAAAAAAAAATTAAGATAAGCTGTATATGTACAGATTTTATTGAAACTGTATTGTGTTTACAAGAAATAAGCAGTTTTTATGTTTATGATAGTTCTAAAAATCAGCATAGGAGGGTAGTAGTTTTTTAACAATATTCAAGATAAACTTAAATAAGCCAAAATTGAAGAAATTCTCTTAAATTTAGATCCAGAAACTGATGAAACTAAATCAAATAACACACACACACACACACACACACACACACACACACACACACACACACACACACACACACACACACACACACACACACACTCCACCCATGCTAGGATCCAAGCTCACCAAAACCTGATCACCAGAAAATGTGTAGCAAAGAGAATTCTCCCTAACTCACATATGGATAGCCTACTCGATATATTAACCACTTCTTAACTAGGCTAGTTTCACCTTTCAGAGTGCTGATGCAGTTCCAACTGCTAAATGATGTCACTTTCTCTTCAACTAACAGCAGGCCCAATATGTTCTATATTACTCTCTCAAAACAAGATTAATCAGTGCTATCAACAAGCTATACAACAGAGCAACTGTAGAACCTGAAGCATTTCCACTGTTCATTCTCAAAATTTGCAGGCCCATTTTAACTGACCTACTCCTCCAAACCTTCAACAGAATTCTGCAGTCAGCTTGCATCCCCACCATATGATAACAGTATATCACTAGGCCTATACCTAAAAATAACCATTTTCAACCTTGAGGGGGGGGGGTAGATCAATGATTATCAATCTGCTCAATACCTCTGGTAGGATGTGAAACACTAAACAGCAGAGGCCAAATTGACATTTGTTCTTCTTCAAGATTAAAGCAGCATTTTATAGGCTTTTCATGCATTCGACATCCTGGAGAATCATTTTTGCACCTCTGCTCATCTCAATATTTTCAGAGACTTGCTGAACCAGGAAATCCACTTGTGATGGAGGCCCTACAACTTCACCCTAAACAGAGTGACCAGAGAGAGTTGTTTTTGCCATTCTCTTTGTGCTCACCCTTTCTATCTGTACACAAGGATTTCATCTCCTATGTAGATGACTGAAGATGTTCATCACCACATAGGATGCTCAGGGTGCCTTGATATCCTCCAAGAATGCCCATGCACAGATCTCAAAGCTAAAATCACATTTAAAAGCCATTGCTTTGAAACTCAACATTCAAGTTTGTGAAAATAAACAACTAATAAAAGACAGATCAACATCATTACCCTCCAAGATAGCCAACCTATCAACAGAGTTCAGTTATGATGATTTTAGGATGGTTTGGGATAAGCCTTCCTTCATCAAACACTTTACCAGTTCCAAGAGAAAAACCAATGCTACTCTATGCAGGGCTAATATTAGACACACTGACTGGTGTCCATCTAATCGCTTAATACATGGTAAGGTGCATGTCCCCAGTGGTCCTCCATGCTTCAGTCATTTGAACTCTGCTGCACAGTCACAGCTTAGAATTGAACTGAGCATTGAATATTGGATTGTGCAGTGGCTCAACCATATTCTGGGAAACCTTTTACCATCTCCAGGAGCATCTGTCATATCTCCCCAGGATGGACTCCTTGACTGAAAGTTTCTCTTGATCAAAACAAACATTTTCACTCTTGCTAAGCTATTCTCATACAGGACTGAAGTCCCAAGCATGACAGAGATGCTATCACACCCAGTGTCTTAGATCACTCAAAAGCAATAACTCCACTCTTCAGTCCCAAGCAACCAGCCTGAAGTGTCTTCAAAGGACATTCTCCTCAAAATCTGTGGAATTTTCCAGCAACCTGGACATTGGATGGATGTGCGAATACAAGGCCCACAGTTATTCAAGAAACATATCCCTTTGTTCCTGGTTGCTCCTGCTTCCCGTTCCTGGTTGCTCCTAGATGGTCTTGCATTGAATCATGATCGGGAACAGACTGTTGAAAAGATCTAGTATGTCTCTAGTGTGCCTTTGTCTAACATCCTGCCTAGTCCTCTAATCAACATGCTAATTCTTAATGTGATCACAGTGTCCTTTTTAAAAAAAAAAAAAAAAATCCAAAAATCTGTACCCCATAGTACAGGCATTTTTGGAGAAGTGTCTACTGCAGAGTGATTTAAATAAAATTAAAAAAAAAAAAAAAAAACTGAATGAAGCCTATAACATTTGTACTTGGATTATCCAGGAGTTCAATTTCCCATTTGCGCTAATGATGGCCCTGAATACTGCAATTATATTGATCAGTAAACAGCTGTAACTATTTCAAAAGTATAATATGTCAGTCATTAAGTTTAACTGCTTATTAAAGTAAATTATAATATAAATAATATGCATACCTGTAACGTTAATTTAAAAAAATTATAACACATTATCTTAACATAAGAAAATTATTATAATTAAAAAATAACACATTAATATATGTTATAATTATTAATTTTATCTAATAAATATTATTATAATTACAGATAACAGCTGATATATATGGGAAATGGTACTCTTTAGGATGCTGCATCATTTCCTATTTCAGTAACATATATACTGAAATAGTCCATACACAGCCTTAACATTTCAATATTTTTTTGTACATATACTCACATGTTGAATTACAAATAAAAATATAGTAGGACTCTGTTTATGCTGGGGTTAGCTTCCTGAGATTTCTGGCATAAAATGAAGCGGCATAAATTGAAGCAAAAATATAATGGGAACATATGTAAATACATTAGGTTGCGTTCCAAGATTTTTCAGTAATCAACACAAAATATGTACTTGAAAAATGTTTTATTTTATGAAATTTATGTATTGAAAATTGTATAATGTTTAAAAAAAAAGAAAGAAAATTTACTGCTTTTAAAAACGATAGAATAGATGTCTATTTGGTTTTCTTCTTTTCTGATAATAAGTTATAGTATGGCTGTAGAACTGTCTCAATTCCTCTCTTAACGGTTGAGCTCCGCTCTCAGTTGGGGTCTTACTATAGAAAATCTCACATCTCTTACTGCATTGATCTCACTGTTAGTGTCCTAACCGGCATTGCAGAATCAGCTTCACTTTCCTGTGTCTTCTTTGGACAGTTGTTCAGCTAACTGTTCTAAATCTTCCACTGAAAGCTCTTCACCATGACTCAAGAAGCTCATTTATGTCACCAACTTCTACATCATCTAGTCCTATTTCCTTTGCTATCTCTGTCACATTCTCTGTTATTGAAGCAAGGACAGTGTCATGCTCTTGAGAATCTGGAATGCAGTAAGGCCAAAGCTTATGCCAGATGCCATTCATACATGATTTTGAAACTTCACTCCATGCCACTGAAATGTTGGAGATCCCTTTCATGATGTTGTATGACTTCCAGTAGTCTCTCAACGTGACATTATCGAACACTTGAACAGCCTCAAATTCCCTTGAGTGTTCTACATTAGTAATAAGCCTTGAAGGTGGATATTGCTCCTTGATCCATGGGTTGTAAAAGTGAGGTTGTGTTTGGTGGAAGTAAGACATCTTGATATCTAGGCCACTGGTATTCAAATCACTGAAATCTGGAGGGTGACCAGAGGCATTGTCCAGCAGCAGCAAACTCTTATGAGGAAATCTATTTTTCGTACAGAACTTCTTTACTGCGGGGCAAAAATATGATGTGTACCAGTCACTAAAAATTGTCTGCATAACCCAGGCCTTTTTGTTGGAACACCAGCAGACAGGAAGCTGTTTTCGCGATATTTCATGTCTTTATAGCATGTGGTGTTTCTGAATGGTAAACTAACATAGGTTTTAATCTGAAAGTTCCTGAAGCATTGCCACCCAATGACAAAGTCAAACAGTCTTTGGCTGCCTTGAACCCAGGGGCAGAACATTCTTCACAAGCAATGAAGGTACGGTTGGGCAGCTTTTTCCAGCAGAGTCCCATTTCCTCAGGGGTAAGCCATTCTTCATCAACAAGTTTTTGAAAATAAATTGGAAATTCATTTGCAGCTGTAATATCAGCACTAACTGCTTCTCCTGACATTTTAACATTAGGGTTTTTTGTTCTGTTCTTTAACCTAAAAAACCATCCTCTACTAGCAGTAAAATCATTAGAACCATCCTCTTCACCACTTAACTCATCAAACAAAGATTTTGCTTTATACCTGATAAATGATTCCGTTAGAGGAAGATGACACTGGGTCATGTTGTCAATCCACAGGACAAGCAGCTTTTCCATTTTTTTGACTGTTTTATTCCAGGAATAGGTGTAGTAAGAGGGTCCCACACCAATACTGACTGCTGATTGGGAAGACTGCTTTGTGGTCTCAGCATTTTTCATTATAGTTGTTACAGTTGATGGTGCTAAATTGAAGGCACAGCACACATCTGACCAGGTTTCACTTTTCTCCATTCGCCGAATAAATCCCATTTTTTCTTCGAGTGTCAATGATTTACATTATTTTTTAGTCTCTTGTCCAGATGCACTTGATAACACAAATTTTGGGGGCATGGT
This sequence comes from Mastigoproctus giganteus, assembly GCF_048544385.1. Taxonomy (NCBI): domain Eukaryota; kingdom Metazoa; phylum Arthropoda; class Arachnida; order Uropygi; family Thelyphonidae; genus Mastigoproctus; species Mastigoproctus giganteus. The sequence goes on from NC_143581.1 coordinate 83,146,818, forward strand.
TGTAGATATGTACAGTATCTGTATGTAAAAATACATATTAATAAAAAGAATCCTATACTCTAGACACCAGTGCACGTTTGTCAGTTCACTTGCAGTTCTTAGTCCGTGGTTAACGTAATTTGCTTTTTCTCGTCACATTTTATATTTTGTTTTTTTGTTTAATTATATTAAATTTGAGGCAGTACTTTATCATTTAGTATTATAATTTTATTACAATGTTGGTACCATCTGTGTCTAGGAAATCAGGCAGGGTCATGACTCATCACTCCCTCCAACCATGATCTGAGAGGTGCTGTTGTTGATATGGGGGTTTGATGGCGCATAAGCTACTTTGGCTATAATGCGCCTATTCATTTATAATAATAAAAAATGAAAAAGTTTCATAAATTCAGAATTGATTAAAAAGTACAGTTTGCTTTAAGAAGTTGAAAAATTCGGAAATATCTGCGTCATCTCCAATGAGATTCTCTAAAGTTATTGGTCTATGAAGGTTAACCAGTGATAGCAGGGTTGAAGTTCTGTCTTGTTCATAGTAAGGGCAGTCAATGAGAATGTGTTTAATACTCAGATTTATATTACAAAGTGGACACTGTGGTGGGTCATTCCCTGTGAGTAAATAAAGGTGGGTCAGGTAAGTATGTCCTATTCTTACCCTTGAAAGGACTACCTCTTCTCGTCTTGATGTGCGGACACTGGAGCGCCAAATTTTTGGATCATGTTTAAATTGAAATAGTTTATTATTAATTTGAGAGTGCCATATTGCTATCCATTTTGACAGGCATGCAGCCTGAATGGTTAATGCATAGTCTGATGGCGGAACAGGGATATCAGTTAAGTTGAAGCTAGTTGGATTTTTTGCAGCTTTATCAGCCAGTTCATTGCCCAAAATGCCAGAATGAGCTGGAATCCACAGAAGGTGACCAGTTGATGGCGTTCTTCAATTTTTAGTATGCTTTTTATTTCGTCTAGAACAGGGTGTACTTTATCTAAGGGGTTACATAAACCAAGATTGAGCTGAGGGAATCAGTGTAAATAACAGATTTTAAAGCACAGTGAGAAGAGAGATTCTGAAAGCTAGTTTGATTGCATATAATTCAGCTGAGAAGATACTGAATTCAGATGGCAAGGATGCTGAAATAACAGTATTTGGAAACACTGCAGCTGCTCCAATGTTTGAATTAGATTTAGAGCGGTCTGTATAAATTGGAGAAAAGTCAAGATATCTTTCAGTGTGAGCTTCATGAAGTTGTTTGATATTTGTAAAATGTTCTTTCCCCATCGAGACAGGTAAGTGTCACAGGTCGGTATAGGAGGTGGAACCCATGGTGGTTGAGTACAAGTTGTTACCTGTTGTACAGAAAGGATGGAAACATTCCAAATTTGCATCAGTTCAAGAAGGCGAAGACCAGCTGGCTTTACTATGCTTGGTTTATTTCTGAAAAGGTTTTCTAATGGTGGATTGAACAGGTATGACTGAGTCGGATGCATGGCACAGCTTTGTATCTTGACAGCATACTTCAATAACAGTGTTTTCCTACGTAAAGTTAGTGGGGGTTCATGGGCATCAATGTAGAGACTATGTGCTGGTGACGTTCTGAAAGCACCGAGTGAAAGTCTCAAGGCACTGTGTTGAATTGGATCAAGCCAGCGCAATGCACTCAATCTGGCTGAATCATAGATGGGAGCTCCATAATCAAGACGGGATCTGATTAATGCTCGATATAGCTGAAGCAGAGATGTACGATCTGCACCCCATGTTTGGGAGGATAAAGCTCTGAGCATATTTAACTTTTTTAGACAGGAAGTACGTACATTTTTTATGTGGTCTATAAAATTTAACTTATTATCAAGTGTTAATCCTAGAAATCTGATGCTATTAGTGACCGGGATGGAGACATTATAAATTTGAAGTTCAGGATCCGGATGAAGTTTGCGCTGTCTACAAAAATGGATGGCAACTGTTTTCTGCTGCGAGAGTCGATAGCCATTGAGGCTGACCCACTGTTGTATTTTATTAAGTGATATATGGAGCTGCCATTCAATAGACCTCATGTTTTGGGAATGGCAGGAGATGGAAAGATCATCTGCATAAAGGTAGGTCTCAACTGTATTTGGAAGCTGATTGGTAATGGAATCTATTCTAAGAGCAAACAAAGTGGCACTCAGTACTGATCCCTGTGGTACTCCTTCCTGCATAAACGTTTTGGAGAGGGCATGTTGGTACTGAACTTGAAACGATCTAGTACGTAGAAAGTTCTGAACAAATATAGGAAGGTTGCCTCGCAGACCAAGAGAGTAAAGATCACTTAGTATGCCATGTCGCCAGGTAGTGTCAAAAGCCTTCTCGATATCTATTGAAACCATTACAAGATGTTCACGTTTAACAAAGGCATTTCGAATGGCGAATTCAGCCTTGACCTTAAGATCTAAGCACGTTTGTTTGTTTGTTATTTGGTTTTTAGGAGCATTAGCAACTAAGACCATATTGCTCCGGGGATATGCAGTGGTCATTCCCTAACCTTTCCGCATCCTCCGTATTTGGTGGTGACAGGCTCGAACCCCGGTCTAATCAAGAAGCGTGTGCTACGCACTACTGCTCCTTCCCACCTGGCTAGGGAGACGCCGATCTAAGCACGACCTATTTTTATGAAAGCCATATTGGCTATGGCTCATTAGATGTTGTTACTCAATGATCCATTACGAGTCTTCTGTGGACAATTTTTTCAAGGATTTTTGCTCAGGCAACTTGAGAGAGAGATCGGTCTATAGCTATAGGGGTTAGTTGGATCTTTCCCAGGTTTTAGGAATGCCAAAACAGTAGAGTGATGCCAAGAAGTTGGAAAAACGTTTTCTAAAAATATACGATTGTAAAAAACCAGAAGCAGGCTTAAAGCTTTGTCATCGAGCTGTTGAAGCATGACATAATAAATCCCATCTGGCCCGGCAGCACCACTGTGGGCTGTTCTAATGGCATGCAGAAGTTCAGAGTGTTGCAGAGGTTTGTTATATGGCAGAGTACGTGCGGTTTGAAATTTTATGGCATGCTTTTCTCTAATGTTTTTAATTCGTTGGAATGATGTAGAATATGCTGATGCCGCTGATATTTCAGCAAAAGTATTGCCCAAAGCATTAGCAATATCTAAGGAACTGGATATATCTTGCCCTTTCCAGGAGAGGATTGGAGAAGGTATAGTAGGAAACTTACCAGATAACTGTCTAATTTTTTTCCATATAGTTTTTGGATCAGTGTTTCTGTTAAAGGTCGATGCAAAACAGGTCCAGGATTCTTTCTTGGCTTGCCTTTGTACAAATCGTGCTTTTGCTGTTAGCTTCTTATAATTAATGAAATTGTTTGTGGTTGGACATTGCCGAAATAAATTCCAGGCTTTGGTTTTTGCTTTTGTGCATTCGTCATTCCACCAGTAATTATAATGCTTGCGACCAGGGGGATTTGATAATGGTATTGTGTCCTTGGCCACTTTTAGGAGATGTGATGTGATGTAATCTGTTACATTGTCAATATTCTGGAGCTGGATTTTTTCCTCGTCAAGAGAGATTGATGATCGAAATTTTGCCCAGTTTGCACGAACAAATTTCCATTTCCTGCGGAGTTTGTTTGAAGGAGACTGTGATATCAAAAAATTGCATATGATTGGAAAGTGGTCACTGCCCATAGGATCATTTAAAACATACCACTCTATGGTTGGGAGGAGTATTGGAGAACAAATTGAGAGATCTATTCCTGAGGTGTGTCCAGTTGGGAGTTGTATGTGAGTGTGCGCACCAGTATTGAGTAAGGTGAGGTTTTGTGACTCTAGAAAGCTTTCAACGAGTCGACCACATGTGTCTAGTTTAGGACCGCCCCATAAGGGGTGGTGTCCATTAAAATCCCCTAATATATAGAGAGGTGGAGGTATCTGTATGAGGAGATCTTCAAGATCTTTTAAACAGTAAGTATGGTTTGGTGGTAGGTATATTGAGACAAGTGTTATTGAAATATGAAGAGTTATATGAACAGCAACAGCTTCCATTTCAGTTTGAAGTGGAATATGTTTAGTTGGGATATTTGAATTTATTAGGATTGCTACACCACCATGGGCAGCATTTGCTGTATTACGATCTCTTCGATAAAGACAATAGTTCTTTATTGAAGGAGAAATTTGCGAGGTTAGGTAAGTTTCCTGAAGACAAAGGGCAACTGGAGAATATCAGTTAATTAGATCACAGATGTCATCTGTGTTGCAACGAAAGCCTCTGCAATTCCATTGTAAAATACAAGGCATTATTTGTGTTTAATTGATGGAGATGTATCTGACTGCTTTTTGAAGGTTACTGGCTTATGACGTTCTAATTTAGATTTATCTTTTTTGGAGAAAACTGGCCGACCTGTGTCCATTTCTTCTTCTGCATGGATTTCTAGAAGGGGATCTTCCTGTATGGATGTGCCATCTGTATCCATGGTTGTATCTTGAAAATTTTTCACTACATTTGTGTTTAAACTATGAGATATGGTATCTATGACTGGAGCAGGATATGCCACTGGTATTGTCAGAGGAGTATTATTTGCCTGGTCAGAGAACTTGGATTGTTGCTTAGAAAGAACATTTCTAGCCCAGTCAGAAATTGATTTGTTAGTGGGAACTGTTACATCAGTTTGAGTGGAGACTGTCTGAAATTTTTTTACAGCATTGGCATAGGTCATATTTTTGGTTATAGTAGGAGCAACTAATTTTCTCGATTCTGGGTAACTTACTTTGTTCTCAACCTTGTATTTTACTATTTTTTTCTCGGTTTTCCACTTTTCACATGTCTTCGAATATGCAGGATGGTCACCTTTGCAATTTGGGCAGGTCATTTTTGTAGCTGTACAGTTACTTTGTATGTAATCTGAGGATCCACAATTAGGGCAGACAGGAACTCCTCCGCATACAGTTTGTGAGTGGCCATACTTTTGGCATTTGTAACACCTTAAAGGGTTTGGAATGTAAGGTCGGATGCGGCAAAATAAATAACCTGCTTTTACAGAGGAGGGTAAGTTGGGTGTATTGAAGGTGAGAATAATATTTCTTGTACGTGTCAGTTGATTATCTTTTTTAGTCATTATTCTTTTTGCTTCAATTACATTGTCCCTGCAGTTTTTGGGTTATTTCTTCATCGGTGACATTCAGTAAGTCCCAACTGGATATCACACCCTTAGATTAATTTAGGGTTGTGTGTGGAGATATTTTAACTGGAATGCCAGCAAAGCTTGTAAGTTGTAACAGCTTCTCGGAATGTCTGTGGTTGGTGGTTTCTACTAGTAAGTCTCCTGATTGCAGTCTCTTCACCGTCTTGGGAGATCCTGCAATACCCTCCAGATGTTTTTGTATGACAAATGGAGACAATTTATTCATGGGCTGACTAGTAAGGGAGTGGATGATTAAGAACGACGGGCATGGTTGCTCCATCCGATCAGTCTTTTGTCTCTTTGGATTATCATTCTCAATATCCTTATGGTCTGTGTTATCCATGATTGCTCCTTTTAGCCCTTGGCAAGTGGACTTACTTGCCAAGATTTCCGGCCCCGCCACAGGCAGGTTTTAAAAAAATAAGGCTTTAGATAAATGTATAAACTTAAAAATAACTTTAATCGCCTTTGAAGAGCACTTTATAATCTCACAAATATCGCTTGGCCTCAAAATACGCTTGGCACCCGGGGCCACAGAGGTGCAAAGGTCAAGTGGCGTAAATTGAAGCAGTGTAAACAGAGTCCTACCTGTATCTATAAACGTAGAGGATTAAAAAAAAAAAAAAACTAATAGTAATTTTTATTTTTTTAAGTTACTAAATTTTCATCTTTATTTTATTTTTGACAACAGTCTTGTTCTAATAATCAGCTATGAAATTAAACAATGAAAAATTAATAATTGAAAGAATTTATGTGCACAATTTTTAAATTTTTATAAACTTACAAATTCATCACATAAACACCAATAATTGGCCTGATATAATTCCAAATGAAAATTCAAACATGTAGCTAACTGGATTAGTAACTTCAATTGTTCTGGGTTTGAAATTTACATTTTTCTTTCTCCACTAACATATCAACAACTTAAATGATAATATCTTATTTCAACTATTTATGTTATTCACATGCCAATTAAAACCAATTTAATCGATCAAAATATAACATCAGAAAAAAAAATAATAATAAATAAATAAAATGGCTGCTGTTTATTATCCTTTTAACCTTTCTTGGAAAAAGTAAAACTCCAGCTATGAATTGTGTTAAGCTGAGACTATCTAATTTGGCTCTGAAAAGTGACACTTTAGTTAGAGTCAAGTGAGACACTTCACTGTGGTGCTGCACATAACTGACACCATTTGTTTTACAATCCAAAGGAATTTGTGTTAAAATTAATGATAAATTACTGGGAAAACAGGATAGTATATTGAGTTTTACAATACGAAGAACAGTGCTTCTCTTTCAGCTACCTTCCCCGCTAATAGAGATCACTGAATGACAAGTTCCACGGGAGTCCATGGAAGGTGGACTTGCTGATTTATGTACATCACAAAAATGAATTACACAACAAAAAACAGATAAAATCACAATTGCCACACTAATTCTGAAATACAATTTGATGAGACTTATTTTCTCTAGAATTTCTGCAAGCCAAGATAACAAAATATAACAGTGATTGTGTATCAAATGATATGTAGCTAAAGACATTTTTTTAAACTTTATTTTTTGAATCTGCATAATTTAAAAATCAAAGAGCAAATTTTGGCGGTGTCAGAAATATTTTTATTTGTTAATCATGATGTTTTATTACTGAGAACAATAAAACAAAATAATTTAATTTGGGAGCCTATCGGTGATGCTAAGAACCAAAAAAAAAAAAAAACCCACTTTCACAACACCAGGTGGAAGATGGAAGTTTGTTTCAATAATTAATCATCACTCACAAATTTTCACATGTCAATTCTGCAACTACCCTTTTTCAATTTAAGTATGTCCCCTTAGAAGTGTTGTCCAAGTTAGTTTACTCAATCCATTTAAAGCCTTAAACTTCAATCAGGTCTCCTCTTTCATGATATGAGTGTCCTCAAATCCATTATGTGCATCACCACATAATGGAAGTCAACTTGACTTTTACTTTTGTATCCTTGAGTCCTCTGCACTTGTTTTAAGCGATTCACATCCTTCTTAAAATGAAGCTACCAGATCTGTGTATTCAGTACTCATGTATAGCTCCATATAGCTCTGAATAATGGTATTCAATTACTGTAATTCATTCTTCAGTGGATATAGATTCAAAGTATAACAAAATCTTGTCAAGTTATTTAAATAACTGTAAAAGTATAATGAAATCTAAATAATTCTTTCTCCAGTTAGGAATCCAAAAATAAATATGTATACACAGTTTCTTACCCACTTCATTTGCTTCTAACAATCTGTTGAATCATAAATTTTTCCAACTACCTGAAACAACACCATGTGGAAGTTCATTCCAATAATGAATTACTCTTTGGATAAGGCTCGGAGAAATCTAAAGATTAGCCAATTAGTCATTACAATGCTTTCCTACCTTAATAGTCAGCAGCCAACTGAAAAAGCCACCCACTGCTAATTATAGTACAGTACACTGAAAGGACAGAATTCATGGGATACCTGGTTGCTGGGTAACACAATGCTGTCACCCCTCTCGCTAGTGGATGAACCCACCGATTGGCAGGTATATAGGCACACTGCATCACTGCATTCACATAGACAGTAATTCGATGTCAGTATGGATAAATGTCTTGAGTTAACCAACTTTGAAAAAGGGATGATAGTGGGTGCCCGATGCATGGGTCACTATCGTGGGGGTGGTAGAGAAATTGCACAATCCCCGTTCAACAGTATCAAGAGTATATCTGTACACCATCAATGTGGACAGAGCTGTGGGTGAGAAAGGTGGTGGATGAACGTGGCTGTTGAATCTCTGTCTCACATTGTTTCAGCCAACAGGAGAGCGACAGTGGCACAAATCACTTCCGATTTCAACAAGGGAGCCACCAGAAACATCTCCACCAACCAAGACCATCAAGTGATCATTAGTGGCAATAGGTTATGGGAGCCCCCGACCCACCAAAGTCCCACTGCTAACACCATGACGCAGGACTCTACGCCTCAACTAGGCGAAAGAACATTGGCACTGAATCTTGGATGATTGGCGACAGGTCTCCTGGTCTGATCAGTCCCATTTCCAGTTATTTCAAGTGGACGGGAGGGTGCATATCTGGCAGAAACCACACAAAGCTAAACGTCCATCATGTCAACAAGGAACTGTTCAGGCAGGTGGACGGTCGGTAATGGTCTGAGGGAGTGTTCAACTGGCACATGTTGGGACCTCTGTTTGTTATTTGGTTTTTAGGAGCATTAGCAACTAAGGCCATATTGCTCCGGGGATATGCGGTGGTCATTCCCTGACCTTTCCGCATCCTCCATATTTGGTGGTCATGGGCTCGAACCCCAGTCTAATCAAGAAGTGTGTGCTACGCACTGCTGCTCCTGCCCACCTGGCTATGAAGGTGCCATTGGGACCTCTGGTACACTAGGTACATCTCTGAACAGTCCAGGTTACGTGTCCATCCTTGCAGACCATCTGCATTCCTTCATGGTCATCGGGCACCCACAGGGCAATGGGCTCTTCCAGCAGGACAGTGCGCCCCCCCCACCGAGCTGTGGTGACTAGAACATGGTTCAAAGAGCATTCTGCAGATTCTACAACTATGGAATGGTCTCCCCATTCATCAGACATGAACCTTATGAAGCATCTTTGGTATGCTGGGAAAGGTCCGTTCAAGCTTTGGATCCTCCATCCAGGAATGCAACTGAATTATAAACAGTGGTGCAGCAAGCACAGATGGAAATAACTGTGGAATGCTTTTGTGAACTAGTGGACTCAATAGCTCACCGTGACTGCCCTTATCTGGGCAAAAGGTAGGCCTACCCATTACTAGGTAGGTATCCCATGATTTCTGTCCACTCAGTGTACATATAGTCAAATATCAACTAAATAATACTAATATAAGGAATATTACAATAATTCATTCTAAGTGTTCAGTTACAGAATTAGTTATATATCTCTAACTAGTTCTTTTAGACCATCTTCCAGCGGGCATTTTTTGCATCCCAGTGACACCGATACAGCATTTGCATCTCAGAAGCACTTCCCTGATATACATAGACAGTTAAATGCCAGTCATGTGACTCCTACTTCGACAGTCTGCCCATTCTCACTTGAACCTATTAAGAATTGCAACTTGTGAATGAAAAAAAAATTTTTTTTTTCTTCTTAAGTCTTTCTACGTTGCTACCATTCTTGACTTTTGGCAGCACTGGGGACTTCGACCATTTTACTCAATGCCAATGAGTTTAACAATTTTTAATGGTTTTATTGGAAAATTGAAATGATATTTTGTTATTTGCAGTATTAATAATGGTGTTAGAATACATATAGATGGTTATTTTTCTCAAACGGACTTGAAAAAGTCGTTTACGAGGGGGATGCTGGAAATTTGGAAGCCAACAGGAGAACCATGGCAAATTATGGGAAACTAACCCGATAAACTGCTTTGCCTCTACCACAGTTTCTTGCTGCATTCTCAGTAAACAGATGATGCATGCTATTGGTTAGTCTCCAGTGGTTCTCGTGTCGGCTTTCTTTACATTTGCTCCATGTATTCAGTTTGTTTATACACCTTATTAATCCATGTGTTCTAATCCTCTTAACATTTTTCATATTAAATTTTATTAAGATTTAAGCAGTACTGTAGTCATAAAATTAGCAGAAGGTATACTCTATGAATGTTATGAAAAGTAGAGTATACTGTGCATATCAGGCTTATTAATTGAATTCACTTTGGATGCATAGAAGTAGCATAAAATTATAAGTACAGTATTGCCTAAGAATCAAAGTCTAATAAATTTATTTTTAGACTTTTAGTAAATATTTTAATTTGTTTTTTCGAGTCTTTCAAACACCAGAAGGTATATGCTATTCGCTTTAAAAAATTAGGGTTGTAGTGGCGTATACCCTCCACTACAACCCTGAATTTAGGTAATTGTCAAGGTGACCATGATGGCACCATGATGTACAGGTGACCCCTGCTTAAAGCTAATAATTCGTTCTGGAAAAACAGAGCGATAAGTGAATCTGCGCTAAGCGAGTGCCATAGGATATTTCCTAATCAATAGATAATAAACAATCAAGAATAAACAGAAGTAAAAAGATGCACAAATGTCGGTCAAAATATTTAATATTCAAATATTTGTATACAGGTTGATTCACTACCAGTGCGACAAACTTGCAGGAGGTATAGGGGGCACAAAGACGAATCGGAATCACATAGCATTGCAGGATCCGAAATGCCTTCGTCATGCAGTAGAGGACGTTGAATGGGAGGTCGCATGAACAGCGATCCCGCTGGAAGTCAGCATTTGCGAACCAGTTCCCGAGGCAGTAGGATGGACGAGTATTCAAACTTTGAACTGGCCGACATGCACCTCACGTACGGAGCTGCGGACTGTAATGGGTGTGCCGCTCTGCGCTTGTACCAGGAATGTTTCACGCACAGGCGTGCGTGAGGTACCATGAATCGAGAGGTACCATGAATCGAGAGTGAACGACGAGGTCGCCAGACAATGAGGAGAATGTCCTACGTCTTGCAGAAGGCAATCCGAGTACGAGTACTTGAGCGATAGGCCAACGATTGGGTATTTCCCAATCCACTATATGGAGGATACTGTCAACAAACCAAATGAGGTCATACCATCTGCAACGCGTCCAATCATTGGGGCCTGCAGATTATCCACTCCGGAGGACTTTTGCTACTTGGTTTCTTCAACAGAAACGGTTAGCAAATGCTGACTTCCAGCGGGATCGCTGTTCACGCGACCTCCCATTCAACGTCCTCTACTGCATGACGAAGGCATTTCGGACCCTGCAATGCTATGTGATTCCGATTTGTCTTTGTGCCCCCTACACCTCCTGCAAGTTTGTCACACTGGTAGTGTATCACCCTGTATATAAAATATTCTGCATTACATATGTATATAATTATGTGGTAACTGTTTACGTATCAAAATTAAACTTAAAATTACAATTAAAATCATGAATTTAATTGATGAATTTAATCATGAAAAATGCGTCAATTTTAGATTGTACTTGGGCCTTCTTCCTGGTAATCTGAAAGGGGTTTTAATTTAAAATCCCCCGCAATGTTAACGTCCAACAATAAAGTCAACCGATCCTTCGCCACTTTGAAACCTGGCATGTGTTTTTTGTTCTTTTAATATGAAACTTCTTTTAGGCATTCGTTTCCAAAAAAAAGTCCTGCTTCATCTATGTTAAAAACTTGTTGAGAAGTATAGCACCCCTCTTAAATAATTTTAACAAGTTCTTTTTTTAAAGTTTCAGCTCCTTGATCTGCACTTGCGGCTTCTCTCTGGATTTTAAATCTATTCAACCAGCCCTTACTAGCTTTAAATGGTTCCATTTTTCTTTTTTTTTAGGTGAGCTTTCTTCAGATCATCATATAGGGTAATCTATCTTTTTTTTTTTTTTTAATAATATTTAACTTAACTGAATTCTGCATTGGATATTATCTTCAATAAAATTAGCTAAAGTTTCTCCATTTGAATCCTAATAGCCGGCCTAGCCCTAGTTGCTTGCAGTGGAACAGCTGTCTTTCCCACTGCTAAAATTAATTCTTTATTTTTTATAATTTTTCTTACAGTCAAACAACTTGCCAGTTCTAAATTATGGCACACATCCGCTTGTCATTGACAGGAATTGATTCACTTCAAAACGTCTAATTTAATTTTCAAATTCAGTCTTTTTCTTACATTTGTAGTCTTCTTACTGCGTCCAGACACTGTCGCTTTTTCATTCTTATCTGCCATTAACTCTTCAAAAATGTATTGAAAGAATGAAATCTTATTAGTTAAGATTTTAATCTTATCTGCCATTAACTCTTCAAAACTGTTGCATTAATTATGATTCAATGTTCGAGTAAACTGTCCGTTACACACAATTTCTAATATTGTACTGAGCGATGACTAGACTTCGGATAAATGCATATAATGCAAATATTAAAAGCATTATACTTGATCATTTTTTAAAATGTTGATCTTGGAACTATGTAACAAGTGACTGTACTGCAATTAAATTAACGTGCGAGAAAATTTCACTGAGTGTGGGAAAATTTCTCAAGTCGCCATTGGAAACATTTTAATGCTGGTTTGCTATTCATTTTCAAGCTATCAAACTCCATCAGATGAAACGTTTTTGTTAAATATTCCAAAAAGGCAATCTGTACGCTGGTAAAAGAGTATTACAGTGATTTGTAACAGCATTATAGTCAGATACGGCTTTATAATATAAGAACAACGTTATAGTGAATCAGCATAAAGCGAACCGCATTATAACAAGGGCCTGCTGTATTGTATAGAAGTATTTTACGATAAATCCAAAGAACAAAACTCTTTGCATATGTAATTTTGTGATATCACTATCAAGGGGTGGTAAAACAGCCAAAACATTTACAACCATAAATATGATGAATCATCTCAAAAAGTTCCATCCAGAAGAAATGTCAAAAGAAACAGAAGCTTCACATAAGTTGAAAAGGACATATGCTGAATGTTCAGGAAGTAGCAGCACCACTGAACCTTCTGCTAAAGTGACTATACAAGCAGTATTAACAAAGAAGCTTTGGGATATTAATGATCACAAGGCCAAAGAGATGCATTATTTAATTAGAGAAATGATAGCTATTGACCTTCAACCATATTCTGTAACATACAATATTGGATTCCAAAGGTTATTAAAAATATTTGACAAATTACAATATTCCAAGTAGAAAATATATCACTGATAAAATCACTCCAGATTTATTTTAGAAGGTAAAACTTCAAACATCCCTTGATAAAGCCACCAACATTTCTTTAACCACTGATATTTAGACAGCTACTACAAATAATTCTCCATTTCTGAGTATTGCAAGCCACTGGCTTTCAAATAAGTTTGAACAACTCTCTCCTAAGGATTCTTCCTTTTTCAGGGTCTCCTACAGGGATACACAGATCAGTGAAGAGTTTAACAATGTGCTAGAAGAATATAAGATCTCAAAAGGCAAAGTCTTCCTTGTACGCGAGATTCTGGAGCAAATATGGTAGCTAGTGTCATTGGTAGTGGTTTACGGTCACAATTATGTGTCATACACACATTACAAATTTCAATAAATGACTCCATATTTGTCCAGGAGGCTGTAAGGACTGCTGTTACTATCAATAGGAATACTGTAAAATACTTCAGTCATTTTGCTTCAGCAGTTATATTAATGGAAATACAGGAGCAGCTAAATTTAAAGAAGCATAAATTAATTCGAGATTGATGAATCATCAATTGTGAAAAGATTTTCCACTTAGAAGGAAAATAAATCTTTGTGTTTATCTACTTTTATAGATCCTAGATTTAAGATGAAATTTCAAAGAAATGATATAAAAAACAAAATAAAAGAATGGATTTTAGAAGCTCTGGAGCAGGATCAAATGGAGGTAAGAGGGAATTCTCTTGATATTTCAGTAGGATATGCTTCAATCAGTTCTACTGAAGATCAAGATAACCCAAGCTTTACTATGACTTTTTCAAATTTGTTTGATGAATTAGCAGATAGTGTTCAAAACGAAGGAACAGAAGAAATGTTACACAGAATACGTTCAAAAGAGAAGAAATCCTCAAAAAAAAAAAAAAAAGCATTATTCAGTGCTGCTCTCAAGAATTGAATCAGTATTTAAATTTTCCATTACTGCTTAGAAATAATAGCCCATTTCTGTGGTGGAAAAACATGAGAGATAAACTACCTCTTCTGAGCAAACTGGCTTCGAAATATTTAAGTGCACCAGCTTCAGCAGTTGAAAGAGAAAGAATATTTAGTACTAGTGGTAATTTGTATGAACCTGCAATAGGCTATGTCCTGAAAATGGGAAACTTTGATGTCTTTGCATTACAATTTAAGGGTATTCAATTTTGATTACTCAGTGTAAAACTACTTTTAATTTGTTTTTCCTTTATACTTTGTTAAAAAGGTGATAAATTTGATTAAAATACCTGTTATTTTTTATTTTTATTTTATTTTGCATTTATTTTTTATTGTATTCTCTGTGTTAATAAAAATAAATTGGCTATAACAGCAGCCAAACTCAAAAAATGTTTACTTAATCCATTTCAGTATATCAAAGCTATCCGATGAATTTCTTAGCAGTGATTAACTGGCTTAAATTTAGCAGGAAATGGACGATTAATAAAACCGATTAATCAACAAAAATGCTGATTAACAATTAATCAGCCAAGGAGCCAATTACCGATTATGTACCAATTAATTGGTGTATCCTTACACTGATATTTAGTTTTCTTAGCCCTTTTGGTACACTAAACATTTCACAATTGAGTCTTAATGTGGGTGATTAGTTTTCAGAAAGTAAAATTTACACAACTGTCTTTCTTGTACTAGTGGTAATTTGTCACTCTTCTCTGTACCCTTTCAAACAGATCTACATCCTTCCTAAAATGAAGTTTAGAAAACTAGTATACAATATATAGCCTATCAACTGCTTCACATAATATAATTATTTCTTTATTCCTGCTGTCAAAGTTCCTGTAAGTTAGTCATAGAAAAACCATGAGCTGTCCTAGCATTTTGTCTACACTGCTCAGAGAACTTTTAACAAATTGACTGTACAGTTATCTGCAAGTCTTTTTCTTGATTAATTACTGAGCTTGGTACTACCAAAATATTATGTTATCTTGGAATTTCTTCTCCCCAAATGCAGTACTTTATATTTATTAATATTGTGCTTTAAATGCCATTTTTCAGCTCATCAATTATTGAGATAATCTAATTAGGTTACTGTTGAAGAAGCATATCTCCATGTCATCATTAAGCATCAGCAAATTTACAATAAAACTGAAATATATACATCAATATCACTAATAAATATTACAAACAGTAAGAGCTTCAGTTTTGAACTCTACTGGATTCTACTCAATTTAAAGGGCAGTGTCCAGTTACAAACACTCTGTCTCATACAACTTAATCTCTTTATGTCACATTTCTTCAATTCATATGAAAAAACATTCAGGTGGAACTGTATCAAAATTATTCTTTGCATTAAATTCCTCTGACAATCTAACAACAGCTAATCAGATTGGTCAGGCATAACCTTTTCTTAAAAAGCCATTCTGTAATTATCTTATGGCTAAATTACTTTTCAAATGATCCTTGTATTGCATCACTTAACTAGTGCTCCATAATTTTCCCTGTACAGATATCAATGTTACAGGTCTGTAGTTACCCACATCACACTGAATCCCTTTTGTGAATAGGAAAGACATTTGCGCATTTTCAACCTGTAAAGACTTTCTCTGAATAAAATTGTTATTATTGATAAAGATTTGATTACCTCTTTTTGCTGCTTTTTTTTAATACAGTTTGAGGCCTTTATCAGCCCCAGATCTCTTACCTTCGGCTGCTATAATCTCTTCTGGCTTCCTTTCCATTGTCATAAAATCATTTCACTCTGAGTTAGTGCCACAATAGGTTTCTGTTTTCCCCATCTGTAAAAAATTGTTCACATGTGACTGTAAATGCAAAATGCTTATTCATTTTGTCAGCAACTGTACATGATCATCAACAAGTATGCTATTCATATTAACTGGCCCAATGTGGTTCATCATTTTCCTTCTAATATTAACACACAAAACTCTTTGCTGCTTCAGTTTGTCCTCTTAATCTAAACCATTGGTCTCCAAAGTTGGGTGCAAGCACCCCTAGGGGATCGCGAGATGTTCCATGGGGTGTGTGAGATAATCGGCAATAAATCAATATGTATTAATTATGAAGACTTTAGTTTTTCAAAACATAATTGAAAATAAAAATTATAAATACATTTTTTTTAATACTTCAATATGCAGCTTTGTTTGATCCTGCCATCGATCATACACCTTCAAGTACATGCATTTTGTACTTGAACTCCAATTTAATTTTATTTTGTATTTTTTTATTTGTAATCTTTTAAAATTATATGTGATTTTAGATATACAGCAGGCCCAAGTTATAACGCGGTTTTCTTTACGCTGTTCTTATATTATAAAACTGTATCTGACTATAACGCTGTCACAAATCACTGTAATGCTCTTTTACCAGCGTACAGATTGCATTTTTGGCATATTTAATGAAAATGTGTCATCTGATGGAGTCGATAGCTTGAAAATGAATAGCAAACCAGCATTAAAATGTTTCCAATGGCGACTTGAGAAATTTTCCCACACTCAGTGAAATTTTCTCGCACGCTAATTTAATTGCAGTAGTCACTTGTTACATAGTTCCAAGATCAACATTTTAAAAAATGATCAAGTATAATGCTTTTAATATTTGCATTATATGCATTTATCCGAAGTCTAGTCATCGCTCAGTACAGTATTAGACATTGTGCGTAACGGACAGTTTACTCGAACATTGAATCATAATTAATGCAACCAATGCAGTTACATTTTCGAAGAGTTAATGGCAGATAAGAATGAAAAAGCAACAGTGTCTGGATGCAGTACAAAGACTACAAATGTAAGAAAAAGACTGAATTTGAAAATTAAATTAGACGTTTTTGAAGAAAATAGATTCTGGTCAACGACAAGTGAGTGTGTGCCATAATTTAGGACTGGCAGGTTTAACTGTAAGAACAATTATAAAAATAAAGAATTAATTTTAGCAGTGGGAAAGACAGCTGTTCCACTGCAAGCAACTAGGATTAGGCCAGCTATTAGGATTGAAATGGAGAGATTAACTAATTTTATTGAAGATATTATCCAACGCAGAATTCAGTTAAGTTAAATATTATAAAAAAAAAAGAGATTAGCCTATATGATGATCTGAAGGAAGTTCACCTAATTGCCTTTGCAAAAAAAAATCTCTTTCCTTTACCCTTAGCAATAGTTATCATCTTTGAATAAATCACATCAATACAATATGATCACTGCTATCTCTACTGTGGTTTCTTTACTTCAAGATTCTTTATACATTATAAACTGCTGTTGATAATCAAATTAAGAATATTGCTTTGTCTTGTAACCTGTTGATAGGGAAAGAACTCATTCAGAAATATTCTGCTACTGAGTGAAGTACCAACTCACAGTCCTAGACAATACAATATATGGAAAGTTGAATCCCACAATAAGATATTAGAGGCATAGCAAGATAATAGGGCACCTAAGGCAATGCAATATATATATATATATATATATATATATATATATGCCCTTAAATAAACAAGCAGTGAATCCTCATGGTTTCCACATTAAGAAACAGAATAGAATAGAATTTGCCACCAGTGCCGGTGGCAAATACCTCCACTGTATAGCTGTTAAGAATACTTATCACAGTAATCTAGCCTATAACACACTTCTCTCATTTTGTTGAGTAGAAATGTATTCTGGTAGTTCTATTTCTTAACAAAATGAATAAAGTCCACTTTGACAATAGATTTTAAATCTAGAAATTACATTACCAAAATATCAGCTATAAAGAGTACATTAAGAATACTGAGAAAGTCAGCAAGAAAATAAAGAAGCTCTTCAAAAAATTCCACTGATAAAAAAACAGAAGGCACTATAGTGTCTTTTCAAATTCCTGAATCCATACAAGTGCATATATGTCTTCAGTTGTAGTTGTGTGAACAACATATAACTGTTGACATATATATCAGAAGCTTAAGAAAAGATGACAGCACACACTACGTGCACGTAGTCACTCATAAGTTTTTTTTTTTTTTTTTTTTTTGTTAGTACATCAAAATAACTAATTCTGTGGCCATAATGCACCTCCCAAGGTTTTTGCATTTTACTCTGATCCAAGCCCGAGGCAGGATTCAAACCCGCGACCTTTTGGTTGCCAGGCAGGCACTTTACCCACCTGGCTAGCCCAGTTGGCCACTCATAAGTACACAAATCACTTCCTTAGTAAGTCACAGAATCAACAATATAACTGGGGTGCTTTATTATGAAGGCAGGCAATATTTCAATGTGCGTGCACACGCACACACCTAAGTCCACTACATGGCATTCACTTTAAAATTTTTACATCCATGGGCCTGAGTTAACTGACAAACTACATTGCAACTGGTCCATATTGTTGGATGCTGTGATTACAGACATCCAGAAACAACTACCTTGTAAGAATGAAATAGTCATTTCCTAGAGTGCCTGCAAAGACTGGCTCCATAGTTGGCCCATACTCATGGATCTATATTATGGATGAGTTGCTACAAGAATGAACTGATGGTGTAGAGTTTATTGTTTAAAATAACTAAATGCACAAGGCATAATACATTAAGAGTTTAATATCTATATAATATCAGTGTGTAGATACACCATAGACAACTCTTAAGAAACTACAAAGTAGTTGTTGTAGGCATCATTTGCTCTTTCTCATATTGTGCTCTGCCTTCACGACGAGTTGCCATGATATTGCACTACCTCGAATAAGTAACGCTTCACTAATAGAGAAGACTATTGTTACTTATTCTCAGTGAGTACCACCACCCAGACATGTTTCAAGGCTATTGGCCTATCATCAGTGGGTGGGCAGGTACCCTGGTATTGCAGACATGACGACCCAGTTGTGAAGATAATCACACAATATAAGATATGCCAAAAGGTGTATATGACAATATTCAAAATAACTAAATGCACAAGGCATAATACATTAAGAGTTTAATATCTATATAATATCGGTGTGTAGATACACCATAGACAACTCTTAAGAAACTATAAAGTAGTTGTTGTAGGCATCATTTATGTTGTAGGCATCATTTATGTTGTAGGCATCATCATATACACCTTTTGGCATCTCTCATATTGTGTGATTATCTTCACAACTGGGTCGTCATGTCTGCAATACCAGGGTACCTGCCCACCCACTGATGATAGACCAATAGCCTTGAAACATGTCTGGGTGGTGGTACTCAATGAGAATAAGTAACAATAGTCTTCTCTATTAGAGAAGCGTTACTTATTCGAGTTAGTGCAATATCATGGCAACTCGTCGTGAAGGCAGAGCACAATATGAGAAAGAGCAAATGATGCCTACAACAACTACTTTGTAGTTTAAGAGTTGTCTATGGTGTATCTACACACCAATATTATATAGAGTTTATTGTGTATGATTTAGTTTTTAGTTCTGCTTGTGCATGGATGATAGGGCCATGGGTACATTGGCTGCTATGGAACCCTAGGTTAAGTAACAAAAATACAAATCTCTTAGAGACTAAAAAAATGTGAACTGGAATATCATTGGCTTGGCTGAAACAAGAAGAAGAAATTAATCACTTATAAGTTTATCAAGTGGAAATCTGCTGTACACCAATGGAAACACTGAAAAGAGCAAAGGTACAGTTGGCTTTCTGGTCCATAAAAATATGTAAAACAACACTTTAGAATTCAAAAGTACATCACCAAGGATGTCAAGACTCCTTCTCAGCATTTCTAAGTGGTTCAAACTAAAGGTTATAATGATCTTTGCACCAACATTGAGCCATGATCCATGGCTCAAAGTAAACAGGTTGAAAAAACATACATCGAAATTTAGAGACTTCTAGATGAGCAGAAAATCTACTACACTACAATGGGGAACTTCAATGATAAGGTTGGAAAGAGACCAAATAGTGCAGAAAATGAAACTACAGGAAATTTTGGATTTGGTGAGAGAAATGAAAGAATTCTAAATTAAGCGTATGAGCTTATGCAGCATCAGCCAAAAAAAAAAAAAATTCACACAACCATTCCCTCTAAATGTTTGTCCAGTTCCTCCTTAAATTCATTTGCCCTATCAACTCCACAACAACAGATAGAAGCTTGTTCCAGAAATTAACCACCCACTGGCTAAAGGCAAATTTCTGCACATCTATTCTACATCTGTCTTTCCTCAATTTGAATTTATGCCCCCCTTAGGTTCATAATCTGAACAAGTGGAAGAATCCAACATGCTCAACCTATTCAAAGCCTTATACACCTCAATCAGATCACTTCGCAGGTGCCTAGTCTCCTGCTGCTGCAATTTCCAGAACTTAAGCCTCTCTTGGTAAGAGGATCCCCTTATTCCCCTTACCAATCTTGTTGCCCTTCTCTGTACATGCTCAAGTAAATCTACATCCTTGCTAAAATGAGGCCTCCAGACTTGTATGCAGTACTCAAGGTGTGGCCTGACCATTGCCTTATACAGAGGGACAATCACCTCCTTTTCCATGCTAGAAAAATTCCTGTATACCATTGACAAAACTCCATGACCTGCCCAGGCAGCTTGTCTGCACTGCTCAGAAAACTTCATATCTGACTGCAAAATTATCCCCAGGTATTTTTCATTCTCCAATCTCCCTGAGTAAAGTACCACACAATTGGTACGTTCCTCTAGGGTTACTTCTACCCATATGCAGTACTTTACATTTGTCAATGTTAAACTTCAGTTGCCACTTCTCAGCCCATCTTCCCAAATTTTCTAGATCCTGTTGCAGTAGCTTGTTTGTTAGGTTTTATTGGCGCATTAGGAACTAAGGCTATAATGCGCCAAAACTAGATCATATTTAAAATTTTAATTTTACTGACCTAATTATTAAGGTCACCAAGTCAGGGTATAAAATAACAACGGTATAAAATGTAAAAATGATAAATCAATAAAGAAATTACATCAACATGTTGATTGATTGATTGACTTGGATTTTATTGGCGCATTAGCATCTAAGGCTATAATGCGCCAAGGCCAGGTAATATATAAAAATTTATTCTCTCAGTGACCTAAGTAGTTAGGCCACCATGTCCAGATATATAATAAAAAGTATATCAAAAAAAGAAATAACAATAACGTATAAATTTTAAATACGATGAAAACCTTTATTGATTTAAAAAAGCTAAAAACAGACACATTGTCATTGTTGGATAAAATATGACTGAGTGTATACGGCTCAGTCAGATGATTAAAAGCGGTAAAACGGGTGCGGCTAAAATCTGGACAGTCAATTAAAAGGTGTCTGATCGTTAAGATTGTGCCACAGGACACACACACATAGGAGGATCATCAGCCCTCAGCAGAAACGAATGAGTTAAATGACTGTGTCCTATGTGGGTCCGGGCAAGAACAACTTCCTCCTTACGATTCCTGCGCAGACTAGACTACCACGGTTCAATTACAGGCTTTATATGATATAATTTATTCCCAGTCTGTCTATTCCACGAATCCTGCCATTGGGAGTGTATCTTCTCGTGTATTATTTGCCTGTAGTCTGTATAGGGGACTGACAGGCAGCGGTTATTATTGGGAATTGCTGATTTGGCTGCGGCGTCAGCCAAATCATTTCCCCTAATCCCAGTGTGGCTGGGAATCCAGCAGAAGCGGATATCATATTCACGTCCACGGAGGAAGTGAATCTTCTGCTGGATACTAGACAGAACTGGATGAGGATTATATCTCACAGATATTAAAGCCTGTAACATGCTGAGCGAGTCGGAATATAAAATGAACCGTTGGTATTGGCATTCACTAATGTGATCCAAGGTTAACTCTATAGCATGCAGCTCTGCAGTAAATATGCTGCATTCAGAGGGAATCTGCTCGGATGGAGTTGTGTCTGTAAAGACAGCAGCAGATCCCACATATGATTCCGACTTCGAACCGTCTGTGTAGACTGGCGCGAAGTCGGAATATTCAGTTCAGTGTGCTGAATGAAGCTGGAGTTAGACAGATGATGGAGTGTCCAACGTTCCCCAATTTCTAAGAGACAAGTCACATGCCAGGACATGAGCATGCCAGGGTGGAAAGGGTTGCTTTGATGTTTGGGCAACCTTGTCTACCTTGATATTAAGTTCTTTGAGTAGCTCTTGGAGACGAATACCAAAAGGACGATTGGCAGTCTTACGGGTATTATATAAATCTTCCCATCGTGGCTCAAAAACGAATGGCCACGCAGGATGGTCTGGCAGGGATTTCAGTTGTAAAGCGTACTTTAAAGACAACTGCTTATGTCAAAGCGATAACAGTGGTTCGTTTGCTTCGACATATAAGCTCTGGACAGGAGATGTGCGATATGCTCCAGTAGCAATACATAGGGCCTGATGATGGACGGGGTCCAGCCATCGAAGGACACTGTCTCTGGCTGAGGAATATACCTGGGACCCATAATCTAGTTTGGATCGCACAAGTGCACGGTAAAGCCGAAGAAGGGTCCATCGGTCTGCTCCGCAAGATGTAGAGGAGAGCGAGCTGAGAATATTAAGCCCACATGTACACTTTGTGCCGAGTTGACGAATATGATCCAAAAAGGTCAGTTTTTTATCGAATATGAGTCCCAAGAATTTTGTGTTCGCTGCTACTGGAATAGCATTTTGTCCGAGCCTTAATTCAGGTTCAGGATGAAGATTACACTTACAACAAAAGTGTACGCAAACGGTCCTCTCCGGTGAGAACCTGAAGCCATTAGCAAGTGGCCAGGAATTCAGACTATCAATGGCTTTCTGTAGTTGTCTTTCAATAACCCTCATGTTGCACGACTGTCAAAAAATGCTAAAGTCATCAACATAGAGGGCACTGTTTACAGTTGGAGGAAGTTGTTCTGTGATGGAATTTATTTTGATGGCAAAAAGCGTGACACTTAATACTGATCCTTGTGGTACTCCTTCCTCTTGGCTAAAGGAGTGAGAGAGTGAGGATCCCACACGAACTTGGAACGATCAATTGGCTAAAAAGTTTTGAATAAAAAAGGGGGAGTGCCCTCTAAGGCCTAGGCTATGTAAATCTTTTAAAATGCCAAATCTCCAAGTTGTGTCATACGCTTTCTCCATGTCAAAGAACACTGACACCAAGTGTTCGCGTTTTAGGAAAGCATCCCGGATGGGTGTTTCCAGTCTAATAAGATTGTCCAAGGTGGACCGGTTCCTTCGGAAGCCGCACTGCATGTTGGAGAGAAGGTCATTTGATTCTAAGTACCATATTAAACGAGAATTAACCATTCTCTCCAGGATTTTGCACCGACAGCTAGTCAGAGCAATAGGACGATAATTGGTAGTGACGGCTTGGGTAAAGAAAGCCTGACGAGAACGACGACAAACGTCGGATAACTTACGCGGTAAATTAGTTTGCCGATACGGCACTCTAGCGCTGCTCACTCGGTAAACAGACGGTAGGTGTTATCGGACTGGAGCAAAGTCGAGAACGATATACTGATTGACAGGTAGGCGTGGCAAACAATGAAATGATTGGTGGTGGGCGCGACAGACGACAAGCTATTAAGGTGCTGATTGACGTTATGATACGTGTGTATCCGCATGAGTGTCTTTAAAAATAAAAGTACATTAATAAAAAAATTAATATTTTATTAATAAACAATTTATGTGCTAGTCCACTCATGATTCTAAAGAAAAAAGGTTAGGTTACCCCCTCCATTTCGGGAGAGGTTCAAGCTCCCATGGGATTCAAGTGGAGGTAACCTGACCTATTTTCACCATTAGGGCATATTATTGAACAAGAAAATAAAAATACGGCTTAAAAAATGTATTTTTTTATGAATGTATTTCTAAATATGACTGATTCTAAAGAAAAAAGGTTAGGTTACCCCCTCCACTTCGGGAGGGGTTCAAGCTCCCATGGGATTCAAGTCGAGGTAACCTGATCTTTTTTCACCGTTACAGTAAATGTTAGGCATGTACGATTAGGACAAGTCACCATTAGTGCTGCTACAGTGATACTAAACCGATGTTATCGTGTGTTGTGTTCGCGCACCAATCAGCACGTCATTTGCCACGCCTACCTGTCAATCAGTATATCGTTCTCGACTTTGCTCCAGACCGTTAACACCTACCGTCTGTTTACCGAGTGAGCAGCGCTAGAGTGCCGTATCGGCAAACTAATTTTCCGCGTAAGTTATCCGACGTTTCTCATCGTTCTCGTGCAGGCTTTCTTTACCTTCGCCGTAGTGACTTTTGGATCCTTTCCTGGCTTAGCAAAGGCAAGAACGATTGACTTGCGCCAGGAGTCCGGAAACTGCCCTTCAATAAAGATTCTGTTATATAGAAAGAGCAGATAATCCATAGATTTTGGTGAAAGATGTTTAATCATTTTATAATGGATGCCATCTGGTCCAACAGCACTTGCTTTGAAAAGAGCAAGGGCTCTTTTCAGTTCCTGAATAGTGAAATCCCCCGTTGTAGGGATAAATGCTCTTAGATTTAAAGTTAAGTGCCTGTTGTTCGATTTTATATTTCAGGACCAGGAACTCTGGGGAATAAGAAGATGTTGCAGAGATGTTAGAGAATGTTTCCCCAAGAGAATTGGCTATTGCAGTTGGATCTGCAATAGCGCATCCATTATAATCTAGGATTGAAGAAGGGTGGGATGTATATTTTCCCTTCATTTTCCGGATTTTATCCCAGACTACCTTAGAGTTGGTAGACTGATTAATAGATGATGTAAAACGGATCCACGATTCCTTTTGACTCTGACGGCGGATATATCGCTTTGGCTCGTGCACGTTTAAAGGCTATAAGGTTGGTCGTGGTAGGATATCGGCGGAATATCCCCCACGCTTTGTTTTGAGCCTTTTTTGCTGCTGTGCATTGTGAATTCCACCAAGGTTTGGGAAATGGTGGAAACCGGGCAGATGTTTTTGGAACAGCATTCGCACCTGCTTGGACAATATTTTCTGTGATGTACTTAACTGCATCATTGATAGGCTCTTGACTGACTGTGCTAAGATCAAATTTTGCCTGATATTGGAAGGCAGTCCAGTCAGCCTGATCAATCTTCCACCGTGGTAACCTGAAGGGAAGACATGGTCTCCCACTGTGTAACGAGGATATCACAGGGAAGTGATCACTTCTGTATGGATTCTCCTCCACTTCCCAAGTGAGTGAAGGGAGTAGAGAAGGGGGCAGATAGAGAGATCAATGGCAGAAAAAGTAAGGGTAGGCATGTGGAAGAAGGTATTTGTTCCAGTATTTAGAAGGGAAAGATCATTGTCATTTAGCATATGCTCTATGACTCGTCCCCTTCCATTGATGTTAGCACTACCCCACACGGTGTTATGTCCATTAAAATCCCCAAGAAGTAAGAAAGGGGGAGGCAACTGCGTTACAAGATCATCAAGGTCTTCCTGGGAGGTGTCAGTCCCAGGTGGCAAATAGATAGAGCAGACCGTTAATAAAACTCTCACCGTAAGACGAATTGCAACAGCTTCTGTGCTAGTTGTAATTAGTAAGGGCTGCACTGGGGGTCTGGTTACCCACAAGGATAGCCACTCCCCCATGAGCAGGCCCATCCGCAATTCTATCCTTACGAAAAATTGTGATGTTATGCATTGTAGGATCATCATTTGCTTTTAGATAAGTCTCCTGCAAGCAAAAGCAAACTGGCTCGTGCTTTTGCAGGAGGGCCTTGATGTCATCAGTATTTCGCCGGAATCCAAGACAATTCCATTGTAGGAATTTAGCCATTATTTTGGCTTGGTGGGTCCATCAGGCGGCTTCCGAGATGCTGAGGGCTTACTTTTATCAGTCTTGAGTTTATCTTTTTTGGGGAAGAATGGACACTGTCCCGTGTCCATTTCTTCCTCCGCAAAGACTTCCAAGACTGAATCTTCAGGTACCTCCTTCTGCTCAACATCCATGTTTTCTTGGGTACTAGGGTGGACTTCCCCTTTCTTATTCTTTTCTTTCATAATTACCTTTGTTACTTGTGGAGCATTATGAGGTACTGATATAGGAGTGGCAGCTGATTGGTTTTTCTGTGCAGGTTTTTGAGAACTTAAGAGATAACGCGCGATAGGAGTGAAAGACTCCTTTGGAGGAATGGTCATGTCCGTCTGAGTTCCGACGGAACATCTCCCTGCTACCTTCTGGGCGTAGGTAGGTTTGTTGATATTCAGGGGTTTCACCGATTTCCTGGCACGATATATTTAGCTCTGCCTTCAGCCGTTGAATTTCTTTTTCTTCTTTACACCTCTGGCATGCTCGTGAGTAGGCCGAGTGTTCGCCTTCACAGTTAATACAGGTGGGTTTTGCGGCTGAACATGCTGTTGTTTCGTGGTCCTTTGCACTGCATCGAGCGCATGCAAGGACTCCACGGCAGGCCATCTGAGAATGTCCACACTTCTGGCATTTAAAACACCGTAAAGGGTGCGGAACGTATGGACGCACTGAACAATTGATGTATCCAGCTTTAATCTTATCAGGAGGTTTAGGAGAGTTAAAAGTCAGGATGACGCTCCTGGTTTTAACAATTTTTCCATCCCTTCGCGCAGTAATTCTCTTGACGGCAATAACTCCCTGTGGTTTTAATTCGGAGCAGATTTCCTCCTCGGTTACGTCGAGAAGGTCCCACTCCGAAATGACACCTCTCGATGAATTGAGTGTTCTGTGTGGTGTCACTGTTATGGGTACTCCTCCGATTGATGTTACTCGGAGTAGATGTTCAGACTGCCTGTCATTTTTTGTTTCAATCAAGAGGTCCCCAGAACGGAGCCTCTTAACTGACTTGGGTGAACCTGCTAACCCATCCAACCCTTTTTGTATAAAAAAGGGTGACATTTTACCAATCGGTGTTTCATTCGTGGAATGCATAATTAAGAACCTTGGGACAGGCCCTGATGGTAGTTCGGTTCGCTGCCTCTTTGTAGCAATAATGCTATCTGTCTCTCTGTCTCTGTTTTCAGACAGGGATCGGGTTAGGGCCACTGAAGAAGTATATTTATCAGGATTCATGAAGTTTTGAAGTGGTTCAGTGCCCGGGCTCCCCACCCACCACGGAGCCCAAAGGGATGCCCACTACCCAGCAGCAATAAATGCGCTCGGGGAGTGGGACGCCAGGGCTACCCAGACACCATACCCGCACCGCCGCCAGCCTGAATCCTGTCCCTCGGACCATGAGGGTAGGGGCATGGCATTGACACGGCTGACCTTCGCAGGCGAGCCTACTAGCTGATTGATCCTAGCCGGGCCTTCCAGGACCTCCCGTCTTGTCGAAGCAGGGGCCAAAGTGGTGTATTGAAGCTGGGGCCCTCAACCACCAGGATCCCCCTTTCCGAATTTCCACGGGTCGCAGCGCACGGCAAACACGCCGGATTCCATTGATGTAAGCCTGGAACCTGGGCTGTGGGCATTGGATCCCAGTGATGCTGCTGGACTTCCAGACTAGCATCACTGGGAGGTCCCCTCACCACGTACAGGTGCCCACGTCGAGGGGTTTCAGTAGCACACTGCCAACCTTTGTATCATCTGCAAACTTCGACACTTAGCCTGATATACCTTCATCTATAACATTGATAAATACACAAAACAGAGGACCCAACACTGAACCCTGTGGGACTCCACTAATAACATTAGTCCATGAAGAGCAGCGCCCACTGATTACCACCCTCTGTCTTCTCCCACTCAACCATCCTTTTATCCATTGTAACAACTTATCCTTAATACCATTCTGCTCCAATTTGTACAGTAGTCTTCCATGCGCAACAGTGTTAAAAGCTTTCCTGAAATCCAAGTAAATGATATCAAAATTATTTTTTACATCCACTTCCTTTCTAACCACATCATAATATCCAATCAAATTTGTCAGACAAGACTTCTTTTTCACTGTTGAAAAAGGAGGCGGATGCCTCTGAAAGCTACGGTGTTTTAGCGCTTTTATCATCCTGTGTTTTATCTACATTTGTTTTATTGTAAATATATATATTTGCAGTTTAAAATTTCATATTTTATTATACAGACTATCAGTTTTAGCCGGTGGAATTTTATCATTCTATTTATTTCATTTATCTATATCATTATTTTAATATAACATAACACTATTTATATTTTTAATAACGGTTGGTGTATGATTGTGCAGTTATTATGAATATGAATTTTCCCAACCCCAGAGGCTTATTTGAAGATTATTAGTGCAATCTTTTCTAGGTGATCCTGCAATGCATCTTTAACCGGTGACTCCATTATTTTACCTGGAACAGAAGTTAAACTAACTGGTCTGTAATTACTAGTGTCACCCTTCGAATCCCCTTTGCGAATTGGGGATATATTTGCACATCTCCAGCCTGTGGGGACCTCCCTTGAGTCCAAGGATACTTTCATAATAATGGCAAAGGGTTTCCTTACTTCCTTTGCCACCTTCTTTAATATAACTGGATGGATAGATCCCATCCACCCAAGGTGCCTTTTTTAAGTTTAACTTCAACAATTTCTCTTCCACTTTGTTCTCAGTTAATACAAAATCATTAAGCACCCTGCTACAATTTGATAACCTTCTGGCATTTTCAAACCTTAACTCCTCTTGTGTGAATGTAGATGCAAAATATTCATTCAGTTTGTTTGCTATCTGAGCAGGATCATCAACAGTCAAACCATCGATATCATGTGTACTAATCAGATAGATTCATCCCCTTCCTTTTAGAGCTTATATAAGTAAAGAAATTCTTGCTGTTTTTCTTAGCGTCCTTTGCCAAAGATTTCACGTAATCTGCCTTCACCTGCCTAACCTCCTTTGTGACTTGATTACAGACTAACTTATATCTGCCATAGGCTTCTTCTGTGTTGTCTGATAATTTATATGCATCCCATGCATTTTTCTTTTCTGCCACGAGTCTCATTAGTTCATTTGACAACCATTTAGGCCTAAGCTTTGAACAATACTTATTAATAGGTATGAAACTTTTAGTAGCTTCCACGATTAGTTCCTTGAATGCTTCCCACTTAAAATTTGCTGTTGGTAACATCATCAGTTGATCCCACTGTACAGAATTTAAAAACTGTCTGAGACCACTGTAGTCACCTTTACAGAAGCAAAAACCCTTTCCTTTACACCTGATGGTAATTATATCTTTAAGTAAATCCCACATCAGTACATTATGATCACTGCCACCTAGTGGTTCCTGTATCTGCAAATTCTTAATACACGAATGTTCACTGCTGATAACCAGTAATGAACACGAATGTTCATTACTGACAACTGTGTCAGTAATGAAAACTTTTTTCAAGAAAAGGGTGAACAGAAAGTAGACAGAGCCCAAATGGATTAACAAGTAATGAAATCGACTTCATCCTCACTAACAGAAGATATATTGTGAATGATGTTACTGTGCTGAACAAGGTAAATGCAGGAAGTGAACACAGAATGGTAAGATGCCCACTTTATATTGATGAAAAAAAGAAAGGAAAAAAACTGACTCATGTAAATAATATGAAGGTCTTTGAGATAACAGAAGAGGAGAAAAAGCAGAGTGTACTAGAACTTAAGAACAAGTTTCAGCTTCTGCAGACTGCTCTGGACCAAGATATCAATGAGGAATACTATAACTTTCAGAAAGTGATAAAGTCCAAGAAACCTATAGGTAAACAGAAATCCAAAGATGAAAAAATTAATCAAGAAACACTTGCCATGATGAACCGAAGACGACAAATGAAGAGCAAGATAAATACTGACAAGGACAAAATTCAGTATGCTGAGTTATGCAAAGCCATTAGAAAGAGACTCAGAGAGGACATAAGATTTAACACAAGAAAAGTAGAATGGGCATTAAGGGAAAACAAAGGACTGAAATCAGCAGTCATGAGCAGTAATACAGAAAGACAAATGATAATGAAACTGAAGAATAGCGATGGTGTACTTATAAATAGCAGAGAAGGCGTAATTCAAATAGCAAAAGACTGCTATAAAGAATTATATAAGGAGCAAGGGAATGATGCCAGCAGCGGGGAAGATGGATCACAAATTAGTAACACATATGACATACCCGATATCATTCCTGATGAGGAAGAGTAATGAAAGAAGAAAATGAAGAAGAAAATGAAAAATCAGAAAGCCCTGGGTGAAGATGAAGTTACTGTAGAGCAGTGTTTCCCAACGTGGGTCCCACGCCCCACATGGGGGCAATTTGATTGTTCAGGGGGGCAATTCAAAAATTGCTCGTCTAGAGTTTAAAACAACCGCCTACTATGATTTAACTTGTACAAAAGAAGAATTGTTGGTATCTCAATTTTAAATAAGCATTCGTTAAATGTTGTACTTTCTATAGAGCTGCACTTGAAAGTTTGGAGTAATATCAACTACAGTTTGCTCGGAGAGTATTGCTTACTATGCCTAGTGAAGGAATAGTACATACTGTATTGGACGATTGCTTATGGCATATGCAATGTGCAAGCAAAGTGGTTGTCTACTGTAGCCTACCGCAAACTCAGCATGTTATATGAAATAGGTAATTCCTTTCATACAAACGCTCGTTTGGGCATCGTGACTGTACATTTGGATAGGTTTGACGATCTCAGATTAAAATAAAAATTACTTTGTCCACGCACAGAATTATTATTAATGAAGAACCGTGATATACAATGGTATGTATTTGTCATATATGTATTTCTGTGGTCTCAGTAAATAAGCAAATAAGTCCAAAAACTCGAATTTGCAGGAGAGAAAAAATAAACTTCACACTCTCATATAAACACGCATATATTCGAATATACAAATATTTATTACTCACGCTAAAACTACAATAACGAAGATAGCTGCGTGTCACATAATAGTAAATAATAAATACTTTATTATAGTGCACTTATCTCATTTTTGACAAATTAGACTTATCTGCTTGTTCACAAAGACCACAGATTTAATAGCCCGAATTCAGTAATTCGTGTGATTTATTCATTCAAAAAGCGTACTAATAATTAATTTTGATATATTAAAATAAAATTAAATTAACTTTAATGCATAGTTTATTTTTAGTTTTTGATTTATCTTATATTTATTTCTTTCAGTTGCGCAGTAAAATGAGTAGTGCAAGTAAAAAAAAAGTTCGTCAGTATTCAGAGGAATACTTAAAATTTGGTTTCATACCCGCTATCCACGATCAAAGGTCACCTTTTTGTCTTTTATGCCAACAATGCTTGACCAACGAATCAATGAAGCGAGGTCGTCTTGAGGCGCATTTGAAGGCGAAACATAATGCTCATGTAAATTCAGATTTAGATTACTTTCAAACTTTAAAGAAGAATTTTGAAAAAAGAGCAACATTAAAGTCTCTGTTTATTGCTCATACTGCAACTGTCAATCGTACTCTTGAGGCTAGTTATGAAATTTCTTTACTCATTGCTAAATCTGGGAAAAATCATACTATAGGAGGGAATTTAATCAAACCATCAATATCAGCATTTCTTAAAACAGTTCTGAAAAAAGATGACAAAGACGTGAAAGCTATGCCACTCAATAACAATACTGTTAGCAGAAGAATAGATGAAATGAGTGAAGATATTGAAATACAACTTGTTGGAAAGCTGAAAACAAGAAAATTCTCAGTGCAAATGGATGAATCAACTTTGAGAGACAGTGAAGCCGTACTGATAACTTATGTGAGATATATTGATAAAGGTAATTTTGCTGAAGAAATGTTATTCTGTAAATCATTAGAGAGCACCACTACCTCCAAAGATATATATAATAAGCTAAAAAATTACTTAGATGACAATAATATACCAATGAAAAATATAACATCTTGCGCTTCAGATGGTGCTCCTAATATGATGGGCAAGAAAAATGGCTGCTTAAAACTGATGAAAGATGAGAATCCAGAAATGCTTCTTGTGCATTGTGTTATTCATAGGGAAAACTTGGTAGCTAAAAATATTTCGCCTGTTCTTCATGAAGTACTAAAATCAGTTATAAAATGTGTCAATGCTATTAAAGCTAATGCCAAATGTGAGCGTCTCTTCAAGCTTTTTTGTGAAGAACAAAATGGAGACCATGTGAGACTTTTACTTCACACTGAAGTAAGGTGGCTCTCGAAAGGAAACTGCTTGAAAAGATTCATGGAACTATTTGATACTATTAGTGACTTTTTAAGTGACAAACCTGAAATGAAGCATCTGTTAACGGTCGATGGTAAAGCATTTGTGAGTTATTTAGCCGATATCTTTGAAAAACTAAATATATTAAATAAACAACTTCAAGGAACAAATAAAACTCTCGTCGATGCAAAAGCGAAGATATTTGGTTTCATTACATTTATTGAATTATGTCAAAAATATATTTGTAACAAAAATTTTTGAACAGTTTCGTTGGCTGCAAAAATGTGAAGTGACTGATACCGCTGTACTTGTTATTGTCGATCATCTGAAAATTCTGTCCGCTGATTTAAAAGAAAGGTTTTCTGATTTAAAACAAATTGATTTTCCAACCTGGATGATGCAACCAATGTTAGTGGATTTGTCTGATGTATCAATGCAGTACCAAGAAGAACTCTCAGAAATGCAAAATGATGAGTCAGTTAAAACTTTATTCAATATAAAAGGAGCGATGGCATGGCCTTGTGATGAAACAGAAATTAAATACCCAAATTCAACCAACTTTGCAAGAGAGCTATTGTTACCGTTTCCATCTTCATATTTAGCTGAATGTGGATTTAGTGCCATAAATGATTTGTTCCTAAAGAAAAGAAATCGACTGGATATCACAAAACGGGGAGACTTGAGACTGAAGCTGACTAAATTGGAGCCCAATATAAAATCTCTCTGCGGCAAGCATCAAGCACAAGGGTCTCACTAAATTTAGTGCACTCATCTAGAAGTGACTTCACATGGAATGTTGAAATTATTAAACAATTAAATAATAATTACTAAAAATTAAAATATTATAAAAAAATCTTTCATATAAATTATTTTGTACTTGAATTTTAGTTGTCCATTATATGTTTTGAAAATTTACTTACTGTTTTTTTCTTAATAATTTCCTAATGATTTCTTCCTAAAACCTAAGTTTTGTGTCCTGAACAAGTTGTAATTAGGCTTCATTTAGGGAATAATTCAATTTTTGAATATAAAAAATATGTATATCGGTGTTTCCCAACGTTACATAGGGGGCATCAGAATTTTAGAAAGACTTAGGTGGGGCATGGTAAAAAAAAGGTTGGGAAACACTGCTGTAGAGTTTTGTGTAGTAACACAAAAACTGGCAAGGCTCTTCACAAAGTGCATTAGAAAAGGCATGATGCCTAAGCAGTGGAATAATGTAATCATAGTTTTGCTGCATAAGAAAGGAGATAAATCAGAAATTGGAAATTATAGACCAATTACCTTGTCCCACATCTACGAGTTGTTCACAACGTCGTTACTAACAGATTACAAAGAATACTTGATGAGAATCAACCAAACAAGCAAGCTGGCTTTATGACAGGATTCTCAACTAGGGATCACCTTCACATAATATCACAGCATGTGGAGAAAACAAATGAATATAAAACACCATTATGCCTGGAATTTGTGGATTATGAAAAGACATTTGACCCCATACAGCATAAGACAATGTTTCAGGCACTGGAAAACAAGGCATAGATACATTTTGATTTTGAAAAATATATATGAGAACACTACCTACTTTATTAGACTAGACAAAGACAGTAGCAAATTTAAAATTGAGAAAGGGGTTTAACAAGGAGACAATATTTCTCCAAAGTTGTTTACTGCTGCCCTTGAGGAAGCTTTCAAAAGACTAGAGTGGTGGCAGAAAGGAGTCAATGTGAATGAGGAGTACCTAACCCACTTATGATTTGCAGATGACATTGTGATCTTAAGCCATGATTCCAAAGAATTAGAGGACCTTCTTAATCAGTTATGCAGAATTAGTAAGGATTTTGGACTAAAGATGAATATGGCTAAAACAAAAGTAAAGATTAACAAGTATGCCACAGAAAGGGATATAATCATTGAAGGAGCAGCAATTGAAAAGGTGGATTCATAAACTTATCTGGGACAAGTCATTAGCTGTAATCATGATAAATGACTGGAAGTTAAGAGAAAAATAAATTTTGGATGGATAGCATTCAGGAAATATCATACTGAGGAGCAATATCCCAAATTGACTGAAACTGAAATGACTTATGGAAGTGAAACTTGAGCACTCACCAAAAGAAT
Source organism: Mastigoproctus giganteus (assembly GCF_048544385.1). Lineage (NCBI taxonomy): Eukaryota > Metazoa > Arthropoda > Arachnida > Uropygi > Thelyphonidae > Mastigoproctus > Mastigoproctus giganteus. Next base: position 83,180,831 of record NC_143581.1, read on the forward strand.
AGAAGAGAAGCTGAGAACTACAAAGCGAAAAATAGAACAAATGATTTTAGGAATCAGACTGATAACTGATTTTAGATAAGAAGAGAAACACATGGATTAGACAGCAAACTCAAGTAAAGGACATTCTTATCAAAACTAAAGAACTAAAAATGTCTTTGGCAAAGACATTTTTAGACATGACAGATGAACTAAGAAAATATTAGAATCGTACACAAGAGGAGCTAGAAGAAAGCCTGGAAGACAACGATGGAGATGGACATATGAAATTCGCAAATTCTTGGGTAGTAACTGGATGGCCATTGCACAAAACAAAAGGAACTGGAAAGTTGCTGGAGAGGCCTTCATCCTGCAGTGGATTGAAAATGGCTGATAATGATGTCCCACTGTGTTATCAATACATTAGTTTACCTGAAATTCAAATTGTTCTTATCTCGGGTTTTTTCTTGACATTTCACACAACTCGATGTTGCATTACTGTAACAAATACTTTGTTGACTACAGATTCCAAATATAAAAAATATGACCATCATCTCAAAAATATTATCCAAAAGATTATTCTCAATAATTACCCAACACTGATAGTCATGCCACTGTTGACTCTATTAATGTTGGCTAATGCCAAATTTAGAACAGAGGATAATCCAGTTGTTTTGCAATAAGATAAAGGTTGTTCATCAGATTTCTGAGCCAAAAAGTGTTGGTCGTATTATAAAACCACAACCAACACACTAAAGAAAAAGGACTTCATTAAAATCACGAGGGGAGCTCTGCCTCCAATTGCTTAACTACTGGTTCCACAAAATAGTCAATGTAATGAATCTTAATGAATGATTTACAGCAAATTCTGTATTCAACAGATCAATTGAATAATAATGAAAAGAATTTGAAAAGGGAAAATTGTATATAAATCTATTTCTTAACCTGTAGATATATTTCTTAAAATTTCTTTATAAACAATATTGCAAATTATATCAGTCCCCACAAAACCTTTGGTATCTAAAATTTAAATTTTAATATTTGCCTTAGTTCTACATTAGGAGAGAGCCACACAGTCAACCAACCATGCCCAAAGATCAGCTTATCTTAATCTATGTGTGGATTAACGCAAGTGAATATTTGTTCCTCACATTTTCTGACTGTAATAGTGAAAGTCAACCATATGGGGAAACTGTTTTCTATTGACAACAAAATGTAAATTATGGCGGTCTTTCACATTCAGTATTATATAACAAACAGCGATAATGTTCACCTGTTTCACCGGTTATGATCAAACAGTATGTGATGATGATGTAGATGAGATAGTTATTGCTAAGCATTAGTTAGTTACTAATGCACTAAAATTATAACAGAATAACAATATCCTTATTTTTTTCTAAAACATATTAGCATTAGTATAGGCATATGAAAGCTTATTTAGCATCAGCCAAAAAAAAATATATATATAAAGTCGATTCCAGTTATTTGGGACACATCAGGACTAGTGCATTTTGGCTGGACCCCGACTTTACAACTGGTTCACTGTACAATCAAATCATGTTACAATGGAGTCACCATAGTAAAGTACCATTCACTATACGACATGTAGTAAGCGCCAGTCACTGTGATCACGTTTGTGAATTGAATTTTAATTCTATTAAACAGTGATTCTAATTAGCGAAAATAGTAGGAATATTATCCACAGGCTATAAAAGTAAAGATATATTAAGCACAAATTTACCTTTTATTACCTTACCAATTAAAAAATTAAATGATACATGAAAATCAGAAGAATATAAGTGATAATCGGAATAATTAATACATACTGTAATATGTACATACTAACTAGTTGACATTTTTGTTCGACATTTGTGGGTGGGGGTTAAAATTTAAAACAGTAAAAAGATAAGTAATCAATAACAAAGAACAGGGCACACACAAATTGCAAGTAACACGATATGTGCAAGTGATAACAGAGTACAAGTTACGAAGCTTTAAAAATAGGAATGAAGAGAAGATTCTGAAAATTAATTTTTTTATATGATTGAAGATTCCATGGAAGTGTAAACACATTTCAACCATAACAACCCACAGAATTCCAGCTATTGGTATTATCACAAATTCAATAAGATCGAGTTTACTATCCATTTATGATAGATTGCACAAACAAAAAAGCCCAATAAACAGGTGACTGCTAACTGTTTTATGGTTGTGACCTCCAGAAATCCGTCCGAACCACGTAGTATGGTCAGAGACAATCGTAGGGTAATCTCCAGTGCTGTGGTCTCCTGCCCCAGTTAAATGACATGTTGTCCCAATTAAGCGAAGTAAACCCTGGCTATTTTCTCGAATGGGTTCTGTTTTTGTTTTTTTTAACATTTGCCCCAAATAAACTGCTGCCCTGATTAACCGGTGGCCCATTTAACCGGAATCCACTGTGTGTGTGTGTGTGTGTGTGTGTGTGTGTGTGTGTGTGTGTGTGTGTGTGTGTGTGTGTGTGTGTGTGTGTGTGTGTGTCATAATAATATACAGGAACTCCCCGACTTACGTAAAAGTTCCATTCCTCAGAACTCTACATAAGTCGGAATTTCCCCCATGCTTGTGCAGCACTCGCAACTGTGCTCGCTGAATTGATTAAATCAAAAAAGAAATGTTCAAAGAACATGTGAATAGAATTATTTATTGTATTTACCAAATTTTTTATCTCGTGCACAGGAAAAATTACAAATGCGTGCAATTTAAAAAAATTTCAAAATTATAAAATTATAAAAAAGAGAGGAGACAGGCATAACGTCGGTAAGTTTTACCTCTCGAGCATTGTTGCCAGAATCGATGTCTTCAGCTGATAAGTAAGGCACTGCAGAGATTGAGGGCTGTGGAGATTTAGAAGGGGTCGGCCACTCAACCTTACAAAAGAACATATTAATGGATGACTGGGTGGTGGTTTTTTTCTTTTCATCGTAGATTTCTTTGTAGCAAGCAACCATTCCATGTTTTCCATCTTATAACATTGCAACACCAGGGTGCTCACCCACCGATGATAGGCCAACAGCTTTGAAATTGTGCTGTCTGGGTGGTGGTATTCACCCCTTGTTAACTTTTAAGAATCATTTGCTGTCAGGATCCATCTTCTCAAACCTCGCCATTCCTGATGCAATTTCACGAAATGCCATTGCCATCTCTCTGGTGATGAAGCATCTCAGTGCCTCATTTGGTTCAACTTGAACATCATCAGCATTTTCTTCTTTCACTATCGCTGCCTGCAAGTCAATAAGTCATTCATTATATAATTCCTTCTCTTCTTCCTCTATTAACTCCTCCACGTCTTTGGCATCAACCTCCAACTGAAGCAGTTCTGAAACCTTTAAATCTTATTTGTAACCTCTTCATATGATTCATCTTTTTCAAATCCTTCGAAGCCTTTTACGGGATGTGGGCATATTTTCTTCCATACGCCATTTAAACAACTTTTAGTATTTCTGCCCAGGCTTTATTAATGTTTAAGATGGCATGGTAAATATTGTAAGATTTCCAAAAGTCTCTTAAGGTAAAATTTTTATCATTGTGTAGTGCAGACAATGCCTCAGCAAATGTGTGTAAATAGTATGCTTTTAAATTCAAAATAACACCATGATCTATATGTTGGATGAGTGAAGTCGTGTTTGGCGGTACAAATATGACTCTCACATTCGAACTGAAATCATCTAGATGCGTAGGATGTCCAGGAGCGTTATCTAATAGAAGAAAATCTTGAAAGGAACATCATTATCATTACAATATTTTTCAACCTCAGCAATGAAGCCGCATTTAAATCAATCCACAAAGAGAGATATTGTTATCCATGCTCTCTGGTTCAATCAGAAATGCATGGGTAGGGTGGCTTTATTAATGCCCTTAAATGCACGAGGATTTCCAGAATGATACATAAGCAGCATCCCCCCCCACACACACACACAAACATACTTCACCTTCAACCCATGCATCGTACTAAGTGCTATAGGTTTTGATACCTTTCATGTTTGGGGTTTTCACTAAAAAAAAAAAAAAAAAAAAGTGGTTTTAATCTGTAATCTCCCAATGCATTATCCCCAAGCAAGAGCATGGCCCAATCTTTTGATGCCTTGAAATCTGCATTGTATTTTCCTCTTTGGCAATGCATGTTCGATCCAGCATTTTTTTCCAATACAGAGCGCAGGCTTGTCAAAGTTAAAAATTTGCTGCGTTGAATAGCTGCCTTCATCAATCATTTTTTACAACACATCACAAGATTTCTCTGCAGCTGCAGAATCGGCACTAACTACTTCACCGTATTCTTTAATGTTGTGAAAACCAGAGCAATACTTGAACCTGTTAAACCACCCACTGCTTGACACGAACTTGGGTTGGGGTTCACCGTACTTATTCTTAATATCTTTATAAATACTTGTTGCTTTTGCTTGGATAGTCATTAGACTCAAGGGCACTCGCTTCTGAATCTGATTTTCCATCCGTATTATTAACAGCTGTTCCATCTTCGCCATAGCACCTAAGCGCTGTTTTGTGATCACTGTTGATCTTAAGTGCATTGATCCTTTGGCATGTTCCTTTATACGCACGCTGTCCTTTAAAATAGTATTCACTGTTGAAGCAGCGAGACCTAATTCTCTTGCAACAGATGACAACCTTTGTCCTGCTTTGTACTTCTTAATCATTTTCAAATCAATTTTGTTTCATTTCCTGGCACTACCACCACTTGCACTTTTCGTTGGTCACTTTCCTTTCATCATTGTAATACGTAAATAGGAATAAAGAGAAGTTTCTGAAACTTTGTTTTTTATTTGATTGAAGATTTCAGTGAAGGGGAACACATTTCACCATAATAGTGTAAAAACCCACACAATTGCAGTTATTGGTATTATCGCAAATGCAATAAGATTGAGTTTACTACCCGTTTATAATTAGATGCACTAACAGAAAAGCCCAATAAACCAGAAAGTGCAAATTGTTTTTTTGTTTTATGGTCGTGACCTCCAGAAACGTTCTTTAGAAAATATCACAAAGGTGTGTTCAAAATTGATTCTTATAAGGTGAACATATGATAACAATGAAAGGGTAGTGCAATTTCCATTATAAATATGACGTTTAGAGAGATAAATAGCTTAGTAATATAGCGAAATTTTTAACTTCCAAGGATTTGGAACAAATTACAAAAAAAAAAAAAAGTATTATTGGGTTCACATTATGTTATTTTCACGATACCTCCATTTATTCCTATGGGATGCAAAATACATTTCCACAATTTAAGTTTGCACCTGTCAGCAAAAACTTATGTAAAGTCGAATTTCCGTAAGTTGAGTATTGCGTAAGTCGGGGGGAGTTCCTGTATACATTTTACTTATCTACAATACATGTATACATTTTCATTTGTATGTTTTTAAAAGGTGTGCATTTCTCAATGCACACCTTTTTTCAAAAGTGGTAGTCAGATGCCAATTTAATTATAATTCCATCTTTGGCTTTTATTTATTTATTTACTGCAATTAAAAAGGCAAAAGACTGTTCAGAACAGAACACAGTGAACAGCTTTATCATTTTTAATGATATAACACTAGATATATATCTAATATTATATTTTCATTTCAAGTCTATATTCTTTTAAGTTTTTTTTTTTTTATGCAACAAATTCTAGCGATATAAAAATCTTTAGCATCTTTTTCTTTGTTTTAGAAAAAGGATATTCTTACTTTGCTTCTCATTCTTCAGCATTTCTGACATATTCACATCATCTCCTAAATATTCTAGTAGTAAGCACTCTAGTTTCAAGAACTGATGCATTTTCTCATATCTCATATTTGTAGACCAGTAGTTTCAGCACACTGAAAATAGTTAAGAGTGCTTCCAATGATGGATATTCCAGTGTATGTGAATATTTATTGCTAGATATTCCAATGAAGATTATGTCTGTTGGTTGGTTGGTTGATTGATATGTTGTTTAATGGCACAAGGACTGATTCTATTCCGTAGTGCAATTATCAGTTAAAATCTTAAATAATCCTGTCTGCTTCAAGAAAAAGAACTCTGCTAGATTTGCATCCATCGTCTCCAATCAGATGAGGTAATGTTAAAGTTTCTTGCAGATGTGAAAGCAATGTGAAAATTGAGTTTCGGTAATTATTATAACGGTTTCAATTTATCAGAATATGCTTCACCATAAGTGTAGACTGACAATATGTACAAATAGGCAGATCTTCCCCCATGAGTAAATAAATATGGGTTAGATGCGTGTGCCTAATACGTGTCCTAGTCAGGATCACCTCCTCTTGCCTATTTGATCACATGCTTGATGCCTACAACTTAGGTTTCTGTTTAAATTGCAGCAGCTTATTGCCGCCCTGAGCAAGATTTGCAACTACTGCTCTTCACACACGCTTTTTATGACTGATTTGTAGTCTGTATACAGCACTTGGTAGTTAGGAGAGCTTGCAGTGATTGGATGTAGTAGTGGCATGTGATGCAAGAAAGCAAGTGTATGAACTTATGCAGCATCAGCCAAAAAAAAAAATCACACCATTCCCTCCAAATGCCTGCCCAGTTCTTCCTTAAATTTATTTAACCTGTAAACTTCCACAACGACAGATGGAAGTTTGTTCCAGCAATTAACCACCCGCTGGCTAAAGGCAAATTTCCAAACATCTATTCTACATCTGTCTTTTCTTAATTTGAATTTATGCCCCCTTAGGTTCGTAATCTGAACAAGTGGAAGAATCCCATCAGAATTCAGCGTGCTCAACCCATTCAAGGCCTTATACACCTCAATCAGATCACTGTGCAGGTGCCTAGATTGCAGTGCAAATTGCAGTGCCTCCAGCCACTGCAATTTGCAGAACTTAAGCCTCTCTTGTTAAGAGAATCCTTCATTCCCCTCACCAATCTTGTTGTCCTTCTCTGTACACGCTCAAGTAAATCTATATCCTTCTTAAAATGAGGCCTCCAGACCTGTACGCAGTACTCAAGGCGTGTCCTGACCATTGCCTTATACAGAGGAACAATCATCTCCTTCTCCCTGCTAGCAAAATTCCTATATATCATTGACAAAATCCCATGACCTGCCCTGGAAGCTGTCTGCATTGCTCAGAAAACTTCATACCTGACTGCACAATTACTCCCAGGTCTTTTTCATTTTCTACCACCTTAAGTGTAGTACCACAAAGTTGGTACGTTTCTCTGGGGTTACTAACTGTGTGATACTACGTTTATGTTTAGCGGCTTGGTCTGCATATTCATTTCTTTGATCCCTGCATGATCTGGTATCCAACAAAAAGTAACTGATTGGTTAACAGCTTGTAATGCAATTATCTGTGATCTGATTTGCTTCAAGACAGGGTGGATTGACTTGGATGGATTTTTCAATGATGTTACTGCACTCAGAGTAGATCATTGCTTACTGGACAGATTAATCACGTGATCCAGAGCTATTTTAATTGCCCACAGTTCGGCAGAACAGACGCAGCATTCCATCGGAAGGGATGCAGAACTACAAAAGATAGAAGAAACTGTCACTGCGACCACTGTCATACTTGTTTTTGAGCCATTGGTATATATATTTGTAAACACCAAGAATTTTTAATTACATGTGCAGCATGAAGTTTCCTGATGGTGAGATCTGCTGCTTGCTTTTTTCCCCACATCGTTGGAATGAGAAATCACAGACTGGTATATAATCAGACGATGGAAGGTCGTGTGTGCTTGTTTCCAGAAAGATATTACCCATGTCTAAATTTCAGCATTGTGTTAACTGTTAACAACCTTATCCCAATTGGCTTGTTTTCATTAGGTTTGTTGTGATAAAAGGTGGTCCAATGGAGTTCAAATACGTATGGTGAGATAGGATGAAAGGGAAGGCTCTATATTTTTGCTGCACAGCTGAGTAGCAACATTTTCCTCCGAAGATGGAGCAGAGGTTCGTGTGCCTCTATATATATATAGACTCTGTACAGGGGATGTTCTGAATGCTCCTAAAGCAGTTCTTAGAGCATGTGATGGATAGTGTCTAGCTGAATTGGTGCACTTTTCCTGGCAGAGTCATAGATTGGAGCTCTGTAATCCAAGCGAGATCAGATTAATACCCAATATAGCCGAAACAAAGTGCAATGGTCAGCACCAGACACTGATGAAGATAGTACTCTGAGGATATTTAATTTTTTCATGCAAATGGTTCTCAGGTATGTGATTTGCTGTAAGAAGTTGAATCTATTGTCAAGGATTAGGCCAAGAAATCTGATATTATTGGATTGGATGGTCAGATTTTTAATTTGTAATTCAGGCTCAGGATGGATCTTAAGTTTTTTACAGAAATGTATACAGTTGGATTTTTGTGTTGATAAGTGGTAGCCATTGTGAGACATCCACAAATCAATTTTGTTAATTGAGATCCGAAGCTGTCTCTGAATAGAATTCATATTTTTTCCTTGGCATGAAATCATGAGGCACCTGCATAGTAATGTAATTCTACTGTGCTTGGAATATCATAGATAATATTGTTTATTCTTATTAAAAACGGATCCCTGAGGAACCCCCCCTCCTCCTGTATATGGATTCTAGAAAGAACATTTAGATGGCTAACTTGAAAGGTTCTGCCCTGGAGAAAGCTCTAAATAAACAAGGAAAACTGCCTCGTAATCCAAAAGTGGTAATATCTCGTAGAATACCGAAATGACATTGTATCAAAGGCCTTTTCTAAATCCAGACTTACCATAACTAGGCGGTTGTTTCTGACAAAAGCATTTCTGATGTTTAATTCTGCTTTGGTCATCATATTTAATGCAGATCTATTCTGCCGAAAGCCATACTGATTTTTATGTAAGATGTTATGTGACTCTAGAAACCAGGTGAGGCACCTGAGAACCATTATCTCCGGTATTTACCCCAAACAACTAGTTAAAGAAATTGGACAATAATTAACTGGATTGGAGGGGTCTTTTCCTGGTTTAGGGATGGCTAATACAAATGAATGTCTTCAAGAGTAAGGATAAACATGTTCCTCAAAAATTCTGTTAAAAAATATTAGAAGAGTTTGTAAAGCTGTATCATTCAAGTGTTTTAACATAATATAAAATATACCATCAGGGCCAGCTGCACTATCGGGTGCTCTATCAAGAGATTCTTTTAACTCAGATATTGTAAAAGGCTGATTATATGGAAGACAAAGACTGGTGGTGAATTTAACTTCTGCTTTTCTGCTACCTCTTTAATTCGTTGGAATGGAGCATCATATGAATTTGCTGCTGATATTTTTGTAAAAGCTTCTTTGGGGGAAGAGAGTTCCTGTCCATTATATAGAAGAAGATGACAGTGGATTCAGATGTTGGATTTTCCTCCAGATTAATCTGGTATCCTTTGTGATAGTGGAAGCAAACTGTATCCAGGAATTTTCTTTGCTTTTCTTATTTGTCGTGCTATAGCATTAAGTTTCTTGTAATTTATAAGGTTAATAGTAGTAGGATGCTTGCAGAAAATATTCCAATCTTTATTCTTTTCTTTTTTGCACTATTACAGTCCTCATTCCACCAGCAGTTTCTGCACCTGTGTGGATGAGTCAATGACTGAGGAATAGCTTTATCAGCTCTGCTAGTATCTGTTTAGTGATATGGTCAGTAGCTTCATCTATTGACTAATTCTGAATGAAGTTTTTATCTAAAACTGCACTTAAGAAAAATTTATCTAGTTTGCCTTTGTAAATTTCCATCTTTGGCATGTTTCCATATAGGGGGAGGTGGTTTGGAATTTACAAGTAATTTCAAGATGATCGGTGTTGTGGGGATTATCCAATACTGCCCAATGTATACTTAGATACAGAGCCGGGGAGTAGAAGATAGATCTATGGCAGAAGTATTTCCTGTGGGAGAATGCACATGAGTATGTGCACCAGTGTTCAGCAGAGTTAGATTGTGTGTTTCTGTCAGCTGCCCTCTTTTATCCATATGTAGACTTCCCCATAATGGGTGTGTGTCCATTAAAATCATATCCAACATATAGGAGGTGATATCTAGGCAGGAGCTCATCAGAGTCTGAGTATATACATTTGGTTTGGTGGAAGATAAATAGAAACAAGAGATAAAACTATTCCAAGTTCTATTCTTACAGCAGCAACTTCTAAATTAGTTTTTAAGGAGATTAAGACCGCTACACCTCTATGGGGCGGCAGTTACCGCATTCCTGTCACGCCTGTACAAAGTATATTTCTTTATTGAGGGAGTCACTTGTGGAGTTAAATGTTTCCTGTAAACAAATGCCTTCTGGATTGAAATCTTGGATTAGGTCATAAAGTTCATCTGTATTAGTACATAGTCCTCGACAATTCCATTTTAAAATGCACTGCATTATTTAGTTTTAGTGGTAAGTTGATCCGGTTGCTTTTTTAAAGGCAGTAGGCTCATGGCAATCTTATTTTAGGAAAGGTAGGAAGTCCAGTGTCCGTATCTTCTTCAACATAAATTTATAATATATCTTCTTGAGTTTTGTCATCTATGTCCATTTCTGCAGTATTAATTTGATTATAAGAGGATTCTGCTTTTGCCATCCTGGTCTCACTTTAGGACTTGGTGCCACTAGTAGAGGGGATGGAAATTGGAGTATTACAAGTCTAGTCTCTGTTGTTTTGCTTTAAAGCTGGCTGAGGAACTGAAATCTGAGCTCTAGCCCACTCAGCAAGATTTGTCAGACAGAATTGATTCAATGGTTTGAGTAGCAATGGAATGATAATTCTTAGTAGCATTTGCATATGTACATGCTGGAGTATCTTTCAATATTTGTCGTCTCACTTCCTGATAAGTCACTTTCTGCTCAACTTTAAACTTCTGTATTTTTTTTTCCCAGCTTACATAAATCGCAATTTTTGGAATATGCAGGATGATCCCCTTACAGTGAGAGCAAACTGGAGATGTTGCATTACAATCTGTTTGAAAGTGATCTTAGGATCCACATTTTGAACATACATTGTTTCCTCGATTCGTTGACTTGTTTGAAAGTGTCTGAATTTCTGGCATTTATAACAGTGAATTAGATTTGGAATACAGAGGTGGATATGAAAATTTAGATAACTGCCTTTAACAGTATTTGGTAAATTTGGAGTATTTAAAGTGAGTATTATACTACAGGTTGGAATGAGATTGCCATCCCTACTAGTCAGAATTCTCTTAGCTTGTATTACCTTTTGATCTTCCATTTTTTGCACAAGCTCCTCTTCTGTCACATTCAATAGATCCCATTCAGAGATAACACTTTTGGAACTATTTAGGATTGTGTGGGAATATATTTTAACAGGAATTCCCCCAAACGTAAGCTTTAACAACAGTTCTGGGTGTTTAGACTGTGTCATCTCAACTAGTAAATCCCCAGACTAACTTTTTGACCATTTTAGGTGATCCAGCAGCATTTTCTAGACATTTCTATAGCATAAATGGAGAGAGTTTGCTCACTGGTTGACTAGTTAACAAATGGATAATAATAAAAGTTGGATACTCTGGTTGATAACTGTCTTTTTTTAAGCACTTACTTTGTGCATTAGTAGTAGTAGTAGTGGCATGTGATGCAAGAAAGCAAGTGTATGAGCTTATGCAGCATCAGCCAAAAAAAAAAAAAAAAAAAATCACACCATTCCCTCCACCAAATGCCTGTCCAGTTCCTCCTTAAATTTGATCTGTCAACTTCCACAACGACAGATGGAAGTTCGTTCCAGCAATTAACCACCCGCTGGCTAAAGGCAAATTTCCGCACATCTATCCTACATCTGTCTTTTCTTAATTTGAATTTGTGGCCCCTTAGGTTCATAATCTGAACAAGTGGAAGGATCCCATCAGAATTCAGCGTGCTCAACCCATTCAAGGCTTTATACACCTCAATCAGATCACCGCGCAGGTGCCTAGTCTCCAGCCATTGCAATTTGCAGAACTTAAACCTCTCTTGTTAAGAGGATCCTTCATTCCCCTCACCAATCTTGTTGCCCTTCTCTGTACACGCTCAAGTAAATCTATATCCTTCTTAAAATGAGGCCTCCAGACCTGTATGCAGTACTCAAGGCGTGTCTTGACCACTGCCTTATACAGAGGGACAATCACCTCCTTCTCCCTGCTAGCAAAATTCCTATATATCATTGACAAAACCCCATGACCTGCCCTGGCAGCCTGTCTGCATTGCTCAGAAAACTTCATATCTGACTGCACAATTACTCCCAGGTCTTTTTCATTTTCTACCACCTTAAGTGTAGCACCACACAGTTGGTACGTTTCTCTGGGGTTACTTCTACCAATATGCAGTACTTTGCATTTGTCAAGGTTAAACTTTAGTTGCCAAAAATTATCTAGATCCTGTTGCAGTAGCACAATGCCATTACTGTCATTAACAACCCTGCCAACCTTTGTATCATCTGCAAACTTCAACATTAAGCCTGATATACCTTCATCAATATCTTTGATAAATATACAAAACAACAGTGGACCTAACACCGAACCCTGTGGGACTCCACTAATAACATTAGTCCACGAAGAGCAGAACCCATTGATTATCACCCTCTGTCTTCTCCCACGTGACCTTCCTTTTATCCATTGTAGCAACTTACCCTTAATACCATTCTGCTCCAATTTGTACAAGAGTCTTCCATGCGCAACAGTGTCAAAAGCTTTCCTGAAATCCAAATATATGATATCGAAATTATTTTTTGCATCCAGTTCCTTTGTAATCACATCATAATATCCTATTAAATTTGTCAGACAAGACTTTCCCTTAACAAACCCATGCTGTGTCTGAATTATTGCTGCAGTCTTGTCTAGATGATCCTGCAATGCATCTTTAACCAGTGACTCCATTATTTTACCTGGAACAGAAGTTAAACTAACTGGGCTGTAATTACTCGTGTCACCCTTCGATCCCCCTTTGTGAATTGGGGATACATTTGCACATCTTCAGTCCGTGGGAACCTCCCCTGAGTCCAAGGATGCTCTCATAATTATGGCTAAGGGTTTGCTTAGTTGCTTTGCCACCTCCTTTAATATAACTGGATAGATCCCATTCACCCCAGGTGCTTTTCTTATGTTTAACTTCAACAATTTCTCCTCCACTTTGCTTTCAGTTATTACAAAATCATTAAGTATCCTGCTACAATTTGATAACCTTCTGCCATTTTCAAACCTTAATAATTCCTCATGTGTGAATGTAGAGGCAAAATACTCATTCAGTTTGTTTGCTATCTGAGCAGGATCATCAACAGTCGAACCATCGATGTCAAGTGGACCAATAAGATTCATCCCCTTCCTTTTAGAGTTTATATAAGTAAAGAAATCCTTGCTGTTTTTCTTAGCATCTTTTGCCAAGGATTTCTCGTAATCTGCCTTTGCCTGCCTAGCCTCCTTTGTGACCTGATTACAGACTAGCTTATATCTGCCATAGGCTTCTGAGTCGCTTGATAATTTATATGCATCCCATGCATTTTTCTTCTCTGTTACGAGTCTCATTAGTTCATTAGATAACCATTTAGGCCTAAACCTTGAACAATATTTCTTAATAGGTATGAAACTTTTAGTAGCATCCACGATTAATTCCTTGAATGCTTCCCACTTAGAATTTACTGTTGGTAACATCGTCAGTTGATCCCACTGTACAGAATTTAAAAACTGTCAGAGACCACTGTACTCACCTTTACGGAAGCAAAAACCCTTTCCTTTACCCCTGGTGGCAATTAAATCTTTAAGTAAATCCCACATCAGTACACTGATCACTGCCACCTAGTGGTTCCTTTATCTGCAAATTCTTAATACACGAATGATCACTGCTGATAACCAGATCAAGAGTATTACTTTCTCTGGTTGCCTCTCGAACATGCTGCTGCAGAAAACAATCATCCAATAAATCCAAAAAAGTCTGACTAGTGTGTGAGTGACCAACCCACAAGTTCCAGTCAATATCTGGAAGTTAAAATTCCCCATTATAAGACATTCCGATTTACTAGACCACTCTATTTCTCTGTACAATTGTTCACTGTACTCATTCGAGTCATTAGGCCTATAACACACTCCTACTCTTATTTTTGCTTTACTATTTTGCTTTATCATTACTTAATCAGAACTGTACCAATCTTTGGTATTTGAGCTCGAAGGTTCTAATGCTGGATAATTTACTTTATCCATTACTGCTCCTTTTCGCCCTGAGGGATTAGCTTTTCCACCCAGGTTACCGGCCCCGCCACGGGGAGGCAGGAGCAGTGCCACTTGTGGCCAAGCATAGGAGTTAGTACGGTTAATAAACTAATAAAGAGTAAAGAAAAGGGTACTTTCCTTTTTCTGGCTCTCTTTTTATACTTTTAAAAAGTAGAGCTAAATTAATAAAAGGACTTATAAAACGAAATAAAACAAGGAAAAATTCAAATCAATCACTCTAGAAATATCACTCTAGGAAAATCACACTAGGAAGTCGCAGATCGCTTGGCCACAGAAATGCTTGGCACCTGGGGCCATTGTCTATTGCAATTAATAAACCCACGCATGGAAAACAAAATAAGTCAAACACCAAATGGGGCAATTGTTTGTTCCCATACCATTTGGGCCTGCTTGCAGGTTAAAATCACCACATTCACTGGAATATTAGTTTTCAGTACATGATAATTTTTTTAAATGATTAAGTGGGCCACTAAAGTCTTTTGCATCACCTATAGCTATGAGAGATAAATTTATTCACTCATACCAAGGACTGCAGTTTTTTTCATAATACTGATTAGAACAATGCTTAACATCGTACCTTTCACTCAGTAATAAATCTTCTGATCATCATGTATGGTGGTAAACAAGATGCAAACTGAAATTTACACTGAAGAAGTTCATTTAAAAAATGACTGCTAGTGCTCATGAAAGGTTACTTTTAAGTCAGAAATCAAAAAGAACAAAATTTACCAAATATACTTAAATAGGCTTAACTCATTTTCAAACCCCTACTCTGCATGTCTCAAAAATTCCCATCCTATTTTTTGATAAAATTAAACATAAAAGCAATAGCAAAAATTGTTATCATACCTCTTTCAGTTTCTTATATCTCTCTTCTGGAGTATCAAAAGCATTGATGTTCCGCAGTACATTTAGCCCTGTATACAAAAAAAAAGCAAAATATAAATTTTGTGAAACACGTACAGTACAACATATTTCACAACAAGGTGAATTAAGGGGGTAGGGAAGAGAGGGTGAAAGAGAATTGCAAAGGTAAAAATTAATCTTCAAATGTAATTTAATTTTCAAAGTTAATTGCATTTGAATATTCTAGAACATAAAACAAATCAATGTGAAGCACTAGTATAAAAACTAAAACTTTTGAAAGCTATTTACATATCATGCTTTTATTAATACTAGCAACATACAGTATGTTTGGATAAAAGTGCAAAGAAAAGTAGCAAGGAATTGCTGCTGTCCACTGGATATGAATGGCATAACTACTGGTGATCCTGTAAAACCTGCTAAAAAACAAATATTCTGCATCATGTTTCACGCAAAGTTTTTAGAGGCAAAGTTAGAAGATGGCTATCTAATACTGATTGGGAGTTATATGGTTTTATAAGAAAAAAGCAAAGGGAAAATGGAAGAGAAACTGCTGCAGCTAGAAGCACCTAGAGATGATGGAACCTATTTAATTATATTAAAGACAGCAGCAAAAGAGATTGTCAAACCTTTTGCATAATAATGACAGCATCCTTAGATTCAGGGGAAGTCCCTAGAGACTGAAGACAAACAAATGTCTCATATTCACAGGTACAGTAAAAATGGGTGAAAGGTAACTACAGACCTGTAAGTTTAACCCCTGTGGCAAACAAGATAATGAAGTCAATAGTTGTAATGCAAAGAATCCTTGTAGGAGTGGATTTAAGTAACAAGTAATAATAGCCCTGTTTATTAATTATAGTTGTCTTATATTTTATTACTGAATATACTTCTGTTATTTTTAAGCAGAGCATTTTTATCGCTTCCCTTGTGGCGCATTATCCTGCTGAAAGATGGCACCACCAGAGAGGAAGACTGTTGCCATGAAAGGGTGTACCTGGTCAGCAATGATGTTTAGGTAGGTTGTGGACGTCAGAGTGCCCGGCACATGGATGACTGGATCACTTCCCTTGTCTGTATATAGTATAGGCAGATGTGCCAATCAAAAAATTGCCTAGATGTGCACCACATATTCAACATCTTGGTTTGGTTTTGATTGGAGCTTAACAACACAAGGGCAGCTAAGGCCTGAATCAATCTCTCTCTCTCTCTCTCTCTCTCTCTCTCTCTCTCTCTCTCTCTGCAACAATTCACTTGTAAATCAAATTAAAAGCAGGCATAAAGTTTGATCTATCTAAGGAATAGAAAGTTCTGTAAAACTTTTGGTATTTTCTAGAAATGTTGCAGTGTTGAAGGGCTCTGTATGTTTGAGAGAACCTGAAAAGTGCTAGACCTAATACCTGAGTAACAGGGACAATCAATTAAAATATGCTTGATGGTGAGCTGGGTTTTACATGGAGTGCAATGAGGAGGACATTTGCCAGTAAGTAGATGTACATTAGTAGGGTAAGTGTGCCCAATGCATAAAAATGCTAATACAACTTTCTCTCATCTGTTTTGGCAGGAGGTATAAATCATTTTTGCTGTTCAATTTTAAATTTTATGGAGTTTGTTACAAGTCTTCTCTCCATATCTGGGCCCAATCAAGGTTGCATACTTTTTGGATTATGCTCTTAAAACCCATGTAGGGAACTTAGAAAAGAAAAGAAAACAGAGATAAATGGTCCATTTGTTTAGCTGCATTGTCTGCTGTTTCATTTCCTTGAATACCAGAATGTCCTGGTATCCAGCAGTTATTTCTTCAATGTGTTCTTGACAAGTATTAAAGCCAACTGCTGATGTCTTTCAAAACTGGATGAGAAGAGAACAGATTATTTCAAATAGCTGATACAGCACGGAGAAAATTTGCATAAATTGTGACAGGACATAAGGAAAAACTGCAGATTTTGATCAAGGCTATCTAGATTGCATACAGCTCAGCTGTCAGTATGCTACATTCCAGGGGTATTGAAATTCTGTAAAGGAAGGAAAAATGGCTGTTGCACCCACATGGTCATTGGATTTTACCAACCGTGGATACTGTGCATTTATGGAATATTCTGAAGTATGGGCAGCATACAGTTGTTGGAACTATGGGCAGCATACAGTTGTTGGAACTATGGGCAGCATACAGTTGTTGGAACTATGGGCAGCATACAGTTGTTGGAACTATGGGCTACCAAACTGTTCTTACCCACTGTATGAAGGAGTAAGTGGAATCAGGAATAAGAATCCTCCATGACAGATCAGTCAAGTACGTATCCTGATGGATGTTACTGGAATTCAAATTCCAGTTACACAGCTGTTCTTTCGGGTGAAGTACTGCAGGTCAAGGTCTCTCTAGGCTTTGCCTCATAGAAATGAAACAATGGAAATCAAAGAGATAGTTCCAACTTGGATGAGTAGGAAAGCTTTGTATTTTGGCAGCATATAGACATGAGGGTTTGTCTTCTAAGAGATAATGGGGGTTCATTAGCTTAAATATACAACCTGTGCACTGAGGAAGTTCTAAAGGCCTCAATAACTCTAAAGGCATAGAACTCTTTGGACAGCCCAAGAGCTGTCCACAGTTCTATGCTGAATGGTATTAAGTCGTTGCAAAACACTTTCTAGCTGAAGAATATACCACAGATCAATAATCAAGCAGCAATCTAATTAACGCCTTACAGAGATGAATGATTTATAACAATCAAAGAATTTAATTTTTGTAGGCAATTAGTTCAAAAACATGTTATACGATCCTGAAAGTTAAGTTTGTTATCCATTATTAAGCCCAGAAAACTGTTATTAGAAAATGGGATCAGATCATTTTTTATTTGTAATTCAGGGTGTAAGGCATGTCATTTGCAGGAGTGAATTTCAGAAGATTTTTGCTGAGATATTTTCTAACATTCTAGTTTATTTATCGCCAAATGGAGCTGTCTTTCTATGGTATCCATATTTTAAGAGTGGAGATAATAGTGAGATCATCTGCAAACATATGCTTCAACTGTTTTTGGAATGTCTCAGATCATGTTGTTTACTCTGATTATAAATAATGTTTTGCTGGAAATGGACCCTTGTAGTATATATTCTTCTTGAATATGTATGGAGGGTAACCAAGTCCGGTAACAAACCTGAGAAGTCCTGAGGTTGAGGAAGTTCTGTTTCAGTCGGGGCAAGTAACCTCTTAGGCTGAAATTATATAGCTCTTTGGGAATAACATAACTCCATATGATAAAGGCTTTTTCATTTAGTGATACCATTACCAAAGGGTGTCTCTCTTGACAGATGCACTGTAGATGTTAGCTTCGGGTTTGATATGCACATTTAAGGTAGATAAGTCTTTCAAAAGCTACAGCAGACTCTCGATTAACCGGGACACTTCAAGACTCCAGATTGAAAAAATAATAATAATAATCAACCAGAAATCCAAAAATTCAAGTAATAAATAGAATCAAAATAAATATCTGTTTATAGATATTTTGCAAGTCGAAATAAGCGACAAGCAGCATTATAAGTCGTTAATCTCCGCTGTCTTCACAACCAACGCTCAAAAAAAAAAAAAAAAAAAAAAAAAAGAGAGAGAGAGACCAAATGTTTTAGGGCGTCGCATCAATTGTTGTGTTCTGTTGCAGCACAAAAGGTCAAATTTTGTTTCGTTATTTATGTCAGGGATGTCAGAATTTTTTTTATAGTAAAAAAAAAAAATTCTTTTTTTTTTTTTTTTTTTTTTTTGTTTAGAAATCGCGAAAATGGGCAAACGCAAAAGAGTTGTGTTTTCAGTTAAACAAAAACTTGAAAACAGTGCATCTGTTAAATCTCTAAGGAATCATTATAATAAGGATGTTTCAAAATTGCCAAACATTAATAAGTATATCAGGTACATCAGTGTTGGCATTCGAGGTGAGCGGACGCACTTGGTCAGGGCTCCTCAGTTAAGTGGTTTACTTTTGGATAGTGCTCTTAAATATTTGATTTATTCAGATATTTTTGGATTATTTTGTTATAGGTTTTCCTGTAACAGTTTCATTTTAATAATATTATAGATATAATTTTTTAAAGTTAACTTTCATTGATATTTATTTTATTTTATAATGGTAGTTACGAGATCTCCCTTAAACACGTCACAGGGTATCGTGACTCACACGGAAATAGCCGTTGGCGATTTACGGGTGAGTAATGATTTAATCCGTTGTGGAACCTGTGGAATGTTTTCCAAGGTCGACTTGGTGACTAATCTTACCTCACCTAGGGATTATTTTCTTTGTGATCGATGTAAGGAGTGCACCGATCTTAAATTACAATTTTGTGCACTGATGGAACAATTTGAGTACCTGAAAAAACGGGTGCTTGCCCTCGAGAATAATGCATCTGGGAGCTCGTCAGGGACTCAAGACTCCAGCAATCTACCAAGTGATGCACACCCGATTCGAGCCTCAAAACAGAAAAACCAAGTGCAAACTACTCTGGTTAAAAAGGACATTGTTTTATTAGGAGACTCCATTGTCAGGGAAACGGGGAATATTTTTTGTAATAAGGATACGTGGAGTAGAACCAGGGTATGTCTGCTGGGAGCAACTATTGATGGTGTCACCAACAGATTGTCAGATTTTAAAGGGGGTAAAGAGAATATTATTATTCATGTGGGGACTAATGATATTAAATGTACACAATCTGACGATTTGTTGGAAAAATACAGGAACATGCTGAGGAAATGCCGTGAGCTAGGCCACAATGTCTATGTGTCTGCAATTCTGCCCAGACACGATAGGAGGGATTATATGTTAAGAGCCTTGTGGATTAACTCAAGACTTGAAGGAATCTGCAAGGCTTTAGGGGGGAAATTTCTATCTGCAGGGCCCACACTTGTAGGTAGAAGGAATTTGTTTTGTAGAAACGGGATACACTTAAACAAAGGTGGTGCAAAAGTTTTTGCCAGTATTATTGAGGATACCTTAAAGGTTCAGGGAAACTGCTAGTTAGGGGGGGGATGTGGGTAATACTGACACGCGTTTATCTGATAATATTGGTCAATGTAACTCTTACATATACCTTAAGAGTTCTTATCTGTTACCCCAACTGGACGTATTATCTAGATGTTCTGGGGGCAAAGACGTTTCACGTGAGCGGGTAGCTAATATCAGGGAAGAGAGCCTAAAAAATTTCAAGGGTTGTGTTAGGTTCTTGTTTTTTTTGGTTTTCAAGAGCATTAGCAACTAAGGCCATATTGCTCCGGGATATGCGGTGGTCATTCCTTGACCTTTCCGCATCCTCCGTATTTGGTGGTGATGGGCTCGAACCCTAGTCTAATCAAGAAGCGTGTGCTACGCACTGCTGCTCCTTCCCACCTGGCTACGGAGGCGCCTGGTTGGTTGTGTTAGGGTTGTTAAATATACAAGAACAGTAAATCTTAATTGTTTATACAGTAACGTTAGAAGTGTCGTCAATAAAATGAGCGAATTCGAACTGCTGGTTAAAACAAGTAACGCGGACATAATAGGGCTTACAGAGACGTGGTGCCACCGGGAAATTGGGGATGACGAGTTTCAGTACGGCTTGTATAATGTATTTAGGAAGGATAGGTTAGAGAGAAGGGGTGGTGGGGTAATGCTTCTTATCAGAAGCAGCCTGAGTGCGACGATAGCTTTCCCCGATTCAGACATTTCACATGCTAGTATAGAGTCTGTATGGTGTGAGATAGTTGGAAACAAAGGTATAATGCGAGTAGCAGTAATCTACAGACCAGGTGATTGTGAAGATTATGACAAAAGCCTCTACATGCAAATGGAATGGGCAAGTAAGCGTCAATGCCTTATTATGGGTGATTTCAATTTGCCTCTAATTGATTGGAGTAAATGGGAAGGAAACTCGACGTGGGGAACAAAATTTTTAATTCAACTAGATGACTGTTATTTGTATCAACATGTCAGGGAAAGTACCAGAGAAAAGAATATCCCAGACTTTTTCATCACACATGAATCAGATGACATAACAGGGCTGACAGTAGAGGAACCAGTAGCAGAAAGTGATCACGGAGTTCTACGGTGGATGATGACGAGAGAGGTAGCAGAAGTAAAAGGCAAAGGAATGGGTTTTAATTTCAGAAAAGGAAATTACGAGGCCTTAAGGTACTACATGGCCTCTATTAACTGGGTAGATATCGCACAGAGAATGAATACAATTGAACTGTGGTACGCTTTTAAAACATTAATCACAGATGCCTTGAATGTGTATATACCTTTAAAAAAATACTCCACGAGGAGGGTTCCAAGTTGGATGAATAGTGAAGTTGCCACATTACTTTAGCAGAAAAAGGTGGCATGGAAAGGTTACAGAGCAATAAAAAGTACTGAAGCCTATAACAGCTACAAGGTGATGTGTAATAGAGCATTAGCATTAGTACAGGCATTTGATGCAAGAAATCAAGCTTATGCAGCATCAGCCAAAAAAAAATAATAAATAAATAAAAATTAACCACTTCCACTTCACTCCTCTGTTCGTTCGAATTACCTGTCCAGCTGAGCCTTAAACTTATTTAGACTATAAACTTCCACGACAAGGGATGGAAGTCTGTTCCACCAACTAACCACCCGCTGGCTAAAGGTAAATTTCCGCACGTCTATCCTACATCTGTCTTTCCTCAATTTGAATTTATGCCCTCTCAGGTGATTATTCTGAGCGAGAGGAAGAATCCCATCAGCATTGAGCATGCTCAAACCATTCAACGCTTTATACACCTCTATCAGATCACCTCGCTGGTGCCTTGTCTCCAGACACTGTAATTTGCAAAACTTTAGCCTTTTTTCATAAGAGCACCCCCTTTGTTCCATTCACTAATCTTGTTGCCCTTCCCTGCACTCATTCCAGCAGCTCTACATCCTTCTTGAATTGAGGCTTCCAGGCCTGTATACAGTACTCTAGGTGTGGCCTGACCATTGCCTTATACAAGGGAATAATCACCTCGTTATCCCTGCTAGAAAAATTCCTATATATCACTGACAATACACCATGAGCTACTCTTGCAGCATCTGCACTGCTCACAGAACTTCATATCTGCCTGCGCAACCAACCCCAGGTCCCTTTCATACTCAACCACTGCCAGTGTAGTACCACAGAGTTGATACGTTGCTCTGGGGTTGCTGTTTCCCTATATGCACTACTTTACATTTGTCAATGTTAAACTTCATTTGCCACCTCTCAGCCCATCTGCTCAACCATTCCTGATCCTGTTGCAGCAGCATAGTGTCAGTGGTGTCCTTGACAACCCTGCCAACATTCATATCGTCTGCAAACTCTGACATTAAGCTTGACATACCATCATCAATATCATTTATAAATACAGAAAACAATAATGGACCCAATAATGAACCCTGAGGGACTCCACTAATAACAGTAGTCCACGATGAACAGTGTCCATTGATTACCACTCTCTGTCTTCTCCCCCTCAACAACCCCTTTATCCATAGCAGCAATTTGCCTCCAATGCCACACTGCTCCAATTTGTGCAGCAGTCTTCCATGTGCAACAGTATCAAAAGCCTTTCTAAGATCCAAATACATAATATCAAAGTTATTCCCTCCATCCAGTTCTTTTGTGACTGCATCATAGTATCCAATCAAATTGGTCAGGCAAGACTTCCCCTTAACAAAACCATGCTGTGTCCGAGCTATAACTGAAGTCTTGTCTAGATGATCCTGCAGTGCTTCTTTAACCAGTGCCTCGATTAATTTTCCGGGAACAAAAGTTAAACTCACAGGTCTATAATTACTTGTGTCAGCTTTTGATCCTCCTTTGTGAATTGGGGTCACATTTGCACATCTCCAATCCATGGGTACCTCCCCTGAGTCCAAGGAAGCTCTCGTAATTATGGCTAAGGGCTTGCTTACTTCCTTTGCTGCCTCCTTTAGTATAAGTGGATAGATCCCATTCACCCCCAGGTGCCTTCTTGTGTTTATCTTCAACAATTTCTCCTCCACTTTACTCTCAGTTATTACAAGATTCTCTAGCTTACTGCCAGAGTTGAATACACCTCTGGCATTCCCCTTGCTGAATAACTCCTCATGTCTGAATGTCGATGCAAAATATTCATTTAGTTTGTTAGCTACCTGAGCAGGATCATCAAAAGTTGACCCATCGATATCAAGTGGACCAATCTGATTCATCCCCTTCCTTCTAGAGTTTACATAAGTAAAGAACTCTTTGGTGTTTTTCTTTGCATCCCTTGCCAAGGATCTCTCGTAATCTGCCTTCGCCTGCCTAACCTCCTTTGCAACTTGGTTACAGATCAACTTGTATCTATCATAGGCTTCTGAGTCACGTGTTAATTTGTATGAATCCCATGCATTTTTCTTCTCTGCCTATATCTATATGTCTCATTAGTTCATCTGACATCCATTTAGGCCTAAACCTTGAACAATATTTCTTAGTTGGTATGTAAAGCCTAGTAGCTTCCAAGATAAGTTCTTTGAATGCTTCCTATTTTGAATTTGCTGTTGGTAACATCATCAGTTGGTCCCACTGTATAGAATTTAAATACTGTCTCAGTCCATCGTAGTCGCCTTTACGAAAGCAATAACCCTTCCCTTTACCACTAATGGTAGTTACCTCTTTGAGTAAATCCCACTTCAGCACACTGTGATCACTGCCACCTAGTGGTTCATTTATCTGCAGATTCTTAATGCATGAAGAATCACTACTGATAATCAAATCAAGAGTATTACTCCCTCTAGTTGCCTCCTGAACATGCTGATGTAGAAAACAATCATCCAATAAATCCACAAAAGCTTTGCTAGTGTGTGAGTGACCAACCCACAAATTCCAGTCAATATGTGGAAAATTAAAATCCCCCATTATAAGAGACTCTGATTTACTGGACCACTCTATTTCCCTGTACAGTTTCTTATTATACTCATCAGAGTCATTAGGCCTATAGCACATTCCTACTCTCAATTTTGATCTCCCAATTCTTATGTCACACCAAACTGACTTGACACTGTACTGTCCAGCGATGTCGACTGGCTTTACTTCCTTGGATTTTATGTATTTCTTAACTAATAGCATAACCCCTCCTCCCTTCCTATCCTGTCTATCCTTTCTGTAGACATTGTACTCCCCAAATTCCAGTTCTGCATTCCTTATATCTGCATGACCCCACGTCTCTGAAATCCTAACAATATCTGCCTTTGACGTTTTGAGCAATACCTCAAATTCATCTAATTTATTTACTAAACTCCGAGCATTGGTGTACACGCAAGTATACATGCACCTGTTCTTTTTCTTGGCTACACTAACACAACCCATGTGTTTACCTTTACCCCAATGATTCCCAGCAGTCTCTTAAATATCCTGCATGTTATTTTTCAGGCTGCTGCTCATTCCAATAGAAGCAGTGCAAGAATCACTTTCACCTCTGCCAGTGGCTACTGTTAATCTATTAGTCCTTGTATCCCCCCAATCTAGCAGTTTTCCGACCCACCTAACACTGCCTCGATAGCATCAGCAAACATTCTTGCACCCTTTCTATTTAAGTGTATCCCATCCCTGTAGAAGCAGTCTCTCCTGTTAACAAGTACAGTCCAAGGCTGAAAAAAATTCTACCCCTTGATTTTTTTTTTTTTTTTTTTTTTTGATTTGGTAGTTGTTGGCGCATCGGCTTCTGTGGCCATATTGCACCTCCCTCCCAAGGTTTTTGCAGTACTTTGATCCAAGCCCGAGGCGGGAATCGAACCCGCGACCTTTGGGTTGCCGGGCAGGTACTTTACCCACTCGGCTAGCCCGGTCGGCCTCTACCCCTTGAGCCTTGCACAATCTTTCCAGGGTCACAGAAAAGGTTCGACAGGCAAAGGCAGTTTATGAGAAATCACTAGCAAACAGAGCAAAGATGGGGGATAAAGAATTCTTCACATATATAAATGCCAAGAAGAACAGAACAAACCAGATGGGACCTTTACGTAAGGGAAAGGGGATAGTATTAAATACACCAGTTGCCGTTGCAGAAGAACTCAACAGTTATTTTGGATCGATATTTACAAATGAAAAACCTTTTGTGGCAATGGGAAATTGTGGGAGCGAAGTTGAAAAATATGTAATTAATGATATTGAAATTTCGGAAGATTATTTAATGAAAAAACTTTCTAGCCTACAGACCAGTAAGGCTCCTGGAGTTGATGGAATATACCCTATAATCTTAAGGGAGGCGGCAAGCGAGTGCATTGAACCATTGAGGCTAATTATGCGAGCATCACTAGACTCTGGGGAGATTCCATTGGATTGGAAAAGTGCAAATGTATCTCCCATACATAAGGGTGGGTCTAAAAGTGAAGTTGGAAATTATCGACCTGTCAGTCTGACTTCAGTAGAATGGAAAATCATGGAGGCAATGATCAAGGGTGGAATTCAGGGTCATTTGGATCGAATTGAAATTCTCAAGGATACTCAGCATGGTTTTGTAAAGGGAAAATCATGTTTAACAAATCTGGTTCGCTATTTCGAAAGGGTCAGGATTTAGGGAATAATTTCGACATTGTTTGTTTAGATTTCAGCAAAGATTTTGACTCAGTCCCACATGAGCGGTTGCTTTATAAGCTGGAACAGGTTGGAATCACTGGGAAAATCCTTAGATGGATAGAAGGATGGCTTCAGGGCAGGAGGCAGAGGGTTGTGATAAATGGCTATTCCTCAGATTGGGTTGATGTAAAAAGTGGGGTTCCCCAAGGATCAGTATTAGGACCACTGTTGTTTTTAATTTTCATAAACGACATTGATGACGGGATCGAGGGCGTGATGTCTAAATTTGCAGATGATGTTAAAATTGGTAGAGTAGTTAATGATCACTGTCAAGCTGAGCTTCTTCAGCGAGACCTAGATAGACTTCAGGAATGGTCAGAAAAATGGCAGCTATGCTTTAATCCAACAAAGTGTAAGGTAATACACCTGGGAAACAGTAATCCCAAAATAACTTATTCACTTGGTGGAGTTCAACTAAACCCAGTACTGGAGGAAAGGGACTTGGGTGTTACGATATACGGTCAGACATGAAATTCTCTGAGCATTGTAAACAGGTTGCAAGGAAGGCCCATGGTGTCCTATCGATATTTTGCAAGTAGAGATAGGGAAGTGATAATCCCATTATATAAGGCTTATGTTAGACCACACTTGGAATACTGTGTTCAAGTACGGAGACCGCACCTAAAGAAAGACATCGAGCTTCTTGAAAGGGTGCAAAGACGGGTAACTCGCCTGGTGAGATCGGCAAAAGGGCATCCTTATGAAGAAAGACTTCGAATATGTGGGTTGCAGAGTTTGGAAACTAGACACCTTAGAGGAGATTTGATTGAAGTGTTTAAGGCTCTGAGAGGCATCAGTAAAATGAATGAGGACAAAATTTTCAAGATTATAAATGATGCTAGAACTAGAGGAAATAAATTCAAGTTACGGGGGGAAATGTTTAGATTGGACTGCAGGAAGTTTTATTTTAGCCAGCGAGTTATAAATTACTGGAATAAGTTGCTTTCATGGGTGGTAGGCCATCTGGATAGTACTTTCGGGTAAGGGAAGCGCATACGATGATAGTTAATTTCCTGGTTTTTTTTATTAATTATTATTTTTTTTTTTTTTTTTTATCATTGTTTTGTTTGGATTTTTTTTTTTTTTTTTTTTTTTTGGCTGGTGCAGCATAAGCCATAGGCTTTCTTGCACCATGCGGCCATTACTAATACTAAAGTATCGTGAGGAATTCAGATTTGTCAATAATAATATGCAATAGCAGAAATATATATTATTAGTCATTCCTGAGTTACGTAAAACTCAGGAATGACTAATACGAAGTAAGAAGTCCTGGAACGTATCTCTTATGTATGTTGGGGACTTTTGTATTTTTGGGTTAACTGGGAAATCGATTATTCGCGATTTGTTTTTTACCATCTATCCCGGAAAATCGAGAGTCTACTGTATAATGATGGTCAATCAAGATGTTCTGCATTGCTAAGATCCACATTAGTCTACAATGTATACCAACTTTCCATTTTTTCCAATACCTTGCCTAAGAAGTAAGGGACACTAGTCTGTAATTATTTGGTAAGGAGTGATCCTTCCTAATTTCAGGAGGGCTAACACAATTGAATGACACCAAGATAATGGATATGTATTTTCTCTAAAGATCTGGTAAAAATAAAAGATCAATAGGGGGGAGGTTGTGGCTTTCTCACTCAGATACTGCAGCATGATTTAGCATATACTATCTGGGCTGCATCATTGTTAGAAAAGCTATTCAAGGATTGTTTAAGTTCTACTAACATAAAAGGTTGATTACATGGGGAGGAAGCTATACTAGCAAAATTGATCTTGTACTGCTCAGCATTTAATATATTTAAAATGTGAATCATAGGCAGTAGCAGTTGAAACTGCAGAGAAAACTTCAGCAAGTGCTTCTGCTATCTCAGCAGGGGAAAGCATATCGTAACCCCCCCCAGTAGCGGATTAAGTAAGTTCGGGTTGAGGCCCCGGGTGCAGAAGAAAATATTGGGCCCCTTAAAAAAAAGAGAGACAGGGAAAATAAAAATACATGTTAACCATTTTTTTAAATAAATAAAAAATATTATGTACTATCAATGTTTTATTTCCAATAAAATTTGAATATAATATGTATAATATAATTAATAATAGCATAATAATAATCACAAAGTTTTGAACTAATAGTTGAACATATTAGTTCAACTAATTTGTTGGGGTTTTGTGTGGGCCCTTCAGAAGTCGAGGCCCAGGGCACGCGCCGGTGTGCCCGCCGTTAAATCCTCCAACCCCCCTCCAGCAAAAGATGAAGGAAAAACTTGTTGATATTTATTATTCAGAGCCTGAATTCTTTTCAAAATGAACCTTGAATCAATGTCTCTGTTAAAAGTGCTAGAAAATTTAATCAAAGTTTATATGTATTTTCATTTGGCCTTCCATCTAATTCATTGTGCTTCTGCTTTGGGATTCTTGTAATTAATGAAGTTAGAAATCATAGGGATTTATGGAACTGGTTCCAGGCTGTAATCTTCCTCAATTTCACAAGGGCACAATCCCTATTTCACCATTGATTACACAGTCTTGTTTATCTGCTTGTGATTTTAGTATTAACATACTGGTGGCAGTTGATATTTGGTTTGTGATATGTGTGGTTACATCTTCAATAGGAGAGGACTGAATCAGTGAATCATCAAAATGGATGTGTTTAGAGTAATTATTCCAGTCTGCCTTATGGAAGTTCCACATGATGTGACTCAAAAACTGAGGGATCAACTGAGATAATGGACAATTTTAGAGATAATTGTCCTTGAGGATGTCACAGATATTCTCTCAGATACGCCAGGCAAGCTGTACTGGCCACCTGGGAGTCTAAAACACTGATGGAACTGATATTCGGGTGACATTCAAGTCAAGCAGACCTAACTTCTGCGAAGTCCAGACAGTCTGTGACAGCCAACTCCTCTGCTTGCACCTTCACGACGGTGCGACTGTTAGTAATCCTGGATATAACCTCCATGCACAAGCACACTGTGGGTGACCACCCAGGTGTGAAACAATGTAAGCAGGGGTCGACGTGTGGTGCCCATACCACATGGAGGAATGTCAACCCTCTGTGTTACCAGGAAATACTAGGTGGTAGATGATTTTCATCAACCGGTAAAATACCACCACTTTGCTTATTGGAGGCTTGAAGTGGTGAAATCCATGTTTAGTCTCCAGAGCTAAGTTCCAGTCAACCCTTCCCCATCTCTTCCATCATGCAGTATGACTGATGACTTTTGAGGTTATGATGAACATCATGGCAAGATCCAATCACACTTACATTTTGAAGGTACAGCTCTAAAACGGTGTTCACAGGCCGGCCGCTAGTTAGTACACTGGACCGAACCTATTGGTAACTCTCTAGGAGGCTTCCGGATCAGCTAGTGTATAATCTTGCTACCTCTACTCTACCAGATAGTGACTGGAGGGAGTCCGAGTAGTGTGTATGTGGGAGGCACTGTCAAGGCCACATTATATCAAGGATCTGGGTATATTCTTACCATGTGTATGCCATATCCAAAAATATCATTACTTCATACAGCATGTCCCCCCCACACTTTTTCTTACTATTGAATACACCATGAATTGTCAACCTAATAGAGTAAGTTTATCTGCAAAAAGATCTAAACCTGCCAAACACTTCCTAGTTCATTTCACAAATATACGTGGTCTCAATTCTAATCTCAACAATGTCCATTTCCACTTGCAGTCTTTCAAACCGCATGTACTTTTTCTAACAAAATCTCAGTTATCAGTTAATTCAACTACTGCTCATCTCAGTTGCCCAAATTATTCACTGTATGATTCCTTTCGCCTCAAAGGTAGTACTTGTGCATATGTCAGTTCCGATATTCCCTGTCAGAGAATTGGTAATTTTGAATCTCCTCTCTTCAATCTTCTCTAGCTTAAAATCTCTCTGCCTCACTGTGCCAAATTCATCTCTACTGTTCTCCCAACTCCACTAATCACTTGGAGCTCTTTGCAACTAGACTTTCTCCAGTCCAACTTTCCTAACAGTCACGTAATTTTCCTTGGTGATTTTAATATGCACAACTCCAGCAGGCTTCTGTTTTCTAGTCACACCGACCCAGCTGGTCGAGATGCTGAGGCTTTTGCAGTTTCTAATGACCTTGCACAGATTGTAAATTTACCTACAAGAATACCGGACAATCGTAACCATACAGCCAACACGCTTGATCTTTTTCTCACAAACAACCCTTCTAAGTACACGGTCGAAGTGAGTGGTCCTTTAGATACCTCATATCACAACTTGGTGATTGTCTCTTCTCCAATGGAGCCTTTATCTCATGGCTCTTCCCAACCTCATATTGTTTGGCATTGCAAGAATGCAGAATAGGATGACCTGCAAGATTTCTTTTCTTCTTTTCCTTGGTCGGACTACTGTTTCAAAACTTCTGATGTCAACATTTGCTCAGATCGTGTCAGTGAAATTATTCTTGTAGGAATGGAATCCTTTATTCCACACTCCACTCTAAAATCTCGTCCTTTATCTAAACCTCGATTTACCAAGAAATGTACTAAGGCTGTTCAAGAGAAGAACGTTGCATATTGTAATTGGCTTGTTTCCAATTCTTCAAGTTTCATTTTCTGCCTACACCAAAACTCGCAACAATTGTAAAGCAATCATTAATCAGTCCAAACTAGATTTTGAACAGATTAAGAGTAGAAAACTTGCTTCTTGCCCTAATAGTAGCTGAGCATTCTGGTCTCTTTCCAAAGCTATTGGCCGCAACTTTTGTCCATCTCTGTTCCCACCTCTGTCAAAACCAGATGGTTTTGTTGTCACATCAGCCAAGGATAAAGCTGACCTGCCGGCATCCCATTTTTCTTCCAACTCATGTAGTAACGATCTTGGTAAAACACCTCCCACCATTCTGAACACACTCCATTCAATGCCTCCTATGGACTTCCATCAAAAGAATGTCAGAAGGATTTTGACGAATCTCTATGGTAAGAAAGCTCCAGGTCCTGATGGTATTTCTGCAACTGTTCTCAAAACCTGGGCTCCTGAACTTACTCCTGTTCTTTGCCACCTCTTTTTTCACTTTCTTATTCCAAAGGTGTTTTTCCTTCTGATTGGAAATTTGCTCATATCCAGCCAGTTTCTAAAAAGAGTTACAAGTCCCTCCCATCCAATTATCGTCCCACTCAATTACTTCTACTCTTTCTAAAGTAATGGAGAAATCAATTAACCGCCAACTCTTAAACTACCTAGAAACCTTCCATCTGATCAACGATTGCCAGTATGGGTCATCAGTGTCGATCCACTGGTGATATTCTGGCTTATGTAACCCATTTATGGACAAATTCAATGGAAAAGTTCGGTGAAACATAAGCGGTTGCTCTAGACATCTCAAAGGCATTCAATCATGTTTGGCAAAAAGGTCTTCTAAAGAAGCTTCCATCTTATGGTTTGCCAACTGTAATTGGTTATCAGTTTTCTCTCTGATCGCTCACTGAGGGTGATGGTAAATGTCTCTCTGTCTTCTAACCTCCACTAATGCTGGTGTCCCCCAAGGTTCAGTTCTTTCCCCCACTCTTTTCCTCTTGTATATTAATGACCTTCTTCCTTTGACTGGAAATCCCATCCATAGTTTTGCCGATGATAGCACATTGCTTTCACTTTCTGTTTTGAAAAACCCTGCCCTGCTCAATCAGCTTCAACTTCTCGAATATCCACTACCAATTCCTTAAATACCGATCTCCAGGTAATTCTCCAGTGGGGCAGAGACAACTTAGTTGATTTCAACCCTTCTAAAACTCAGTCTTGTCTTATATCTCACAAAAAGGATTCTTCTGCTCCTATGCTTATCTTTTGTGACACTCTGATTTCTAGACAAAATGATATATCTCTTCTGGGGATTACCCTGACTTCTAATCTCTCTCTTGGCACAAGCACACATTACAAATATTGCTTCCTCTGCATCTAAAAAACTTGGTTTTCTCTTTCGGCCCCGGCATTACTTTTCTTCCAAACAGCTGTTCACTCTATACAAATCGCAAATCCACCCTACCATGGAATATTGTTCACACATCTGGGGTGGTGCCCCCAAAACCTCTCTCAAGCTTCTAGATTCCATTCAGAAGAGGGCAGTTAGGTTAATTAATGACTCATCTCTAACAGAATCTCTCCACCCGCTGTCTCATAGATGTACTGTTTCTGCTGCACGCCTTTTCTATAGATACTTCCATGGGCACTGTTCTTCTGAATTGGCTTCTATAATTCACGCTCTCTCTCTTTCAAAACAGTCCAAACACGTACTGCCACCAGCCAACATCCATTTACTGCCCAACTTCAAACTCACCAACTTTTCATCTTCCTCGTTTATTCATTCAACTGCCGTTTTCTGGAACAACCTTCCTTCATATGTATTTCCTGAAAATTACAGTCTACAGAAGTTCAAGTCTAATGTCAACAAATATCTTCTTTCGTCTTCTCACCTTCCATCCCAAGCACAGTACTAAGTACTATAGTTTCTAATACCTCTTGTGTTTGGGGTTTTCATAAAAAAAAAGTGATCACTGCTGTGTGAACCATCGTCAATGACCATTCAATACTCGGATAGAAGGAAAATACATTGAAAGATCTAAAGCAGTTGGAGCATCTGTAGGAAGATGGATATAGGTATGAGACCCAGCATTCAGTAAAGTGAGTTAGTAGTCATCCAGTAAAGATTCTATTAGCTTACCTCTAAGTAAGAAGCTAAGTAAGAAAGCAATAACATCTAGCAGCTTGTAAGAAGATTCTCATAATGGAGTGTGGCCATTCAGATCGCCTAAAACACAAACTAGAGATAGAAGCTGAAATACTATATTCTCAAGGTATATTATTATCGGCATATGATGCAAGAAAGCAAGCTTATAAATCATCAGCCAAAAAAAAAAAAAAAAAAAAAAACCTCGATCACTTGTCTGCCCTCTCCAATAATCTGTTTAGTTCTTCCTTGAATTTATATAAAAATTCAAGTTTGTTCTAACAGTAAACTAGATTGCATTCAGCCATCAACCACAAGATGGCTGAAGGCAAAAATCCTCACATCTATCCTGCAACCATTTCAATTTATGTCCCTTGTGCAAAGTCTAAGCAAGGGAAAGAATGGCATTGGCATTGAGGTTGCTGAATCCATTCAAAGCCTTAAAACATCAATCAGATCACCTCACAGGTGCCTAGTCTCAAGATGGTGCAATTGCAAAACTGAAGCCTGTCTTGGAAGACTACAATTTTAATTCCTTTCACAATTCTCGTTGCCCTTCTCTACACCCATTACAGCAGATCTACATCCTCCTAAAATGAGGACTCCAGACCTATATATAGTACTCAAGATGCAGTCTAACCATGCCTTATACCAACTTTTCCCAAACGTTTTTAGTCGTGGAACATTATTCATCTCACAATATATTTATGGAACACTTATGAAACACAAGTTTAGTGGAAGCCAAAGAACTGTTTGCTGATATTTTATTACATACAACGCACTATGCATCAGGAGCACCTTTATTTCCAACATGTGTAAAGCCAAAATTCAAATAACTGTCTTCATACTTCATTTTGGTCTTTTATTAGTTGGTTCCTGTTTTTTCACTGGAATTATGGGGAACAAAAGGCTGTGATTGTTCATCCTCACTTTGAAGTGTGACAATATTGTTTGTTTTCATCGAGCACAGTTGATGAGTATGGTGAGTGTGTCCAATTCTGAGTCTTGCCAATACCACTTCCTCTCGTCTGTTTTGTTGAAAGCCTGAGAGCCACAGCTTTGCTTCTTGCTTTATCTGGTAAAGTTTATTGTTGGTGTTACTTTTCCAGATCTGTGACCAGTTGTCGTAACTTGCTTTGCAAATAACAGGCTTATAATCAAATCAGTGTAAGGAACCTGAGGATGTTCTGGGACAGCTAGCTGAGGATGTTTAGCTGCGAGGTCCGCTCTTTCATTTCCCGGAATACCAGAATGGCCAGGGATCCAGCAAAAACTGATTGGACACACTACAGGAAAATAGCTGAGAATGAACGTGTTTCAAGGTAGGATGAGAAGATGAGAAATTCTTCCTTATGGCAGAAACAGAACTAGCAAATAATTATAAATTATGGCAGGTGAGATGGAAAGTTCAATAATTTTACTAAGTGCTAATTTGATGGCATATAATTCGGCTGTGAAGACTATAACACAAACTGAATTCGCTTATGCACGATTCGCCTTTGTGTTTACAAGAAATGGCAGTTGAACACGGAATCATCCCAACTGAACGCAATACGATAGGAATGAAGAGAAGATTCTGAAATTGTATTTATGTTTTTTATATCAGTGAAGGTGAAACACATTTCACCATAATAACGTAAAAATCCACACAATTCCAGTTATTGATACTATCGCAAATGCAATTAGATCGAGTTTACTACCAGTTTATAACAGATTCGACTAACAGGAACGCAACTGGAAATTGTTTCTATTGTTTTATGGTAGTAACTCCTAGAAACATGCTTTAGTAAAATGTGAGGTGTTAATATCGGCCTTTATAGTGTTGTTTATTCAGTTGCTACACGTGCGCAGCTTTGTTTATGTGTATCAAGCGTGCTTCCTCGTTTTGTAATTGTGCCTTATTCCCTAAAAATGAGCAAAATACTTAAAAGGTGTGAAAAGGAAGCATGCTGGTGAAGACACTACAGATTCAGAGAGAAAAAGAAAAGCAATATCGATAAACAGAGGCGGACTGGGTCAAAAATTCTTACCCGGGAAAATTTGTAGTGGCCTCATAGCGTTTATGGCCAAAATCACACCGGCCTCCGGTCCACCGGGGTTTCCCCGGTAAGGCTTATGGCCAGTCCACCTCTGTCGATAGAGAAAAAATATGAAATTGTGAAACGCTTTGAGCGAAATGAAAGACCATGTGATATTGCAATGCTACAGGCCTGAATGAGGCAACGCCAAGAATTACAAAGAATGCAGAGAAAATAAAAACAACTTTCATAGCAGGAACAACTCAAAGTGTAATTAAAATCCATTAGATTAAGACACAAAGAATTGGAAGAGATGGAACGGCTGTCATCTGTTTGAATAGAAAAATCAAACAAAAATCAAATTTTTCTTACGATAGAAGCAAAAGCATTAGCAATATTTTATTACGTAAAAAAATACATAAGTATTTTATTACAATAATTTATTGTTTTTGGTAATGTTTTGGTTACAAATGTGTGTTCAATCATGGGTGGTCGGCACCTAACCCTATTTTTCCCATAGGGCCTGTTGTTTATATTGCACGAGGGTTTCTAGGAACACAACTATCGTGCTATACGAGGACTGACTGTACCTACCTAGTAACGGGTAGGCCAGCCTTTCATCCGGATAAGGCAGTCACATGGCGAGGCATTGAGTCCACTAGTTATGAAAGTGTTACACAGGTATTTCCATCCATGCTTGCTGCACCGCTGTCCATAATTCTGTAGCATTCCTGGGTGGAAGATCCAAAGCTCAAACAGACCTTTCCACAGCACCCCAAAGATGCTCCACAGGATTCATGTCTGGTGAACGGGTAGGCCATTCTATGGTGATAAAATCTGTGGAAAGCTCTTTAAACCATGTTCGAGTTGCCACAGCTCTGTGGGGAGAGGCACTGTCCTGCTGGAAGAGTCCACTCCCCTGTAGGTGCCTGATGACCATGAAGGGTTTTTTTTTTTTTTAGGAGCATTAGCAACTAAGGCCATATTGCTCCGGGATATGCGGTGGTCATTCCCTGGCCTTTCCGCATCCTCCGTATTTGGTGGTGACGGGCTCGAATCCCGGTCTAATCAAAAAGCGTGTGCTACGCACTGCTGCTCCTTCCCACCTGCCTATTGAGGCACCTACCATGAAGGGATGCAGATGAACTGCAAGGATGAACATGTAACCTGAACCATCATCCAGTTCAGAGACGCATCTAGCAGCGGTCCCAACATGTGCCAGTAGAACACACCCCAGACCATTACAGACCATCCACTTGCCTGAACAGTTCCTTGTTGACATGACAGGTGCATAGCTTCATGCAGTTTCCGCTAACATAAGCCCCCCTCCTGTCTGCTCAAAATAACTGCAAATGGGACTCATCGGACCAGGAGACCCATTTCCAATCATCCAAGGTCCAGTGCCGATGTTCTTTGGCCTATTTGAGGGGTAGTCTTGTCTCGTGGTGTTAGCAATGGGACTCTGATGGATGGGTGGCTCCTATTAGCCTATTGCAGCTAATGATCGCCTGATGGTTTTGGTGGAGACATTTCTGGCACTTCCCCCATTATAGTCGACGGTGATTTGTGCCACTGTCACTCTCCGATTGGCTGAAACAATGCGAGACAGATGTTGATGGCCATGTTCAACCACCACCTTTCTCTGCTCACAGTGCTGTCCATGATGGGATGTTATTCCGGAAATGCATTTTCCCGATACACACTTGATACTGTAGAGCAGGGATAGTACAATTTCTGTATCACCTCCATGCATCGGACACCATCATCCCTCTTTCAAAGTCGGTTATCTCGCAACATTTATCCATAATGACATCGAATTACCATCTACATACCTGGATCACCTCAATATACCTGCCAAGCAGTGGGTTCATCCACTAGTGAGAGGGGTGACAGTGCTGTGTTGCCCAGGAACCAGATATCCCATGAATTCTGTCCTTTCAGTGTATATTCAACTGTTTTAGACAATCCATTCATAGATGAGTGACACAGACTTGAAAATTTAGCTTTCTGTCTAATATCAATCAGGCCCAGGAATCTGATGCCATTAACCAGTGGGATCGGACTGATGTAGTTCTGAATCAGGATGGAGAGCACATCGCTTACAAAAGTGAGTGGTGGTAGATTTCAGCTCTGCTAGTCGATATCCACTGCATGAGGTCCAGAATTCAATTTTGTTTATGGCAAGTTGCAATTGATATTCTATAGTGTTCAAGCTTTGTGGCTGACAGGAGATGGTGAGGTGATCCCCTTACATGTAAGCTGTGTTAACTCAAATTGCAAATAAGGTTGCATTGAGTACGTATCCCTGTGAAAATCCTTCTTTCTGAATGAGATACGGACAGTATATTTTGATTGAAAAGAGAGCAGACGAAGAAAATTCTGGAGTAATTATGCCAGTTTGCCTTCTTAAACTTCCAAGTAGATCGTTTCTGAGGAGATGGAAGTGTTCATGTTTGTAACAAGCAAATTATTGGAAAATGATCACTGTGTATAGGGTGGTTTATCACTGACTATGTCGTACTTGGAAAGACTGATGGTGAGCAGATTGATAACTCTATTGCAGAGGTAGATCCTCTAAGTAGGTGAATATAAGTGGGAGATCCAGAGTTTAGTATAGTTCATTAGAATTGCTGCTTAGATCTCTTCAGTTCCACTGTATGATATTGGACATTATTTAGGTTTAGTTGTGGCAGATTGATCTGATTTTTTTGTAGGTGGCACATTTCTGTCCGTCTTGTTTTGTTTTTTTTCTTTTTTAGGGAAAAAAAGAACTCCATTCGCATGGAGTTCTAAAATAGGCTCCTCATTATTTGAAAGCTCATCTACATTGGAGGAAGATTCCATTTTTCTGAGCGGGTGTCAGATTTTTTGACTGTTCTGTGTCATATCACTAGGAGTAGCACTAGGGATGCTGATTGGAGTATTTGTGGTTTCGCAAGTTTTTCTTGGCGGAATACCTTTTTTAAAGGTTGTTAATGTAGATTTGACCCAGTTAGCTAGAGAGGTATTAGGCAGAAATGACACATCTGTTTGTGCTGCAGTAGAAACAGTTTCCACTGCAAGCAGCATAGAAATGACTACTAGGCATGCTCAACATAACTTGCCTAGGTGCCTCAGGAAACAACTTTATTTTCTATTTTATACTTTTGAATTTTTTTCCCTGTTATCCATAATTCACAAGCTTTGGAAAAGGCTGGGTGCCTTCATTTGCAGTTTGGACAGGCAGGGTTGTGATTGAGCAGTCAGCTTGAGTATGCTCCTTGGACATGCAGATGGGACAGATGGCATCCCCTCGACATGCCTGCTAGGAATGACCATATTTCTGGCATTTGAAGCAATGGACCGGATTCAGAATGTAGGGTTGGATCCGACAGTTTAAACAGCCAGCTTTAATTGAGGATGGTAAGTCTGGAGTGCTGAATGTTAAAATGATAGATCTAGTTGGCATGAGATTTCCGTCCTTTTTTTAAGTCATGATCTGTTTCACATTTATTACTTTTCTGACTACTGAGTTCTTGGAGTTGTCCTTCGGAGACCATAATTGTCCCACTCACTGATGACACCTTTTAATGAATTTATGGTTTTGTGGGGAGTAACTGATAATATCAGCTCACCAAATGTCATCTTTAATAGCTGCTCAATGTTTTGAGATGACTGTTTTAATCAGGTCTCCAGATTGTAGTCTTTTCACCATTTTTAATGATCCAGCAATGGATTCCAAAGTTTTTTCGATTAAGAATAGTGATAACTTGCCCACAGGTTGGGGGATACAGAATGCATTACCAGGAAATTTGGTATGTCATTATGACACTGTGCTTTCCTTTGAAGCCTTCTGGGTCAATTGGATTCATGGATTATGTCTGAAGGTTCTGATCTTGAGCTCAAAGGCTCTACAGTTGGATAATTATTTGTATCCATGTTGGCTCCTTTTGACACTGGGGGTTTTTATCTTTACCACCCAGGTTACCAGCCCAGCCATGGGGAGGCAGAAGCAGTACCGCTTGGTAATCAAGCATGGGGGGGGGGGGGTTAGAAAAATTAGTAAAAGTAATAAAAATTAAAGAAAAAGGTAACTTCTTTTTCTGGGCTCTTCTTAAGATAGTAGAGTTATTTAACAGAAAAATGAAATAAACAGAGAGGAAACCAAGAAAAACTGAGTCGCAGTGTAGAAAACGCTCTTTAATTGCACAAGATACACTTGGACATGGAAACACTTGGCATTTGGGGCCACAATGGGATAATCACCTAACAAAGTTGTTGGCGCCTCCATAGCCAGGTGTGCAGGAGCAGCAGTGCGTAGCACACGCTTCTTGATTAAACCGTGGTTTGAGCCCGTGACCACCAAATACGGAGGATGCGGAAAGATCAGGGAATGACCACCGCATATCCCCAGAGCAATATGGCCTTAGTTGCTAATGTTCCTAAAAACCAAATAACAACAACAACAACAAAGTTCTTATATATGGGCTTTATGGCACAATGGCAGCAAGGCCATAATGCGTCTTATATATATCAGCATGTTCGGGATGCTGATCAGCACATCAGCATGCTCGGGAGGCAACTAGAGGGAGTAATACTCTTGATTTGATTATCAGTAGTGATTCTTCATGCATTAAGAATCTGCAGATAAAGGAACCACTAGGTGGCAGTGATCACAATGTGCTGAAGTGGGATTTACTCAAAGAGGTAACTACCACCAGGGGTAAAGGGAAGGGTTATTGCTTTCGTAAAGGCGACTAACAATGGTCTGAGACAGTATTTAAATTCTATACAGTGGGACCAACTGATGATATTACCAACAGCAAATTCAAAATGGGAAGTATTCAAAGAACTTATCTTGGAAGCTACTAGGCTTTACATACCAACTAAGAGGCCTCCGTAGCCAAGTGGGCAGGAGCGGGAGTGCAGTAGCATACGCTCTTTGAGTAGACCGGGGTTCAAGCCCCTGACTGCTGAATACGGTCGACCTGCCAACTTGCACTGGACCAGCGTGGCAGATTATGGTCCATTTTCCCTCAGCATGAATTGTTGAGGAGGCTTCCATCCTGCAGTGGGTTGATAATGGCTGCACTTTACTTTTTACCAACTAAGAAATATTGTTCAAGGTTTAAGCCTAAATGGATGTCAGATGAACTAATGAGACATATGGCAGAGAAGAAAAATGCAGGGATACATATAAATTAACATGTGACACAGAAGCCTATGATAGATATAAGTTGATCTGTAACCAAGTTACAAAGGTGGTTAGGCAGGTTAAGGCAGATTACGAGAAATCTTTAGCAAAGGATGCAAAGTAAAACAGCAAAGAGTTCTTTACTTATGTAAACTCTAGAAGGAAGGGGATGAATCAGATTGTCCACTTGATATCGATGGTTCAACTGTTGATGAGCCTGCTCAGGTAGCTAACAAACTAAATGAATATTTTGCATTGACATTCATACATGAGGAGATATTCAGCGAGGGGAATGCCAGAGATGTTTTCAATTCTGACAGTAAGCTAGTTAATCTTGTAATAACTGAGAGTAAAGTGGAGGAGAAATTGTTGAAGATAAACACAAGAAAGGCACCTGGGGTGGATGAGATCTATCCAATTATATTAAAGGAGGCAGCAGAGGAAGTAAGTAAACCCTTAGCAATAATTATGAGAGCTTCCTTGGACTCAGGGGAGGTACCCATAGACTGGAGATGTGCAAATGTGACCCCAATTCACAAAGGAGGATCAAAGGCTGACACAAGTAATTATAGACCTGTGAGTTTAACTTCTGTTCCAGGAAAATTAATGAAGGCACTGGTTAAAGAAGCACTGCAGGATCATCTAGACAAGACTTCAATTATAGCTCAAACACAGCTATAATTGAAGGTCTGTTAAGGGAAAGTCTTGCCTGAACAATTTGATTGGATACTATGATGCAGTCACAAAAGAACTGGATGTAAGAAATAACTTTGATATCATGTATTTGGATCTTAGAAAGGCTTTTGATACTGTTGCACATGGAAGACTGCTGCACAAATTGGAGCAGTGTGGCATTGGATGCAAATTGCTGCTATGGATAAAGGGATGGTTGAAGGGGAGAAGACAGAGTGGTAATCAATGGACACTGCTCATCGTGGACTAATGTTATTAGTAGAGTCCCTCAGGGTTCAGTGTTGTGTCCATTATTGTTTTCTGTATTTATAAATGATATTAATGATGGTATATCAAGCTTAATGTCCAAGTCTGCAGATGAAGCAAAGGTTGGCAGGGTTGTTAAGGACACTACTGACGCTATGCTGCTGCTGCAACGGGATCTGGAAAGGTTCAGCAGATGGGCTGAGAGGTGGCTTATGTTATGTTATGTTTGTTATTTAGGAGCATTAGGAACTAAGGCCATATTGCTCCAGGGATATGCGGTGGTCATTCCCTGACCTTTCCACATCCTCCGTATTTGGTGGTGACGGGCTCGAACCCCGGTCTAATCAAGAAGCGTATACTAAGCACTGATGCTCCTTCCCACCTGGCTACGGAGGTGCCTGGCTGAGAGGTGGCAAATGAAGTTT
Source organism: Mastigoproctus giganteus (assembly GCF_048544385.1). Lineage (NCBI taxonomy): Eukaryota > Metazoa > Arthropoda > Arachnida > Uropygi > Thelyphonidae > Mastigoproctus > Mastigoproctus giganteus. Next base: position 83,221,703 of record NC_143581.1, read on the forward strand.
AATATTGACAAATGTAAAGTACTACATATGGGAAACAGCAACCCCAGAGCAATGTATCAACTCTGTGGTACTACACTGACAGTGTAGTAACACGCAGTGTAGTACCACAGAATGAAAAGGACCTGGGGGTAATTGTGCAGGCATATATGAAGTTCTCTGAGCAGTGCAGATGGGCTGCAAGAGTAGCTCATGGTGTCTTGTCAATGATATACAGGAATTTTTCTACCAGGGATAAGGAGGTGATAATTCCCTTGTATAAGGCAATGGTCAGGCCACACCTTGAGTACTGTATACATGTCTAGAGACCTCATTTCAAGAAGGATGTAGAGCTGCTGGAACGAGTAGAGAGAAGGGCAACAAGATTAGTGAATGGAACAAAGGGTTGCTCTTACGAAGAAAGGCTTAAGTTTTGCAACACAGTGTCTGGAGACTAGGCACCGGCGAGGTGATCTGATAGAGGTGTATAAAGCCTTGAATGGTTTGATCATGCTCAATGCTGATGGGATTCTTCCTCTTGCTCAGAATAATCACCTGAGAGAGCATAAATTCAAATTGAGAAAGACAGATGTAGGATAGATGTGTGGAAGTTTGCCTTTAGCCAGCGGGTAGTTGTTTGGTGGAACAGACTTCCATCCCTTGTTGTGGAAGTTGATAGCCTAAATAAATTTAAGGCTCAGCTGGACAGGTATTTCGAACTAATGGAGGGGTGAAATGAAAGTGGGTTTTTTTTTTGTTTTTTTTTGGCTGATGCTGCATAAGCTTGCTTTCTTGCATCATATGCCTCTACTAATGCTAATGCTATCATTGACAAACCTCATAAACTGTCCTGACAACCTGTCAGCACTGACTGAATGCATGATGTTTGTATATGTGAGGAGGTTATTGTACTATACAAGCTTATGGCTATTTCAAATAAACATTATAGGTAACTGAGAAAAATGCAAACTGTACTTAATGCAAAATTAAAAGAAATAATAATAGAATCATTAGATATCATTTAACAGTACCTTGTTTTCCATATACCAGGTTACTCTTTTTCTAATGTTAGTGTCTCACAAGAAACACAATAGACTACATAATATATTACCAACATAATGGTTAGTGTTGCTAAATTCCTGGTTTGCAGGTATGCATACAGTGGGATTCATTTTGGCCTTTTCCATCAGCAGATTCTTGAATTTTTAACACAAAAACTGGGGCAGTTGGGTGTAGGGAACTGTACCTTCAAAGGTAATGTGGGAATAAAAGTAAAAGGAGTGGTTTTAGTGTGTAATATAGCTAGGGAAAAAATGGGGTCCAAACAATCTCAGAAGCCTGCGAGCAGGTTGACTGTTTGGCTAATAAAATAAGGGGGCATGGAAGGAAGTTCACCTTAGTTTTAGTACATATATCACCATATTATATCATTGTATTCAACACACTAAAAAATTTTTTTAATGTTTGAGGCTGTTTTTGACAAAATAATTAGTACTTGTATGACAAAGCAAATTATATTTTTAAAGATAATTAACATAATATTAATTCAAAATAAAAGATATACTACAGTGAACTTTGTAAACATTTGCTAATACCTGTGAGTTCTGCATCAATAGCAATGAAATCTGCTTCATTAATGGCATCTTTTACAATAATTACAGCCTCTTTAAAATCTGTTAAATAAACAAATTAGCATATTTAACAGCATACTATAACATTCCTCATACAATTTTTAATTTCAAATAAACCATAAATGTAAATAGGAAAAATTCACTCCCAGAAAAATTCATTCCTTTAGTAATAATAGCAAATCGTACAATGTAAAAATTAACCCAACAAAGTGTCAACAGTCAAATAAGCATTTCTTGTGTTTCATACAATAGAGACATTCCTGTCAGATTCCACAATTATTAGGTCATACCAACAGGGTACCACCCAACTGGTATGTTATTCTAGGATTACTTATACAAAAATGAATAATACCAAAAATTTTAATTTTAATACAGGGGCTCTCTGGAGCCATAAAAGTGTTATATATATATATATCTTTTCTAAGGTTCATATGAACACATGTCCAGTGATGCTTCACAAGAGTAAAGCAGAAGAATAAGTAAACAGGGTTCATGATATAAATCTGGAGCCACTTCCAGGTGATAGAGGATATCTTACGTGTAAATTCTGAATATGGTTTAAAGTGAAGCCACCAAACAGAACTAGAGTTCTGTAATGGTATAGACAATTCATAAAGGTCACCTACTTCTTGGAGGTCTCACTTTAGGAAGTAAGTATGTAGATCTTCTGGAATGGGTGCAGTGAAGAGCAGCCAGATTGATGAAGGGAACAAAAAGATACTCTTAACTAGAAAGGCTTCAGTTCTTCAAATTGCAACATCTGGAGACTAGGCACCTGTACTAACCGAGGTGTTTAAGGCCTTGAATGGAATGAGCAAGATCAATGTTAATAGCATTCTTCCTCTTGTTGAGACTACACAAGAGGCATAAATTCAAGTTGAGGAAGGATGGTTGCAAGTTAGATGTGCAGAAGTTTGCCTTCAGACAGCAGGTGGTTGATTGTTGGAACAGGTTTCCATCTGTTGTTGTGAAAGTGGATGGTCTGAATAAATTAAAGGAAAAACTAGATAAATTCTTGAAGGGTATGGATGGGTGAAGTGTAGAGTGTGTTTAGTGTCAAACGGCACCAGGGGTTTCCCCCATCTCCGCGTGCTATACATTGTGGGTGTGAAACAGAACACTGTCAATGCCAGAGGTTTAAAAGTGTATGGATTTTGTACATGTGTAGTGTCATGTACCATTGTTCCTCTGGTCATTTAGCCACTGGGCCCCTAATGGGACCCAACTTTGTCCACACTCTGCCTCATGGAGGCAGACCAGGTACACCAGTATTATAGTTATTTACTCTGGCAGGTCCTGCCACCTAATTTCCTGAGATTTCAGTGGCAAGGACCTTAAAAAAATATAATAAAATAAATAAATAAAAAAAATAAAAATAAAATAAATAAATATTAAAAAAATATAATAATAAATAAATAATAAAAAAAACAAAAAAAAAACACGTTATAGTTATGGGTCAGCCAAAAAGAAGTACTATTTATGCAAATAAATGTTATTTTTTTTTTTGCTGATGCTATGTAAGTTTGTTTTCTTGCATCATTTGCTAACATTGCTACTACTTGTGCAATCATCCTGGCCAAAACCTAGAACAAAAGTCAATGACGGTGCAGTGAAGCTGGTTTGAGAAAGTTTTACACAAAGCCCAAGGAAATCTAAATGAAGTGCCAGTCATGGGCTTCACATGCAAGGTCAATGGTATGAAATGTGTAATGGCACCAGAGGATAAAACCATGCAGGTAACACCTCATACAAAAGTTGTCAATCGACAATAAAACCAAGAGTATAGAATTTTTATGATACATTTTGCCATGATTTATAGTTTTCAGATTATGCTGCAATCTATAGCACCCTGCACATATTCTGACTACTGAATAAAGATTTGAAGACATCTTCTATCATCTGGAAGTGATAGGGTTTTCACTATCAGATTTGTATCATGTACCCTATTTATAGAATATATTACTATGCACCAGAGGTTTGTGAACAAACTGTACAAACATGAACAAAATGTATACAATATATAAAAGTTTTTTGTAATGTTTTTGTCATATTATTGTTTCTTTAATAGTAAATAAAAATAAAGTTTGGTGGTGATATTTTTATTTTCTTGAAACTTCTTGAAAAAATGAAAAGAAAAAAACTAAATAAAACTCCAGCAAGCACAAATTTTTACATAATGCAGAGTTTTCAGGAATGAATCCCTTACATTAAGCAGAAGCTACCTATAATATGAAATAACAAGGAATAAATCACCTCACATCACAACTTGGTCCCTTCCCCAGGGGTGCCTCCAATGGCAATTATCAGCCTTGTTTTGTTTGGCATTACAAGCATTTAAGGTGGGATGATCCACTTGATTTATGTTTCTCTTTTCTTGGTCATGTCAGTGAAATTATTCCTGTAATGATGTAATGCTTTATTCCACACCCATAATAATATCTCTTCCTTTATCTAAACTTTGGTTTTCCAATAAATGTGCTAAAGCTGTTCAAGAACGCCATACATTGAACTGGCTTGTATCCAAACCTCCATCTTCATTTTATGTCTACACTACAGCTCACAACTGTAAAATAGTTATTAATCAACCCAAACTCAAATCTGAAAAGGCAATGAGTATAAAACTGGTTTCTTGTCCAAATAGCTGAACATTCTCGACTCTTGCCAAGGCTAGTGGCTGCAACTTCTGTCCATTGATAGGTGGAACAGGACCAGGGTATGTCTGCCAGAGGCAAAGTATGATGACGTTGTAGAGCGGATATCACCTTTTAAGGGCACAAAAGGTGATATAGTTGTACACGTTGGCACTAATGATATTAAGAGTAGGAGACCGGCGGAATTACTTAACAAGTACAGGTCACTGTTGAAAAAAAGCCGTGAATTAGGGTTGAATTTTAAAGTGTCTGCAATTCTGCCCAGACACGATAGGAGGCAGTATATGATGAGCCCTGTCGATCAATTCGGCCCTGGAAAGATTGTGCAAGGCTCAAGAGGTAGAATTTTTTTCAGCCTGGTCTGTACTTGTTAACAGGAGAGAATGCTTCTACAGGGATGGGATACACTTAAATAGAAAGAATGCAAGAATGTTTGCTGATGCTATCGAGGCAGTGTTAGGTGGGTCAGAAAACTGCTAGACTGTGGGGATGCAAGGACTAATAGATTAACAGTAGCCACTGGCAGAGGTAAAAGTGATTCTTGTACTCCTTCCATTGGAATGAGCCGCCGCCTGGAAAATAAGATGCACAATATTTCAGAGACTGCAGGGAATCATTGGGGTACAAGTAAATACATGGGTTGTGTTAGAGTAGCTAAGAAAAAGATCAGGTGCATGTATACTTGCGTGTACACCAATGCTAGGAGTTTAGTAAATAAATTTGATGAATTTGAGGTATTGCTCAAAACATCACATCAAAGGCAGATACTGCGGGGATTTCCGAGACGTGGTGTCACACAGATATAAGGAATGCAGAACTGGAATTTGGGGAGTACAATGTCCACAGAAGGGATAGACATGATAGGAAGGGAGAAGGGGTTATGCTATTAGTTAAGAAATACATAAAATCCAAGGAAGTGGAGCCAGTCGACATTGCTGGACAGTGCAGTGTCGAGTCAGTTTGGTGTGACATAAGCATTGGGAGATCAAAATTGAGAGTAGGAGTGTGCTATAGGCCTAATGACTCTGATGAGTATAATAAGAAACTGTACAGGGAAATAGAGTGGGCCAGTAAATCAGAGTGTCTTATAATGGGAGATTTTAATTTCCCAGATATTGACTGGAATTTGGGGGCTGGTCACTCACACACTAGCAAGGCTTTTGTGGATTTATTGGATGCGCAACTCCCTCTAGTTGCCTCGGAAGGCAACTAGAGGGAGTAATACTCTTGATTTGATTATCAGTAGTGATTCTTCATGCATTAAGAATCTGCAGGTAAATGAACCACTAGGTGGCAGTGATCACAGAGTACTGAAGTGGGATTTACTCAAAAAGGTAACTACCATTAGGGGGAAAAGGGAAGGGTTATTGCTTTCGTAAAGGCGACTACGATGGACTGAGACAGTATTTAAATTCTATACAGTGGGACCAACTGATGATGTTACCAACAGCAAATTCAAAATGGGAAGCATTCAAAGAACTTATCTTGGAAGCTACTAGGCTTTACATACCAACTAAGAAATATTGTTCAAGGTTTAGGCCTAAGTGGATGTCAGATGAACTAATGAGACATATGGCAGAGAAGAAAAATGCATGAGATACATACAAATTAACACGTGACAGAGAAGCCTATGATAGATACAAGTTGATCTGTAACCAAGTTACAAAGAAGGTTAGGCAGGCGAAGGCAGATTACGAGAAATCTTTGGCAAGGGATGCAAAGAAAAACAGCAAAGAATTCTTTACTTATGTAACCTCTAGAAGGAAGGGGATGAATCACATTGGTCCACTTGATATCAATGGGTCAACTGTTGATGATCCTGCTCAGGTAGCTAACAAACTAAATGAATATTTTGCATCGACATTCACACATGAGGAGTTATTCAGCGAGGGGAATTCCAGAGGTTTGGTTTGGTTTGTTTTGATTTTATTGGCGCATTAGCTACTAAGGCTATAATGCGCCAAGAACAGATTCCAGAGGTGTATTCAACTCTGGCAGTAAGCTAGAGAATCTTGTAATAACTGAGAGTAAAGTGGAGGAGAAATTGTTGAAGATATATACAAGAAAGGCACCTGGGGTGGATGGGATCTATCCAGTTATATTAAAGGAGGCAGCAAAGGAAGTAAGCAAACCCTTAGCCATAATTATGAATTTGAATTTGATGAATTTGAGTTATTGCTCAAAACATCAAAGGCAGATATTGTTGGGATTTCAGAGACGTGGTGTCACACAGATATAAGGAATGCAGAACTGGAATTTGGGGAGTACAATATCTACAGAAAGGATAGACAGGATAGGAAGGGACGAGGGGTTATGCTATTAGTTAAGAAATACATAAAATCCAAGGAAGTGAAGCCAGTCGACATCGCTGGACAGTGCAGTGTCGAGTCAGTTTGGTGTGACATAAGCATCGGGAGATCAAAGTTGAGAGTAGGAGTGTGCTATAGGCCTAATGACTCTGATGAGTATAATAAGAAACTGTACAGAGAAATAGAGTGGGCCAGTAAATCAGAGAGTCTTATAATGGGGGATTTTAATTTCCCAGATATTGACTGGAATTTGGGGGCTGGTCACTCACACACTAGCAAGGCTTTTGTGGATTTATTGGATGATTGTTTTCTACATCAGCATGTTCAGGAGGCAACTAGAGGGAGTAATACTCTTGATTTGATTATCAGTAGTGATTCTTCATACATTAAGAATCTACAGATAAATGAACCACTAGGTGGCAGTGATCACAGTGTTCTGAAGTGGGAGTTCCTCAAAGAAGTAACTACCATTAGGGGTAAAGGGAAGGGGTATTGCTTTCGTAAAGGTGACTACGATGGACTGAGACAGTATTTAAATTCTATACAGTGGGATCAACTGATGATGTTACCAACAGCAAATTCAAAATGGGAAGAATTCAAAGAACTTATCTTGCAAGCTACTAGGCTTTACAGACCAACTAAGAAATATTGTTCAAGGTTTAGGCCTAAATGGATGTCAGATGAACTAATGAGGCATATGGCAGAGAAGAAAAATGCATGGGATACATACAAATTAACACGTGACACAGAAGCCTATGATAGATACAAGTTGATCTGTAACCAAGTTACAAAGGAGGTTAGGCAGGCGAAGGCAGATTACGAGAGATCCTTGGCAAGGGATGCAAAGAAAAACAGCAAAGAGTTCTTTACTTATGTAAACTCTAGAAGGAAGGGGATGAATTAGATTGGTCCACTTGATATCGATGGGTCAACTGTTGATGACCCTGCTCAGGTAGCTAACAAACTAAATGAATATTTTGCATCAACATTCACACATGAGGAGTTATTCAGCGAGGGGAATGCCAGAGGTGTATTCAACTCTAACAGTAAGCTAGAGAATCTTGTAATAACTGAGAGTAAAGTGGAGGAGAAAATGTTGAAGATGAACACAAGAAAGGCACCTGGGGTGGATGGGATCTATCCAGTTATATTAAAGGAGGCAGCAAAGGAAGTAAGCAAACCCTTAGCCATAATTATAAGAGCTTCCTTGGACTCAGGGGAGGTACTCATGGACTGGAGATGTGCAAATGTGACCCCAATTCACAAAGGAAGATCAAAGGGCGACACAAGTAATTATAGACCTGTTAGTTTAACTTCTGTTCCCGGAAAATTAATGGAGGCACTGGTTAAAGAAGCACTGCAGGATCATCTAGACAAGACTTCAGTTATAGCTCAGACACAGCATGGTTTTGTTAAGGGGAAGTCTTGCCTGACCAATTTGATTGGATACTATGATGCAGTCACAAAAGAACTGGATGCAGGGAATAAGTTTGATATTATATACTTGGATCTTAGAAAGGCTTTTGATATTGTTGCACATGGAAGACTGCTGCACAAATTGGAGCAGTGTGGCACTGGAGGCAAATTGCTACTATGGATAAAGGGATGGTTGAGGGGGAGAAGACCGAGTGGTAATCAATGGACACTGCTCATTGTGGACTAATGTTATTAGTGGAGTTCCTCAGGGTTCAGTATTGGGTCCATTATTGTTTTCTGTATTTATAAATGATACTGATGATGGTATACCAAGCTTAATGTCCAAGTTTGCAGACGATACGAAGGTTGGCAGGGTTGTCAAGGACACTACTGTGACACTATGCTACTGCAACAGGATCTGGAAAGGTTAAGCAGATGGGCTGAGAGGCGGCAAATGAAGTTTAACATTGGCAAATGTAAAGTACTACATATGGGAAACAGCAACCCCAGAGCAATGTATCAACTCTGTGGTACTACACTGACAGTGGTAGAGAATGAAAGGGACCTGGGGGTGGTTGTGTAGGCAGATATGAAGTTTTCTGAGCAGTGCAGACGGGCTGCAAGAGTAGCTCATGGTGTATTGTCGATGATATATAGGAATTTTTCTACCAGGGATAAGGAGGTGATTATTCCCTTGTATAAGGCAATGGTCAGGCCACACCTAGAGTACTGTATACAGGTCTGGAGGCCTCATTTCAAGAAGTATGTAGAGATGCTGGAACGAGTACAGAGAAGGGCAACAAGATTGGTGAATGGAACAAAGGAGTGCTCTTACGAAGAAAGGCTTAAATTTTGCAAATTACAGTGTCTGGAGACTAGGTACCAGCGAGGTGATCTGATAGATGTGTATAAAGCCTTGAATGGTTTGAGCATGCTCAATGCTGATGGGATTCTTCCTCTTGCTCAGAATAATCACCTGAGAGGGCATAAATTCAAATTGAGGAAAGACAGATATAGGATAGACGTGAGGAAATTTGCCTTTAGCCAGCGGGTGGTTGGTTGGTGGAACAGACTTCCATCCCTTGTCGTGGAAGTTGATAGCCTAAATAAGTTTAAGGCTCAGCTGGACAGGTATTTCAAACGAACAGAGGGGTGAAGGGGAAGTGGTTTTTTTTTTTTTTTTTGGCTGATGCTGCATAAGCTTGCTTTCTTGCATCAAATGCCTCTACTAATGCTAACGCTAATTTATATTCCCATCTCATTACAACCTAATGGTTTTATTGTATTCTCGGCTAAAGATAATGCCAACTTACTAGCATCATACTTTTTTTTCTAATTGTTATATCAACTATATTGGTAACTACCTCTGACCACACCCAGTACACCACTCAATGCATCCCGTGGTCTTCCATAGGAAGGATGTTACAATCCAGTTGCCACAAAAGCTTCAGGTCCTGATAGCATTTCTCCACTTGTTCTCAAAACCTATACTCCTGTTGTGTCGCCTCTTTACCCTCTTATTCTACTTGTGTTTTTCCTTCTGCTTGGAAATTTTCTCATGTCAGCCGGTCCCTTAAAAGGGTAACAAACACCTTACCAATTATCACAGCATTTTACTTACCTCTATTCTATACAACATAATGGAAAAATTCATCGACTGCCAACTATATCTTAAACTATCTTGAAACCTTCCATCTGATGAATGACCACTAATATGTATTCTATCACTGTCAATCTACTGGTACTAATAGATGGACTATACAGTGGTTTATGTCACTCTCTTTAGGCAAATTCAACAGAAAAGTTTGACGAACTCAAGCAGTTGCTCTCGACACTCCTAGGGCTTTTGATCAAATTTACTATAAAGGTCCTCTGGCACCTGTTTTTTACAAATGATGTCCTTCCACTAACTGGAAATCCCATCTCCACTCTTATGATAGCACATACTACATTCCACCTTCCAGTTTGAGAAACCTTGTTCTGCACAAACAGCTTCAACTACACAAATATCCACCACCATTTTCTTAAATGGCAATCTCCAGCTAATTCTCCAATGAGACAAAGAAAATTTAGTTAACTTCAATCCTCCTAAAATTCAGTCCTGTCTTATTTCTCTACTCCTATGCTAAGTTTTGTGTTATTTCTCTACTCCTAGTCATTTCCAAGAAAATGGATTTCTAGATAAGATTACATATTTCTACTGAAGATTATCCTGACCTAATCTCTCTTGTCATAGGAAGCAAACATATTACTTCCTATGCATCAAAAACACTGGGTTTTCTTTTTTGCTTTTAGCATTACTTTTCTTTTAAGCAACTATGTAGAAATCTCAAATCTGCTCTTCCATGGAATGCCATTCCCACATTTGGGATGATGCCCACATACTTCTCTCAAGCTTCCAGACTCATTCAAAAGAAGGCAGTCAGATTAATTAATGATCCATCTCTTACAAAGCCTGTACACACTGTCCAAGAAGTCCAGTTTCTGCTACTTTTCTAGAGATACTTCCATGGGCACTTTTCTGAATTGGCATCTAATTCTACCACTGTTTTCCAAACCAGTGCAAATATGTGCCTCAACCAGTCAGCATCCATTCATTGTGCATCTTCAAATTCCCAAAACTAATGTTTCCTCTTCCTCATTTATCCCTTTATTTCTGTACTTTGAAACGAAACCCTTTTCTTTCACATGTATTTCTCAAAAATTATAATCTCCATAAATTTAAGCTTAATGTCAACAAGCATTTTGTCTTCTCAGCCTTCAACTTGTGCACAGTACTAAGTACTGTAGGTTCTAATACCTTTCACGTCTGGAGTTTTCCTAAACTAAATAATAATAGGGGGGGGGGTACAATGGCATAGTGGTTATGACACTGGGCTACCAGCCTGATGCACCCGTTCTCAACTCCTGCCTTGGCAGAAGCATTGCCATCACACTGGGAGGCCGGTATAATAATAATAAATAAAATAAACATCATGAAAGTTGCTTTAGCGGAGTCACCTTCCTCAAGGTCAAAGTGACAGCTAAGGCAGATAATGGCACCATCTGGTGCCACTCCCAAGAACGAACAATACCACTAGACATAAGCCAAAGCTAACAGGTCCATCTCCATAGATGGACGAAGATGGATGATGATGAAGAGAAATAATCATACTGCATCAAGTGTGGCGCAGGATAAAGTCACTTGTGTTCAGGCCTTAGGCAGAGGGGTCAGCTCAAAAAGTCAGAGACAGTCTTCCAAGGAAGACAATGGAGCAAGTGGTGCTGTAGCCCGAATGGTTATCGCAAGAGGACAAGACCATCCAGCCCAACCAACTGAAAGTGCTTCCTATATGCAAATGTGCCAGTGACCACCCAGAAAGGAAGAAAACACCAATGCATGAAGTGGAGCATCAAAATGAATACATTCATCATGCAAGCACACGACATAACCAAGCTAGAGACCGATATGACACTGTACGGGTCAAGACTACATACCAAGTGGTTGGAACGATTCCCGGATATTCAGGTCACCGAAAAGCAAATAGCAGACCAGAGGGCCATCGTCGTGATGAACCTGATAGCTCCTGCAAACTTGGAAAAAAAATCAAGCAGGACATGAGCAATCAACTAGAAAGAACAACGAATAGGGACAACACGGAACCAGAGGAGGAAAAGCAAGAAGAAATACAACCCAGAGCAGCTGAAGTGGAAATAAACGACGTCATAATATTCAGAATGGAAGACAAGTGGAAGGCCCTAACAGAATTCAAAGGAATGGACCCCACAAAGACCCACGTGAGACTGAAGCAGAGACCCAATTAGAATCCTATGGAGAGTCACAGACCATCTCAATCGATAAATACCACAACACTACCTCAACAACAATGGTGCAACACTGGAGGCCATCCACACAGCCGTATACTGTGCTGTCATAGCAGTCACAATATTAATGGAAGAGAAACGAGAGACCAGCAGCAGACGAACCGAAAAAAGAAGGAACCACCAGCTTGGGAGAGAAGACTTCAGCAGAAGATAGAAGATGTGAGAGCCAAGATAGGCCAATTGACCCAGTACGAATGGGGTAATGGGAGTAAGAAAATGATTGGAAAAGTGAAGAGCATCCTCAAGAGAGATAAGAGTCCACAACACAAGAACAAAAATCAAAGAACAGAAAAATACTTGGAAACTGAAGCAGAACCTACTCGCACTCAGAAAGAGACTATGCCGATACAAAGAGATCTCCAGAGGAAAATAAACATCCGAATCTTCAACAAAAGCCACAGAGCCCACTACGGGAGTCTCGGAGAAGATGGGAAAGAAGGAAACGGACCACCCAAGCAGAAGACGATTGATGAGTTCTGGGGCACGTATGGAGCAGTGCAGTAAGACATAACAGCCAAGCTCCCTGGATAGAAGTAGAACAGAAAAAAAAACAAGGACATATAAGAGATGAGAGAGTGGGAGATTCGGGAGGAAGAAGTAAAACAGTTGATCAGGAATTCCCACAACTCATGAACTCCCAGGAAAAGATAACATCCACAACTACTGGTACAAGAAGCTCACTTGCACACAAAAGCACCTAGCAGAGCAGTTCACCCAAATGATAAGGCACCCAGAGATAATCCCAGAATTTCTCACTCAAGGAATCACACATCTGAAGGTTGAAGACCAAAATACAAGAAACCCAGTGAAATACAGGCCAATCACCTGTCTCCCAATGATGTATAAGATCATTGGGAGACCAGCTGCATAACAAAGAAGATACTAGACCACTTGGACAGCCAGAACATAATGGGCGAACAGCAAAAAGGATGCAAGCGAATGAGCAAAGGATGCAAGGAACAATTAACCACGATGCCGCAGTTAGAGCAGTCTGACAAGAAGTGTCAACCTGTACATGGTCTATGTCGATTACAGCAAGACCTCTGACTCTGTGCCCCACAGCTGGCTAACAGACGCTGAAGACTTACAAAGTCAATTCAACAGTGACAAACTCCCTAGAAGCACCCATGGCAAACTGGAGTACCACCAATAAAGTCGAGAACATCACAACCAGACTGATCCTCATCAGGAGAGGGATCTTTCAGGGAGGTGCCCTGAGCTCACTATGGTTCTGTCTAGCACTCAACCCACTATCCACCATACTCAACAGCAGCAACTGAGAAGTATCTATCCCCAGAAACTACTCCAAATCACCGAAGAATTCAGCAATGATATCAAGATGGAATTTGGCCTAGACAAATCTAGACCCACAGATTGCATCAGGGTAAATGAGCTGGCCAAAACTACGAGCTGCAGCCTAGTAAAGAGATCAAAGCCACGACACACAAAGATACCTACAAATACCTGGAGATGATGCCAGCTTAGCAATTAGAACACAAGGAAATCAAGGCTTGCCTGACCAAATTTTACCATCAGAGACACAGAAGCCTGCTCAAAGAAAAGCTGAATTGAAGGAAAACAGTTAAAGCCATAAAAACCTATGCAGTCACAGTGCTAACATATTCCTTGGGGATCATAGATTGAACTAACACAGAGCTGGACGATATCATGAGAAAGACAGGGGCAATGATGACCAAGAGCCAGCAACACCACCCAAGGTCAGCCGTGGAGAGAATGACAACAGCTCAGAAAGAGGTAAAAAGGGGCCTGATAGATCTCATTGAGCAACAGAAAACAGTGATAGCTAATCTGAAGGATTACTTCCAGAAAAACTTCCATGCTAAGAACAATTCTACCCCATGAGCCTTGCACAATCTGTCCAAATTGATTAACAAGGCTCTTATCATTAACACTCTCTCTCTCTCTCTCTCTCTCTCTCTCTCTCTCTCTCTCTCTCTCTCTCTCTCTCATCTTGTGTGGGCAGAATTGCATACACTTTCATATTTAACCCTAACTCAACTTTTTTTCAAAATGTCCTGTCCTATCCTTAATTAAGTCTGCAGATCTCCTACTCCTATTAGTGCCAACATATATAACAATATCACATCTTGCACCCTTTAAAGATGACATCTGTTCCACATCAACTTTTGTCCCCAGCAGACATACCTTGGTCCTATTCCAATTATCCTTTTTGCACAACATATTTCCCATTTCCCTGACAAGAGAGTAGCCAACAATAACCACCTCAAAGTTATGAATTGATGGTGCTCTTCATAGAGTAATGTTATTAGGGGAGCCCCAGGTTCAGTGATGGGCCCATTCTCTTGTTTACTTTATTTATTATTATTATTAATAGCCATATGGTGCAAGGAAGCTTGAGGCTTATGCTGCACCAGGAAAAAAAAAAAAAAAAAAAAATTCCTGAGTTACCCTGAGAGAGAGTCAAAAGTAGAAGGGAATCACCAAGAAAGAGAAGAATGATGATATCCAGCTCAGAACCCTGGGTGTGCCAAGCCCATACTCACCAGATGTGAGCCCCTGGGGATTAATTAGACCAGTGTTTCTCAATCTTTTTTTAATTATCACCACCTAAAGGGCTTCTTTAGACTTTTTTTCTAATTGCCCCCATGAAATTTTAAACAAGAAAATACTTTACACTTATTCTTTTTATTCAATGGGATCCCTGAGCCTGATGCTTCTTAGCTAAAAGTTCAATGTTTGGTATGATGTTAGTAAGTTTAATTCCAATGTCTCCTCTTGAAAGTATATCAATTCTGTGTCTTTCCTTTGTAAATATTTTATTTATGAACTAAAACCACTTTAAACCATATAAGACATTGGAAAACAAACAAGTACTTTGGCCATTTCAAACCACATTACTGGATAAAGAAGTTTAGTTATTTTTGATCCACACAACTTAGCCATCCCACCTTTTTCGAATTTATATTTGCATTCTTTGTTACATTTTAATTCAATAAGTTCTTGAAAATCTTCACTAGCAGACCTGGCATTGCATCTAGTTGGATCGAACTTCCATGGCTTCACTTCAAAAGAAAATAAATCTGAAAATTTCACCTTTTAAAGAACACAGGTGATTTGAATAATTCTTAAGATCATTCTCAGTGAGAGATTCATTGATTTCAGCTAACTCTTGCATACCATGAAACTGTTTTCTCATTAAATTGCTTTCAAATATTTCCAGTTTTTCAGTGAAGGCTTTTAATGCACGTTTGCAGTATATCACTGTAATTAATTTCCCTTGAAGTTGAAGTGATACTTCATTAAGTTTTTTAAAAATTCAAGCCTTATAGTATATGTTGTTTTTATGTTTGCTGATCTCCTTTGCTAAATCTGTCTAACCTTTTCTTTCTAAAAAACTAATTATCATATCAAAAAGGTTTACAAATCTTGTTAGAAAGTTTCCTTTAGAAAGCCATCTGACTTCTGTATCTAAAAGAAGCCTCACATACTGTTCTTCATTATCAATAAAAAAAATTTCTGAAAAAATTTATTTTATTGAAGGTTTTAATAACTATACTGAGAAACTGATAAAGAACACAACTAATATTTTTTGTAACCAGATAATGGCAGTGCACATTGCAGTGTATTGCAAGAACTTTGGGACACACTTACTTTAGGTGGGATATAAAACCTTTGTCTTCCAACTATGGAAGTAACGCCATCAAAGGGAGATTTTAATTTCCCAGATATTGACTGGAATTTGGGGGCTGGTTACTCACACACTAGCAGGACTTTTGTGGATTTATTGGATGATTGTTTTCTACATCAGCATGTTCGGGAGGCAACTAGAGGGAGTAATACTCTTGATTTGATTATCAGCAGTGATTCTTCATGCATTAAGAATCTGCAGATAAATGAACCACTAGGTGGCAGTGATCACAGTGTGCTGAAGTGGGATTTACTCAAAGAGGTAACTACCATTAGGGGTAAAGGGAAGGGTTATTGCTTCCGTAAAGGCGACTACGATGGACTGAGACAGTATTTAAATTCTATACAGTGGGACCAACTGATGATGTTACCAACAGCAAATTCAAAATGGGAAGCATTCAAAGAACTTATCTTGGAAGCTACTAGGCTTTACATACCAACTAAGAAATATTGTTCTAGGTTTAGGCCAAAATGGATGTCAGATGAACTAATGAGGCATATGGCAGAGAAGAAAAATGCATGGGATACATACAAATTAACACATGACACAGAAGCCTATGATAGATACAAGTTGATATGCAACCAAGTTACAAAGGAGGTTAGGCAGGCGAAGGCAGATTACGAGAAATCCTTGGCAAGGGATGCAAAGAAAAACAGCAAAGAGTTCTTTACTTATGTAAACTCTAGAAGGAAGGGGATGAATCAGATTGGTCCACTTGATATTAATGGGTCAAGTGTTGATGATCCTGCTCAGGTAGCTAACAAACTAAATGAATATTTTGCATCGAGATTCACACATGAGGAGTTATTCACCGAGGGGAATGCCAGAGGTGTATTCAACTCTAGCAGTAAACTACAGAATCTTGAAATAACTGGGAGTAAAGTGGAGGAGAAACTGTTGAAGATAAACACAAGAAAGGCACCCGGGGTGGATGGGATCTATCCAGTTATATTAAAGGAGGCAGCAAAGGAAGTAAGCAAACCCTTAGCCATAATTATGAGAGCTTCCTTGGACTCAGGGGAGGTACCCATAGACTGGAAATGTGCAAATGTGACCCCAATTCACAAAGGAGGATCAAAGGCTGACACAAGTAATTATAGACCTGTGAGCTTAACTTCTGTTCCAGGAAAATTAATGGAGGCACTGGTTAAAGAAGCACTGCAGGATCATTTAGACAAGACTTCAGTTATAGCTCAGACACAGCATGGTTTTGTTAAGGGGAAGTCTTGCCTGACCAACTTGATTGGATACTATGATGCAGTCACAAAAGAACTGGATGCAGGGAATAACTTTGATATTATATACTTGGATCTTAGAAAGGCTTTTGATACTGTTGCACATGGAAGACTGCTACACAAATTGGAGCAGTGTGACATTGGAGGCAAATTGCTGCTATGGATAAAGGGGTGGTTGAGGGGGAGAAGACAGAGAGTGGTAATCAAGGACACTGCTCATCGTGGACTGATGTTATTAGTGGAGTCCCTCAGGGCTCAGTGTTGGGTCCATTATTGTTTTCTGTATTTATAAATGATATTGATGATGGTATATCGGGCTTAATGTCCAAGTTTGCAGACGATACAAAGGTTGGCAGGGTTGTCAAGGACACTACTGACACTATGCTGCTGCAACAGGATCTGGAAAGGTTGAGCAGATGGGCTGAGAGGTGGCAAATGAAGTTTAACATTGACAAATGTAAAGTACTACACATGGGAAACAGCAACCCCAGAGCAACGTATCAACTCTGTGGTACTACACTGACAGTGGAAGAGAATGAAAGGGACTTGGGGGTGGTTGTGCAGGCAGATATGAAGTTCTCTGAGCAGTGCAGACGGGCTGAAAGAGTAGCTCATGGAGTATTGTCAATGATATACAGGAATTTTTCCAGCAGGAATAAGGAGGTGATTATTCTATTGTATAAGGCGATGGTCAGGCCACACCTAGAGTACTGTATACAGGTCTGGAAGCCTCATTTCAAGAAGGATGTAGAGCTGCTGGAACGAGTACAGAGAAGGGCAACAAGATTAGTGAATGGAACAAAGGGGTGCTCTTACGAAGAAAGGCTTAAGTTTTGCAAATTACAGTGTCTGGAGACTAGGCACCAGCGAGGTTATCTGATAGAGGTGTATAAAGCCTTGAATGGTTTAAGCATGCTCAATGCTGATGGGATTCTTCCTCTAGCTCAGGAAAATCACCTGAGAGGGCATAAATTCAAATTGAGGAAAGACAGATGTAGGATAGACGTGCGGAAATTTGCCTTTAGCCAGCGGGTGGTTGGTTGGTGGAACAGACTTCCATCCCTTGTGGTGGAGGTTGATGGCCTAAATAAGTTTAAGGCTCAGCTGGACAGGTATTTTGAACGAATAGAGGGGTGAAGTGGAAGTGGGTTTTTTTTTTTTTTTTTTTTTTTGGGCTGATGCTGCATAAGCTTGCTTTCTTGCATCAAATGCCTCTACTAATGCTAATGGCACAGGACACCAAATTTTCCAATGGTACTTGTTTTTCATCAAACCATGTTTTTACAGCAGCAAAAATGGATGCTCCACCACAGTCTATAGATTTTATAAACAATATCTCTTCTTGCAATTTACAATCATCATAGAAATAATGAATATATGCCATTAAAAGGGACTTATTGTCAGTAACTGTGGATTCATCCAACTAAATAGAAAATTTTCTCATTTTTAGTTTGCCAATTAGTTGGTCTTCAATGTTAATTGACATTTCATCGATTCATCTTCGAATTAAATCGTTGCTCAATGGTAAAGGTTTTAAAATACTTTTAGGATTTTGATGCATCACTGTTGAAATTAGTCTCTAATGTGGGTCATATAAGTTTCAACTGTTGAGCACTACCAGTTTTTGTAATGATTTCTGCAATTTTGTCGGGTGCAATCATTCCACTGTCATTTGTTTGTGTGTTCTTAAATAAGGAGGCAGTGTTATGTTGCTCAAAATTCTGTTCTAAATTTTTTAAATATTTGATATGTTTACCAACTTTATCAGGATGTTTCCTTTTTAGGTGATCTAAAAGTCTTGATGGCTTCTTAGCCTCATTTGAAAAAGAACTATTACACATAAGAAACAGACTGTTGAGTCGAATGGGCTTTCAATAAAACCATAAGCTAGATATTCATCCAAATACTGTAGACACTTTTTATTTTCAGTACTTTACATGATTGATGACGGGTTAAATAACTAGAAAGAATTAAATAATAAAATATAAACTATTATTATTTAACTCAAATAGCCCATGTCACTCACAAAAGTACTGTGGATCAAAAATAAAACTTCCACAAGGAAACAATAAATCAATACTAATTGCTACTTAGAACGTAGAAACAATAGACTGAAACATTTCCTCATCCCATCCATGCCTCACATATTGACCGATGAAACAAAAGCATAAATAAATAAACACCACTGACAAGGTAGCAGCTGTCAAAAAGTCACAAACGCCAAGGATTATGGAGAGATTATCTCTGAAAGCACTTAGGCATTTAATGCCTATGAAAAGCAAAGGTGGTTGAATTAAATCACACCCACTATCTTCCTTTTATCAAAATTTCTCATTCACTCCTAATATAATATACCTATGTTAAAAAGCAGTTGTCTCAGGGGAAAAGAAAACCCAATGAGAGAAATTAAATATTAAGTAATAAGATGTCGTCGGGTAGGGTTGAACTTTGGAGAGCCACTAACCATTGTAATACCCATGTTTTTGCCCCATTGAGAATCCCTGTATCAGAAGAACACTTTATTGTATACAGAAGGCACATTGCTATACACAACTTCCTTCATGGCTACATGCCAGGAGTTAACTGATGGTGTCAAGCTTAATGTCTAGGTTTACAGATGACAAAGGTTAGCAAGGTGGTTAATGACAGTAATCAAGGTATGCTGCTGAAACCAGATCTAGAAAAATTAAGCAGATGGGCTGAGAAATGGCAATTGAAGGTTATTTATCAATGACAAATGCAAGGTACTGCAAATGGGTAGCAGTAATCCCAGAGACTGTAGTACTTAGGTTAGCAAAAAACGAAGGTTAGGTTAGTGAAAAATGAACTGAAGGTAATTATGCAGTTGGATATGAAGCTCTCTGAGCAGTGCACACAATATGCCAGGCCAGCTCATTGGGTTTTGTCAATGATATACAGGAATTTTTCCAGAAAGGATAAGGTGATTATCCCATTTTATAAGGCAATGGCTAAGCCACATCTTAAGTACTGCATACAGGTCAGGAGGCCACATTTTACAAAGGAGGTAGAACTGATAGAACAGGTACAGAGAATGTCAAAAAGATTGATGAGGGGAACAAAAGCGTGCTCCTACAAAGAGGGTCCACATGCAGCATATGGGAGGATGTTGTTATTTGGTTTTTAGGAGCATTAGCAACTAAGGCCATATTGCTCCCGGTGATTAGCGGTGATCATTCCCTGACCTTTCCGCATCCTCCATATTTGGTGGTCATGGGCTCAAACCCCGTTCCAATCAAGAAGCATGTGCTACGCACTGCTGCTCCTCCCCACCTGACTACAGAGGCGCTGCATCTGGGAGGGATAAATTCAAAGTGCCAAAGGATGATCGCATGACAACTGCATGGAAGTCTCAGCTAATGGGAATGGGGGTAGTTGATTGTTATTACAAACTTCCATCAGTTTTTGTGGAAATGAATTCATGGGGAAAACCAGTCAAACTATTGGAGGGGATGGGCAGGTGACATTGTATTTTTATTTTTTTTTGCTAGTGCTGCATAAGATGCTTTCTTAAAACTACTGATGCTAATCTCCTTACTCCTGTTGGCACCAAAAGAACAACCTTCTTAAAATTTTACGGAGGAGCCCACATTTTAGGCCACAATTACGGAGGCCACCGGCAGAATTACTTAACAAGTACAGGTCACTGTTCAACAAAAGCCGAGAATTAGGGTTGAATTTGAAAGTGTCTGCAATTCTGCCCAGACACGATAGGAGGGAGTATATGATGAGAGCCTTGTCGATCAATTCGGCCCTGGAAAGATTGTGCAAGGCTCAAAGGGTAGAATTTTTTTCAGCCTGGACTGTACTTGTTAACAGGAGAGATTGCTTCTACAGGGATGGGATGCACTTAAATAGAAAGGGTGCAAGAATATTTGCTGATGCTATCGAGGCAGTGTTAGGTGGGTTGGAAAACTGCTAGCTTGGGGGGGAGACAAAGACCAATAGATTGACAGTAGCCACTGGCAAAGGTGAAAGAGATTCTTGCACTGCTTCTATTAGAATGAGCAGAAGCCTGAAAAACACGATGCATGATATTTCAGAGACTGCTGGGAGCCATTGCGGTACAAGTAAACACATGGGTTGTGTTAGGGTAGCTAAGAATAGAAACAGGTGCAGGTATACTTGCGTGTACACCAATGCTAGGAGTTTAGTAAATAAATTTGATGAATTTGAGGTATTGCTCAAAACATCAAAGGCAGATATTGTTGGGATATCAGAGACATGGTGTCACACAGATATAAGGGATGCAGAACTGCAATTTGGGGAGTACGTCTACAGAAAGGATAGACAAGATAGGAAGGGGGGAGGGGTTATGCTATTAGTGAAGAAACACATAAACACCAAGGAAGTGAAGCCAGTAAACATCGCTGGACAGTGCAATGTTGAGTCAGTTTGGTGTGACATAAGCATTGGGAGATCAAAATTGAGAGTAGGAGTGTGCTATAGCCCTAATGACTCTGACGAGTATAATAAGAAATTGTACAGGGAAATAGAGTGGGCCAGTAAATCAGCAAGTCTTATAATGGGGGATTTTAATTTCCCAGATATTGACTGGAATTTGGGGGCTGGTCACTCACACACTAGCAGGGCTTTTGTGGATTTATTGGATGATTGTTTTCTACATCAGCATGTTCGGGAGGCAACTAGAGGGAGTAATACTCTTGATTTGATTATCAGAAGTGATTCTTCATGCATTAAGAATCTGCAGATAAATGAACCACTAGGTGGCAGTGATCACAGTGTGCTGAAGTGGGATTTACTCAGAGAGGTAACTACCATTAGGGGTAAAGGGAACGGTTATTGCTTCCGTAAAGGCGACTACGATGGACTGGGACAGTATTTAAAATCTATACAGTGGGACCAACTGATGTTACCAACAGCAAATTCAAAATGGGAAGCATTCAAAGAACTTATCTTGGAAGCTACTAGGCTTTACATACCAACTAAGAAATATTGTTCAAGGTTTAGGCCAAAATGGATGTCAGATGAAATAATGAGGCATATGGCAGAGAAGAAAAATGCATGGGATACTTACAAATTAACACATGACACAGAAGCCTATGATAGATACAAGTTGATATGCAACCAAGTTACAAAGGAGGTTAGGCAGGCGAAGGCAGATTACAAGAAATCCTTGGCAAGGGATGCAAAGAAAAACAGCAAAGAGTTCTTTACTTATGTAAACTCTAGAAGGAAGGGGATGAATCAGATTGGTCCACTTGATATTGATGGGTCAACTGTTGATGATCCCGCTCAGGTAGCTAACAAACTAAATGAATATTTTGCATCGACATTCACACATGAGGAGTTATTCAGCGAGGGGAATGCCAGAGGTGTATTCAACTCTAGCAGTAAGCTACAGAATCTTGAAATAACTGAGAGTAAGGTGGAGGAGAGGTTGTTGAAGATAAACACAAGAAAGGCACCCGGGGTGGAAGGGATCTATCCAGTTATATTAACGGAGGCAGCAAAGGAAGTAAGCAAACCCTTAGCCATAATTATGAGAACTTCCTTCGACTCAGGGGAGGTACCCATAGACTGGAAATGTGCAAATGTGACCCCAATTCACAAAGGAGGATCAAAGACAGACACAAGTAATTATAGACCTGTGAGCTTAACTTCTGTTCCAGGAAAATTAATGGAGGCACTGGTTAAAGAAGCACTGCAGGATCATTTAGACAAGACTTCAGTTATAGCTCGGACACAGCATGGTTTTGTTAAGGGGAAGTCTTGCCTGACCAATTTGATTGGATACTATGATGCAGTCACAAAAGAACTGGATGCAGGGAATAAGTTTGATATTATATACTTGGATCTTAGAAAGGCTTTTGATACTGTTGCACATGGAAGACTACTACACAAATTGGAGCAGTGTGACATTGGAGGCAAATTGCTGCTATGGATAAAGGGGTGGTTGAGGGGGAGAAGACAGAGTGGTAATCAATGGACACTGCTCATCGTGGTCTAATGTTATTAGTGGAGTTCCTCAGGGCTCAGTGTTGGGTCCATTATTGTTTTCTGTATTTATAAATGATATTGATGATGGTATATCAAGTTTAATGTCCAAGTTTGCAGACGATACAAAGGTAGGCAGGGTTGTCAAGGGCACTACTGACACTATGCTGCTGCAACAGGATCTGGAAAGGTTGAGCAGATGGGTTGAGAGGTGGCAAATGAAGTTTAACATTGACAAATGTAAAGTACTACACATGGGAAACAGCAACCCCAGAGCAACGTATCAACTCTGTGGTACTACACTGACAGTGGTAGAGAATGAAAGGGACTTGGGGGTGGTGGTAGTAGTAGTAGTAGTATTGGCACATGATGCAAGAAAGCAAGTGTAGGAGCTTATGCACCATCAGCCAAAAAAAAAAAAAAAAAAAAATCACACCATTCCCTCCAAATGCCTGTCCAGTTCCTCCTTAAATTTATTTAACCTATCAACTTCTACGACAGATGGAAGTTTGTTCCAGCAATTAACCACCCGCTGGCTAAAGGCAAATTTCCGCACATCTATTCTACATCTGTCCTTTCTTAATTTGAACTTATGTCCCCGTAGGTTGGTAATCTGAACAAGTGGAAGGATCCCATCAGAATTCAGCGTGCTCAACCCATTCAAGGCCTTATAGACCTCAATCAGATCACCGCGCAGGTGCCTAGTCTCCAGCCACTGCAATTTGCAGAACTTAAGCCTCTCTTGGTAAGAGAATCGCTTCATTCCCCTCACCAATCGTGTTGCTCTTCTCTGTACACGCTCAAGCAAATCTACATCCTTCCTAAAATGAGGCCTCCAGACCTGTACGCAGTACTCAAGGCGTGGCCTGACCATTGCCTTATACAGAGGGACAATCACCTCCTTTTCCCTGCTAGCAAAATTCCTATATATCATTGACAAAACCCCATGACCCGCCCTAGCAGCCTGTCTGCACTGCTCAGAAAACTTCATATCTGACTGCACAATTACTCCCAGGTCTTTTTCATTTTCTACCACCTTAAGTGTAGTACCACACAGTTGGTACGTTTCTCTGGGGTTATTTCTACCCATATGCAGTACTTTGCATTTGTCAAGGTTGAACTTCAGTTGCCACTTCTTAGCCCATCTGCCCAAATTATCTAGATCCTATTGCAGTAGCACACTGCCATTACTGTCATTAACAACCCTGCCAACCTTTGTGTCATCTGCAAACTTCGACATTAAGCCTGATATACCTTCATCAATATCATTGATAAATACACAAAACAACAGTGGACCCAACACCGAACCCTGTGGGACTCCACTAATAACATTAGTCCACGAAGAGCAGCACCCATTGATTACCACCCTCTGTCTTCTCCCACTTAACCATCCTTTTATCCATTGTAGCAACTTACCCTTAATACCATTCTGCTCCAATTTGTACAGTAGTCTTCCATGCGCAACAGTGTCAAAAGCTTTCCTGAAATCCAAGTATATGATATCAAAATTATTTTTTGCATCCAGTTCCTTTGTGACCACATCATAATAACCAATCAAATTTGTCAGACAAGACTTTCCCTTAACAAACCCATGCTGTGTTTGAGTTATCGCTGCAGTCTTGTCTAGATGATCCTGCAATGCATCTTTAACCAGCGACTCCATTATTTTACCCGGAACAGAAGTTAAACTAACTGGTCTGTAATTACTCGTGTCACCCTTCGATCCACCTTTGTGAATTGGGGACACATTTGCACATCTCCAGTCCGTGGGAACCTCCCCTGAGTCCAAGGATGCTCTCATAATTATGGCTAAGGGTTTGCTTAGTTGCTTTGCCGCCTCCTTTAAAATAACTGGATAGATCCCATCCACCCCAGGTGCCCTTCTTATGTTTAACTTCAACAATTTCTCCTCCACTTTGCTCTCAGTTATTACAAAATCATTAAGCACACTGCTACAATTTGATAACCTTCTTCCATTTTCAAATTGTAATAATTCCTCACGTGTGAATGTAGATGCAAAATACTCATTCAGTTTGTTTGCTATCTGAGCAGGATCATCAACAGTCAAACCAGCGATGTCAAGTGGTCCAATCATATTCATCCCCTTCCTTTTAGAGTTTATATAAGTAAAGAAATCCTTGCTGTTTTTCTTAGCATCTTTTGCCAAAGATTTCTCGTAATCCGCCTTCGCCTGCCGAACCTCCTTTGTGACCTGATTACAGACTAGCTTATATCTGCCACAGGCTTCTGCGTCACCTGATAATTTATATGCATCCCATGCATTTTTCTTCTCTGTCACGAGTCTCATTAGTTCATTTGATAACCATTTAGGCCTAAACCTTGAACGATATTTCTTAATCGGTATATAAAGTCTAGTAGCTTCCACGATTAATTCTTTGAATGCTTCCCACTTAGAATTTACTGTTTGTAACATCGTCAGTTGATCCCACTGTACAGAATTTAAAAACTGTCTGAGACCACTGTACTCCCCTTTACGGAAGCAAAAACCCTTTCCTTTACCCCTGACGGTAGTTACCTCTTTGAGTAAATCCCACTTCAGCACACTGTGATCACTGCCACCTAGTGGTTCCTTTATCTGCAAATTCTTAATGTGGTTGTGCAGGCAGATATGAAGTTCTCTGGGCAGTGCAGACGGGCTGCAAGAGTAGCTCATGGAGTATTGTCAATGATATACACGAATTTTTCCAGCAGGGATAAGGAGGTGATTATTCCCTTGTATAAGGCAATGGTCAGGCCACACCTAGAGTACTGTATACAGGTCTGGAGGCCTCATTTCAAGAAGGATGTAGAGCTGCTGGAACAAGTACAGAGAAGGGCAACAAGATCAGTGAATGGAACAAAGGGGTGCTCTTACGAAGAAAGGCTTAAGTTTTGCAAATTACAGTGTCTGGAGACTAGGCACCAGCGAGGTGATCTGATAGAGGTGTATAAAGCATTGAATGGTTTGAGAATGCTCAATGCTGATGGGATTCTTCCTCTAGCTCAGAATAATCACCTGAGAGGACATAAATTCAAATTGAGGAAAGACAGATGTAGGATAGACGTGCGGAAATTTGCCTTTAGCCAGCGGGTGGTTGGTTGGTGGAACAGACTTCCATCCCTTGTCGTGGAGGTTGATAGCCTAAATAGGTTTAAGGCTCAGCTGGACAGGTATTTTGAACGAACAGAGGGGTGAAGTGGAAGTGGGTTTTTTTTTTTTTTTTTTGGCTGATGCTGCATAAGCTTGCTTTCTTGCATCAAATGCCTCTACTAATGCTAATGCTAAATAAGGCTTACAGACATGTACACAATGATCAAGATATGGCCTTACCACTGCCTTATACAAGAGAATAATTATCTCCTAATTAAAGCTGGAAAAATTCCTGTACATCACTGAAACAATCCCACAAGCTGTAGTAGCAGTCTCAGCACTGTTTAGGAAATTTTTTTTAGTACACAATTATTCCCAGCTTTTCACGTTTTCTTACTACCATGAACATGCTGCCACAGTTTATTCTGAGAATACTACTGCCACACGCAGTACCTTGCATTTGTCAAAGTTAAACTTCAAACTGTTGCTTCCATAGAGCTGCCTAATTTTTCTAGTTCTTGTTGCTGTAGAATACCCAGAAAACTGTCATTAACCAATAATTGTGCTATACTACATTACACATTTGAAAATTTACACAGTAAGCCTGATATATGCCTTCATCAACATCATAAATAATGAAAACAAGGCCCAGCAATGAACTATGGGGAGTCCACTAATAACATTACTGCAAGAAGTGCTGTGCCTGTTGATCACCACACACTGATTTATCTCCCATTCAACAATCCCTTTATCCATAGCAACTGCTTGTCTTTAATTCCACAACCAACAAATTCAACGTATGCAGCAGTCTTTCAAATGGAACAATATCAAAAGCTTTTCTAAAAATCTAAGTATATGAGATCAAAATTATTTTTTGCTCCAGTTCCATTGTTCTGCAGTATAGTACCCAATCAGATTGGTCAGACAAGGTCGATCGCCCCTTTACAAATCCAGGCTGCAACTGCTGTGTAACTGCATTTCTTTCTAAACGGGCCTGTATTTTTTAACAAGTACTCCATTATTTTCTCTAGAAAATAATGGAGTACTTTTTTTTTCCCCCTTAATGAATTTCCACTCTCAACCATTTGCACATTTCCGTATCCATAAGGAACTCCTGTGAATTCTAGAATGTTCTCATAATTCAGGCTAAAGGTTTATTTTCTTCTTTTGCTGCTTGTTTCAATACAATTTAATAGATTCAGCAGCCCAGGTTCTTAATTTACTTTTAGATTCAACAATTTGTCTTTCCCTTTCTTCTCAGTTATAACCATCATTTAGCTCCCAGTTATAATTGGCGTACTCTCAGTAATCCTAACTTTCAAAACTTCATTGCAGGTGAATGTAAATGCAAAATATTTGTTTAACTTGTAAACAATATGAACAAGAGCATTAATAGTTATGCCAGTAATATACAGTAGCCAATTTAGTTTGTCCCTTCCCTCTTGTGTTAACACAAGCAAAGAATAGAATTTTTTGATACTTTTCTTGCATTCTAAGCCAAAGACATCTCATAAGCATGCTTAATCACTTTAGTGATTTCACTGCAGAAAAATGCAATCATGCATTTCTCTCCTCTGCCACTATTCCTAATCAGTTCATTTGATATCCATTTTGGTCTAAACACTGAACAGTGTTTAGATCCATTTAGGTCTAAACACAGTATCTCTTAGTTAGAATAACTTAATACATACTATGAACACTTTCCTGAATACTTGCCATTTCAAATTTGTAGGTAGTCCTAATAAAGGAAATGTAGTCCTAAAATAGGAAAGTCAATAATTGTATATAACCGCTGTCACCTTCACCCTCTCATACCCCTTGACAGTAGCTCTTGCAAGCAGTAACCTTTAAGTAGCTGCCACATCAATATAACTGCCACTAGTGGTTCCTATATCTGGATATTCTTAATACATGAGGCTTTACTGCCACACCTTGAAGTTTTGAATACGGACTTTTCAGAGCAGTGCAGACATTGTACCAGATCAGTTCATGGGTTCTTGTCAATGATATACAGGAACTTTGCTAGCAGGGATAAGGAGGCAATTATCCCCTTGTATAATGCAAGGGTCAGGCCACACCTTGAGTACTGCATACAGGTCTAGAGACCTAATTTTAGGAAGGATGCAGAGCTGCTAGAATGGGTACAGACAAGAGCAAAGAGATTGGTGGGAGAAAAAAAGGGGTGCTCTTACCAAGAAAGGCTTCAGTTCTGCAAATTGCAGCTTCTGAAGATTAGGCACCTGCAAAGTGATCTGACTGAGATGTATAAGGCTTTAAATGGTTTGAGGAAGTTCAATGCTGATAGGATTCTTCCTCTTGCTCACATTACGCAATTTAGGGGACATAAATTCAAATTGAGGAAAGACAGTTGTACAATAGATATGCAGAAATTTATGTTTAGCCAGAAAGTGGTTGATTGCTGGAACAACTTCCATCTGTTGTTATGGAAGTTGATAGCTTAAATAAATTCAAGGAAGAACTGGACAAACTTCTGGAGCAGATGGAGAGGTGAATGGGAAGTGGGTTTTTAATTTTTTCCTTTTTTTTTTGCTGATGCTGTATAAGCTTGCTTTCTTGCATCATAAGCCACTACTAATGCTAAGAGTATTGCTTTCTCTAATAGTCTCTCTTAGCATGCTGGTGTAGAAAACAATCATCCAGTAAATTCAGAAAAGTCTTGCTATTCTGTTAGCAACCAACCCACAAGTTCCAGTCAATATCTGGAAAATTAAAATCCCATATAATAAAACATTCCAATTTAATGGTCCACTCCATTTGCTTGTACAGCTGTTTGTTTTACACATCACAGTCACTGCCAACCGGGCTAGCCTGGCAACCGAAAGGTCGCGGGTTCGAATCCCGCCTCGGGCCTGGATATTACGATGGTGCCGTACTCTCCGGTTGGACCTCACGGCCACAATACACGAAGGAAGCAGGAAAAAACTAGTTCCTTCATGTATTGCTCACATCACACGATAAAAAAAAATCAGTCACTTAACCTCTAACACACTTCTACTCTCTCTAGTTTTCCCTGGACTTATATCATACCAAGCTGAGTAAACATTGTACTGCCGTTGGTTCTAACTGGTTCTTAACCAAGAGAATAACCAAGCATAACCTTCTTAACCAAGAGCTCTGTCCCTCCCTCAGTTTTGTATCTGTCCTTTCTGTACTCACCATATTCAAATTCTGCATCCCTTACGTCTAAAAGGTACTGTCTTCAATATCCCTACAATGTCCATGTTTGATGATCTAACCAGTACTTCAAATTCATCATATTTGTTTACTGTAGTAGTAGTACAGTCAGTCCTCGTATAGCACGATAGTTGTGTTCCTAGAAACCCTCGTGCAATGCAAAATCGTGCAATATAAACAACAGGCCCTATGGGGAAAACAGGGTTAGATGCCGACCACCCAAAATTGAACACACATTTGCAACCAAAACATTACCAAACACAATAAATTATCGTAAGAAAATACTTACGTATTTTATTTACGACTATTATGTAATAAAATATTGCTACTGCTTTTGCTTCTATCGTAAGCAAACTTGTTTTTTGTTTCATTTTCTATCCAAACAGATGACAGCCATTCCATCTCTTCCAATTCTTTGTGTCTTAATCTAATGGATTTAAATTACACTTTGGGTTGTTCCTGCTATGAAAGTTGTTTTTATTTTCTCTGCATTCTTTGTAATTTTCTGCATTGCCTCATTTAGGTCTATAGCATGTGCAATATCACATGGTCTTTCATTTCGCTCAAAGCGTTTCCCAATTTCATATTTTTTCTCTATCGACAGAGGCGGACTGCCTTAACGGGAAAACCCCAGTGGGCCAGAGGTCAGTGTGATTTTGGCCATAAACCATAGTATGAGGCCACTATAAATTTTTCCGGGTAAGAATTTTTGACCCAGTCCGCCTCTGTTTATCGATATTGCTTTTCTTTTTCTCTCTGAATCTGCAGTGTCTTCACCAGGACGCTTCCTTTTCACACCTTTTAAGTATTTTACTCATTTATAAGGAATAAAGCACAATTACAAAACGAGGAGGCACGCTTGATACACAATCAAAGCTGCACGCGCGTGTAGCAACTGAATAAACAACACCGTAAAGGCAGAGATACACTATTAACACCTCACATTTTACTAAAGCACATTTCTGGGGGTTACTACCATAAAACAATAAAAACAATTTCCAGTTGCATTTCTGCTAATGGAATCTGTTATAAACTGGTAGTAAAGTCAATCTAATTGCATTTGCGATTATACCGATAGCTGGAATTGTGTTGGTTTTTACGTTATTATGGTGAAATGTGTTTCCCCTTCACTGATATAAAAAAGATAAATACATTTTCAGAATCTTCTCTTCATTCCTATCGTGTTGCGTTCGGTTGGGGTGATTCTGCGTTGACTACCATTTCTTGTAAACACAAAGGCGAATCATGCATAAGCGAATTCAGTTCATGTTATATAAGATATCGTTCCCCTATTTATAAATCGTGTATGATCGAATTTGTGTAGTGTAAACACGTGTTATACGAGGACTGACTGTAGTGGCATGTGATGCAAGAAAGCAAGTGTATGAGCTTATGCAGCATCAGCCAAAAAAAAAAAAAAAAATCACACCATTCCCTCCAAATGCCTGTCCAGTTCCTCCTTAAATTTATTCAACCTATCAACTTCCACGACAGATGGAAGTTTGTTCCAGCAATTAACCACCCGCTGGCTAAAGGCAAATTTACGCACATCTATTCTACATCTGTCTTTTCTTAATTTGAATTTATGCCCCCTTAGGTTCCTAATCTGAACAAGTGGAAGGATCCCATCAAAATTCAGTGTGCTCAACCCATTGTATCCTAACATTAGTGCAAGTGCAAGTATACATGCACCTGTTTCTGTTCTTAGTAATCTAAACACAACTCATACACTTCTTGTGCCACTCCCCTGCCAGCAAGGCCTTTAATCTGGACACCTTGCTTGATTTTGCAATATAAACATTGCAAGAATCACTTTCGCTTCTGTCTGATGCTGCGATATCCTGTATCATTTAACCTTAATCATAATTATATTATATTATTAACATGCCGCATAGGTTATACGTTAATAACATATATTATTATTAACAAATTAAATTTAAGCCCGCTCTAAGCAAGAGGAAGGATGCCATCAGTGTTTAGCTCATTCAATCATCATTTCTCCGTGAAGGTGCCTATTTTCCAGACACTGCATATTATTTAATATAAAATATTCTAGTAAGCGAAACTAATCTTAAGTAACAAAACTCCTATTCTAAGTTTTTAGATTAGTATAACTAACTGGACATCTACAAACGAATTAAATGGTAACAAACGTACTGTCTCTTGTAACATCCATCCTTCTCACAAGCTTTAATGCATGGTTTCGTGGAAAAAAAGTCACGACACAACACCAGGCAAGAATCCAATGCCCGCCAGAGGGAAAACGTGACTGAAACTACCAACTCTTCGCATTTTGGGCTTGGAAGAACTATAAAAATTAATTGAAATAGCTGTTGGGGTATATGCTTCTCTTTTACACACCGGAATCAATAATGCAAGGCAAGAAGGAAGAGGGCAAGTCGGTAATAAAGAGGAATTCCGACAGGAACGATACGTTTAATAGCAATCTGCTAAA
The DNA here is from genome assembly GCF_048544385.1 of Mastigoproctus giganteus. Lineage (NCBI taxonomy): Eukaryota > Metazoa > Arthropoda > Arachnida > Uropygi > Thelyphonidae > Mastigoproctus > Mastigoproctus giganteus. Next base: position 83,253,172 of record NC_143581.1, read on the forward strand.
GAGTATTAAAAATGGAAGTGTTCAGAAATGTCGATCAGGTTCTCAAAAAAATACGTCAATTTGAATTATATCCTGTGAGAACAAAATCGGAGACGTTGATGATGGATGCAAATAAAAACACACCAGTGATAATTTTTTTTTTTTTTAATTTAGCTAGTGACGTTGTAAGTTACAACTAACATTTATCCCTAGGGGCTCACATCTGGTGAGCCCCTAGGGATAAATGGGATAAAAAAGGGCTTGGCACACCCAGGCTGCTGAGCTCGATATCGCCATTCTTCTCTTTCTTGGTGATTCCTTCTACTTTTGTCTCTCTCTCTCCCTCTCTCAGGGTAACTCGGGAATTTTTTTTTTTTTTTTTTTTTGCCTTGTGCAGCATAAGCCTCAAGCTTCCTTCCAACATACAGATAATAATAATAATAATAGAATATCAGGATTTGGCGAGAATATCGTAGCATAACAAGTAGCGCAAAAGAATTGTAGGGTTTTAGTTGTAATAAATATGTATTTTGAAGATTTTAATCATTTTTTGGGCATATATCTTTTGTATCTTTTCCCATAGACTGGAGAGGTGTAAATGTGACCCCAATTCACAAAGGAGGATCAAAGGGCGACACAAGTAATTATAGACCTGTTAGTTTAACTTCTGTTCCTGGAAAATTAATGGAGGCACTGGTTAAAGAAGCACTGCAGGATCATCTAGACAAGACTTCAATTATAACTCAAACACAGCTATAATTGAAGGTCTGTTAAGGGAAAGTCTTACCTGAACAATTTGATTTTATAATATGATGCAGTCACAAAAGAACTGTATGCAGGGAATAACTTTGATATTATATATTTGGATCTTAGAAAGGCTCATGATACTGTTGCACATGGAAGACTGCTGCACAAATTGGAGCAGTGTGACATTGGAGGTAAATTGCTGCTATGCATAAAGGGGTGGTTCAGGGGGAGAAGACAGAGAGTGGTAATCAATGGGCACTGTTCATCGTGGTCTAATGTTATTAGTGGAGTCCCTCAGGTTCAGTGTTGGGTTCATTGTTGTTTTCTGTATTTATAAATGATATTGATGATGGTATACATCAAGCTTAATGTCCAAGTTTGCAGACGATACAAAAGTTGGCAGGGTTGTTAAGGACACTACTGACGCTATGCTACTGCAACAGGATCTGGTAAGGTTGAACAGATGGGCTGAGAGGTGGCAAATGAAGTTTCACATTGACAAATGTAAAGTACTTCATATGGGAAACAGAAACCCCAGACCAACGTATCAACTCTATGGTACTACACTGACAGTGGTAGAGAATGAAAAGACGTGGGGGTAATGTTGCAGGCAGAAATGAAGTTCTCTGATCAGTGCAGACGGGCTGCAAAAGTAGCTCATGGTGTCTTGTCAATGATATACAGGAATTTTTCTAGCAGGGATAAGATAATAATTCCCTATGTAAGGCAATTGTCAGGCCACACCTTGAGTACTGTATACAGGTCTGGAGGCCTCATTTCAAGAAGGATGTAGAGCTGCTGGAACGAGTACAGAGAAGGGCAACAAGATTAGTGAATGGAACAAAGGGTTGCTCTTACGAAGGAAGGCTTACGTTTTGCAAATTACAGTGTCTGTAATTTTGGGAGAGGATACACTTAAATAAAATAGAAAGGGTGCAAAATTAAATTTACTTATGCTATCGAGGCAGAAAGCGGTGGGTCAAAAACTCGAAGGAAAAATTTTACAGACTAAAAGATTAAGCCACAGTGAGATTTGAAAATGATTCTTCTGTTCCGCAGGTGTTTCTGTTGTAGCGTGTGCTTTGATTCCACCCATAGACCCCCGACCTGTGTATTTTCAGCCAACTAGAACTGCACCTATTCCAGAACCTTTAACGACGCCTCCAAATGAGAGCCGGAATAGGCCATCCGTGATAAAACAGTCTGAGGAATCAATTGAGTCCACCCATAGGCCAGTACAGACACATGACTATAATTTGCGCAGTCGTAGTCGGGTGACTCATACCCCACATGTGGTAACCCTTATTCCTTCATCACAAAATGAAGTGGTAATTCCCGAATCAGTTCCGGTTAGAAGAGAGGAGGTAGAACAAAATTATCCCACCATACGAACGGAGATTCAGAGGAGTGAACCTCCAGATCAAAATAGTGAAGACCAAAGAAGTGCAGATCCAGTCGAAGAGCCGGGTAGAATGGATAGGACTATTCAGTGGATGCTGGGAGGTCCACTTGCCGCGAGGTTTGATGCACCAAATAATGACAAAGGCTTTGATTTGGCAGGTCTTTTCAGAGATGCGTGGAGAAATTGAAAAGGAAAAAAAAGGGTGAAATCGTAAGGTTGAAAATTCGAAGAAGGAGAAAACAGTATGAAGGGAAATTTCATTAATGTGTTTCCTCTGTCTTGAAGGAAAAAGACTTTTTTTTTGGAACAGGAGAGGCACATGAGAGTGACATTTTGTTTTTCTGCATTTAAACTGAGTGTAATCAGCGGTAGTGTAAATGGATGGCTAAACGAGTGCAGGTTATGAAATGGCAGAGGTAGGAAAATAGAAATTAATTCATCTTATCTTTATAAATCTCATGCAGAAGCACGAATCACTTTAATGAATCTGAAAAAAAAAAAAAAAAAAAACAGATTTAGTACCAGAATCCTCTTCAAATATGACCGATGAGAAATTATTTTTTATGGAACCTATATTATCACCCTCCTCTCACAAAACATGTTTCAATTATATAGGCCAATATAGAGAGGAAGGATGCAGATGGGACTAGGGCCTCATGGGTGCACCCCTAGTTTCTTTTTGTTTTCTCTCTCGCTCATTGCATGGCTAAAATTTAAGTTCAAGAAAAAGGATCCTAAGCGAGAATAGAAAAAAATATATATTTATGCTTTTTCTTTTGAAGATCGGATAAAATAAGTAGCCTGAGGACGGCTGGTTCCGCCCAGTCACTGCTTGTTTTATCGTTTCTCCGAAGAGAAGAGTAGAGTGAAAGAAGTAGTAACACACGTATTTCAAGATGAAGATAAGAGGATCTTTTCTTGTGCCATTTTTGTGCCATTTTTGAAAAGAAAACTCAGCCTCATCCTGAGTTAAGGTTCTGAAACAATGCAAATCAGAATTTGATTCCATAAATAATTTTTTTGAAAAGAAGTTTATCTATTAATTATAACTTTATCGTGTATGAAAGTAGAGGAGTGAGTGATAATGCTTTAATGTAAAGAAGGTTTAGACTGTACAAATACATTGTTCATATCAACTGTAATGAAAACAAAACTGCTGAAGTTTCCCACTTGTGCTCATGCCTTCGAAAATCCAGACAGCTGATAATTAAAGCAGTGCGCTGATCAAAAAAAAAAAAAAAAAAAGCAGAGCTCATTTCCAGATTAAGAAAATGGTTTCCAATTCCTTTTGGTGGGAATCTTATTAATCTTCCATGCGTGACTTGTGTATTTCTTTTTCGCAAATAAATTGAGAAATCCATTTTTGAAAAGAAATGAAAGGAAATCAAGAAAGTGACAGTTTTGAATGTGAGCGAGAACAAGAAGAGTGAGTGGAAAGTGTAAATGTGAAGTGTAAATGACATGAGACCTCATCCCCTCTCCTTTAATTTAAAATAAAAAGCGAAAAGATGAGTTAATGTTACAAATCTGTCAGTTGAACATGTTGAATGGAAAGAAAAGGAAAAAAAAGAGTGAGCAAATGAGATCATTTTCTCCGCTTAACGTTTTACCCTCTTTTTTGCTCACAGTTGCTTCGACGAGATTTTTGCTGGATATCTTAGGTTTTTTTTTCACGGCTGTTGACTTTCTTCTGGACATCATTGCATTGGATGCAAGGCACTGAGCATCCAAGGACTACCCCTTTGGAGACTCAAGAGATCCCAGTGTCCAGTCAGCCCTAAATTAAGTTGGGCAAGAATAGTTTTTGTGATTGTATTTGCCTATTTTTGCTCTTTTGAGAGTGATTTTGTCCAGCGCGATCGCTACAGCTTCAGCGGTAGCGAGCCCACTGGCATAGCCACTGATTTGAATACGTCTCAAAAGTCGAGAAATTTGAATATATTATACTTGAAACGGCTCGTGATAAGGTTATTTTGTATGGAAAATATAAAACTCCTGACAGAATTAACTTATACTTAGCTTATAAAATAGTTTTCTTTGTCTACAGGCGTTTCCCGCCAAAACCTGAAAATCGCGATTTCTGATTTCTAGTGGGCCTACACTGGAAATAAGTACCCCAAACCACTACTTAAAACGTCAGAAAATTGCTAAAAGTGAATTTAATGCAGAAATTATGGCTGAAAAATCAAATAATGACAAAATTCTGGACAATGACCTAAAAGACTCCTCTGAAAATGAAGCTAGACTGCTTAGGGAGAAAGCCCCTGTTAATGAGGAAAATGGTAACGAACTGGATAGCTGGCCTCCTGGCCCCCTCAGTATTAAGAAGGGCAGGAAAGGAAAAAATCAAGAAACTATAGAAATTCCAGAGATGCAACAAAAGACAGAAGAAGAACTAAAACTAGACTACCTAACAAATTTGACTGACCCTATCAAACAGGCAAAGGAAACCAGAGTGTATCTAGAAGAATATATGCACAAGCAAACCAACAGGATTACTTCTGCAATTAGGCTGCAGATAGTGAACTGTTGGTCACTGCTTGAGCAGCGCCTGATTGAATTAAACACAGAGAACCAAGTGTTAAAATCAAAATTAGAGGTTACAACTGAGGAGAAGAACAACTATAAAACAATGAACACACTAACCTATGCCCAATGTGCAAAGGCTAATAGCAAACAGGACATAACTAAAGCAAAACAAATAGCTACTAAGCAACCTAATATAAACAAGGAAAGCAACATTGTTATTCTGAAAGCAAAAAGTGACTCAACCCATAAAACCAGTGAGGCAGTTAAGGACACAGTGGTAACAAATCTGAGGCCTCATCTGAGAGAAATAAAGATAAACAACATGCGGAAAATCAGGAATAATGGAGTCCTGATTGAGGTAGCAAGCAAAGAAGATCTAAGAAAAATAGAAAACCATCCTGAAATTGAAAAACTGGGCTTGCTCCCTGAAAAACCAAAAGGGAAAAACCCTAATATTATAATCTTTGATGTACCTGTGTCAGTAATAGAAAAAGAATTCATGATGGATATCTACTTCAAAAACTTTAACAATGAAATGACAATAGATGAATTTGCTGCTGAATTCCTGCTGAAAAGAGCAACAAAAAACAAAAGGAATGGACAACTCAACATAATTGCAGAAATTACACCAAAAATTTGGAAGGTATTGCAGGGACAACAGAGAATCTATGCTGGCTGGACCAGTCATAGATTTAGAGAACATTTCCCTATCCAAAGTTTGCTTTAACTGCCATAAATATGGTCACATTGCCAGAGACTGCACTCAGAAAGAACCTGTCTGTGGTCACTGTGCAGTCACTGGCCACGATTACAAAAATTGCAAAAATAAGTCTCAGCAGCCAAAATGTGCTACCTGCAAGGCAGCACGGCTGACTGACTATACAAATAGTATCAGGGATGATAAATGCCCCAGTTATAAAAAAATGGCAAAACGTATACAATCTAGGACCAACTATGGGCCAGATTGAAAACATAAATGTGACTAGAGCTCTAAATCTTGTCCAATTGAATGCTCTAAGAGCAAGAGCCGTTGTAGATCAGATCAAACTCAAATTGGAAGAAAATAATATAGATATCTTGGTACTCCAGGAGCCCTACGCACATATGGGTAGAGTTCAGGGATACCCATGAGACTATAAAATAATAGAATACACCTCAGGTGTCCCTTCCACAGCAATAGTAGTTAAAAATACTGACCTTACAGTCACAAAGGTGGGTCACCTCTGCTCCCCAGTGGGAGTGTGTGCCCATATTACCAGTGCTGTAGGACAGTTTTACATTATTTCACTTTATTCCAGACCAGGTGAAGATATAAATCCAACTATTGAATACCTACAAGTAGTCACAAACTTGCTACCTACTGCAAATATCATAGTGTGTGCTGATGTCAACTGCCGGTCAGCCTTATGGCATAGCCGTACAGAAGACAGAGCAGGCACACACAACGGCCAGATACTTTCAGACTATATAGCCACCTCACCCTTTCAAGTGATAAGCCAACCAAATAACCTCCCAACTTTTAGCAGTACCATGTCGGAGAGTGACATTGATATCACTCTTGCCACCAATTCAATAGCTTATAAAATCACAGACTGGTGTGTCCAGCCAGCCTGGACCACATCAGATCACAGAGCCATTTCCTTCAAACTAAACAGGCAATTACAAACAACCCAACACTCTCTGTTGGATATCAAAAGGTATAACCTTAAAAAGGCAAACTGGCAGATTTTTGCAGAACATACAGCAGCTGAGCTGCAAAAACAGGAAAATGAGTGGTCTAGATCAGGCAACTGTAGCCCGGACAAGCAAGCACTGACTATGACAAACATTTTAACAAAAACAGCAACCCTGTCTATCCCACGGAAAAAACCGAGGAAGCAGACAGTTCCCTGGTGGTGCCCCGAACTGACTGTACTCAGAAGTTGGGTACACCAGGCACGGAGACATTTTCAAAGAGCCAGAACATCTTGGTCACAAAATGAGGTGGATGCACTGAGAGATTCTTATAAAACTCACAGAAATCAGTATACAGCCCTCATAAGAGATAAGAAAAAGGAATGCTGGAAGCACTTAGTGGGAACTACTGGAAACAATAACCCTTGGAGAGTTGTCTACAGAATAGTGACCAACAAGCTGCCAAGAGGAGATGTCTTAGAAACTACTGTCAAATCAGATGGAACCCCAACCCTGTGTTGGGTGGATTCTGTAAATAACATCCTAGACAGTATCATTCAGACTGAAACTGGAAATCATTCCCCCACCCAGCTCGACATTATAAAAGAAAACACTGAATATGACAATGCCAATATTGAACCTCTGTTCACTATACAAGACTTAGAAATAGCACTATCTAAAACCAAAAACAATAAATGCCCAGGTTTTGACCTCTTAGAGGTTGAGATTATCAAAAAATTAGCAGAAATAGCACCAGATAAATTAATAGCACTATATAATAACTGTATGACAGAAGGTATATTCCCAAAAATATGGAAACAAGCTGTGTTAAGGTTAATCCTGAAAAACCCTGAAACACTCCCTACTGATCCCAAATCATATAGACCAATAGCCCTACTCCCTGTACTAGGGAAAATATACGAAAGATTAATATACAGCAGATTAGCTCAATATTACACAGAAGCAGGCTTGCATTCCAACAATCAGTATGGTTTTAAGCAGGGCAATTCTACGGAGGATGCCATGCACCACCTACTGACAACAGTTAAAAACACAGAGGAGAAATATATGCTGGCAATCTCCATTGACTTTGCTGGGGCATTTGACTCACTGTGGTGGCCTAGTGTCCTTAGGAGACTTCGCCAGGCAAATGCCCCACAAAACCTCTATAAGGTAATAAACAGCTACCTTACAGACAGAAGTGTCTCAGTACGCACAAGGTTCCAGGAATTGACAGGCCCTGTGAATAAAGGCTGCCCGCAGGGATCAATCCTTGGCCCTTTCTTTTGGAACATTGTTCTGGATGAATTTCTGGCCTTGGATCTGGGCCCGTGGAAAGCCTGGCCTTTGCAGATGATATGATTTTCCTTGTAAAAGGCAACTCACGAGTGGTTGTAGAGCAAAGATCAAATGCCGGTCTCTTGCAGCTGCAGGAGTGGGCACAAATGCACATGCTCAAAATATCGCCTGAAAAAACCAAAGTGGTCTTGGTTGTGGAGTGGTCTTTGATTCAAAATTAACTTTTTACCCCCATTTGATCTACTTGGCGAAGAAAGGGCGAAATTATGCAGGTATGATTGCCAGGATCAGTCGAGCAGACTGGGGACTCAAAAGAAAGACCTTGGCAATCATATACCGTGCAATGTTCCTGCCTGTTATCACCTATGGAGCCGGTGCGTGGTTCATCCGCTCGGCCATAGTAAGAAATAGGAATAAATTAGAATCGATACAAAGGACAATACTACTCACTATTACCAGAGCATGTCGCACAGTAAGCACACCTGCACTACAGTTGCTGGCCGGAACTCTCCCACTTTACCTGGAAGTAGCCAAAAGAGGCTTATATTATAGATTTAAAAAGGGCATACCCACAGAATTTCTGGGGATAGCCCTTGATACAACCAATACCTTCAATGATGAAAGAAAAAGAATAGCCACAAAGCTCCACGAGCTATGGCAAACAAAGTGGGAGCAGGAAACCAGAGGTCTGGTCACCAAACGGTTTCTGCCACTGGTGTCAATGGTTAGCCCAAAGCCACCTAAGTGGTATGCCCCTGGACTTTTTACAACATTTATATTGACTGGGCACGGCTCCCTAAAGGCGAAACTAACCTCCTTAGGCCTGACCGATGACCCAAACTGCACCTGTGGCGAAAGTGAAGACTGGGCACACATTCTCTATGAAATGTATAATATATGACATCCCCAGAACAGAGCTAATAGCACAGATTGGTCCCCTTCCCAGGGGAGAAAAACATCTCTTCATCATAGAAGAGCAAAATTATAAAGCTTTTACATCTTTCACACAGAAAGTTTTCGAAATGCGCAGAGCAATTTCAGCCCCCCAGCAATTAAACAATAATCAATAGTAAAATTGCCCAAGTTTCCCACCACGCCCAGATGATGACTTAAAAACTGTTAGGATAGCAGTATTCTGCACCCTGACAGAAACCTGACATAACAAAACTCCCCATGACTACCATGCCATGTGTAGGAACCTGGGGCCCCAAACCAATGTAGGGGAGGGGGATGGGAATGCATGCAGAGAAAGTGAATGGGAGTGAGCAGAAGAGCAAATGTAATTGGCCGAAAGAATACAAAGTTAAAAATAACTTACATTACTTTATATATACTGTACCAACAAACATTTACAAACCACATAAACACTATCACTGCATTCTCCCCTGGTCTGCAAAAAAAAAAAACCTTGCAGCTAGGCCTGCACCACAACTGAAGAATAACAGTAAGTTGCGGTGCCCAGAGAGTGCAGTGCAGAAAGAAAGAGTCGAATAAATGAGATGATAACTAGAAGAATGAATAAAAGTGCAAGCGTGAGAGAAAAGAACACAAATGCTAAGTTAAGTACACACTAACCCTGGTTTTAATTAGTATTTAAATTTACGCTACCCATCATTGCATCCCCTCCTGGTGTGTGAGAAAAAGATGAATGAGTTGAGTGAAAAAGAAAAAAAAAAAAAGAAAAAAAAAATTATAAAATAAGAAAAAAGTATAAAAAAAAATAAAATAAATAAATAAAATTATAAAATAAGAAAAAAGTATAAAAAAAAAAATAAAATAAATAAATAAATAAAAAAAATTATAAAATAAGAAAAAAGTATATAAAAAAAAATAAATAAATAAATAAAAAAAATTATAAAATAAGAAAAAAGTATAAAAAAAAAATAAAATAAATAAATAAATAAATAAAATTATAAAATAAGAAAGTATAAAAAAAAATAAATAAAAAAAAATTATAAAATAAGAAACAAGTATAAAAAAAAAAAAAAAAGAATGCAAGTAGAGTGAGAATGCACATTCCGAATGAAGTAAATGTGTGCGTCTCCCCCCCTTCACCTGGAAGGTTCCCCACTGCCAGCTAACATATCCCACCCCCAGAGCAGGATGGGCAGCTGGACCTTCATACCGGATTCGACACTCCTTGGACAAGACACCGACGAAGACATTCTGCGGCTTTGCTGCCAACACGCCATTGGCGATCCGAACTGGGTACTCTAACCTGGTTCCCTTTAAAACCCCATCCCCAGGCAGGGAATGGAGGAGATGAACCTCTGTCTCCTCTCCTCCCTGCCTACCCCCCATATTTCGCCTGGTGGGCTCGTCTCCACTGACCTCTTTGGGGATGCCTACTCTATCCGTCCCTATTCTTCTATCTGTTTCCTCCCCAGTCTTCAATCCCCCCCCCTCTCTCTCACTAAATCGACCGAGTACACCCCTTAACAATGCCGCCAAATTATAACCAACGTCTAAATTCTACCGGTTTTGTGCAAATCTCTAAGATATCTAACACTATCAGCTTTATCTAGCGTTACATGTCTAAATTTAATAACATCAAAATTTTGCCTGACCTATTTGGCCTTTAACACATCTCTTTAGTGTTCAACCCTAACCAGCGATTTCCTAACAGCAATCCCATCAAGCATTAATGTCAAATGCATAAACTTTTATTTTATTTTATTTTATTTATTTATTATTTTTTTTATTTATTTTTTTTTTTAAATAGGCCCTAGCCACTGAAATCCTAGGAAACTAGGTGGCAGGACCTGCCAGAGCAAAGTGTTGTGATACTGGATACACCCGGCTAGCCTCCACGTGGCAGGGTATGGGCAACTTCGGGCCCCACTAGGGGCCTGGCGGCCAATAAGCCGGATAAACAATGGGCACAACATATCACACTGCACAGACACGACCCACACACTTTCAAGTCTCTGGCTTGACAGTGTACTGTCCTCGATACATGTTCGTGTCAGACGGCACCTGGGATTTCTCCCATCTCCGCTGTCCTCGATACATTTACATTTATTTATACACACAATTCTATATACATTCTCAAGATTTATATATATCCATTTATATATACATTCTCAAGATTTATATACATCCATTTATATATACATGATACAAGATTTATATACAATTTATATACATTCTCACATATATATCCATTCGCGACATGTATACAGATAAAGTGTATTTGTAAGTTATTAGCGGCTTCCAGGGTTTCCCCTATATCCGCCATTTGTTAGGCTTTTTGCCAAGTTGCCGGCTTAGAAAAGAACTTAAAAGAGCATCAAAATTTCACGTATATAATGTCCTCGATGCAGCGAAACACACGCGGAGATGGGAGAAATCCCAGGTGCCGTCTGACACGAACATTCCTTATGTCCAGTCAGCCCGTGAAAATTCGCCATGAGACACCCAGAGCGGAGTTGATTTTAACTCCCCAGCGTTTGTTTAGACCCGGCGATAGCAAAAGGGAATAAGACAAATTCAGTCCCCTGAATGTGAAGTCAAAACGGAGAGCTTTCAAGACATACGATTTTCCCGTGACACATCAAGTGAGGGCGGACGAGATTTCCTAATCTGGAAGGGGGAAGTGCAAATCTCCTCAACCCACCTGGGTAAATCTCAGCGCCCCTGTCAACCAACCTGGACCGGTTCCCCACAGATGCCGTCTTCACGATGCACCTATCAGCCATCTCCTGTACCAGTCAACAATTGGCTGTTTGTTGATTTCGTCTTTTCCAACAGTGTCGAAGGTATACTCTCCATAGAAGAAGTTGCTTGTCTCACTTGGGACAGTCAGTTTGTTGTCTCTCTCCCAAAGTCCGATGCACTCTCCTTACCACGCTTTGGGGTATGGTTTAGCCGGACCACCGAACCGTACCACACAATCCTGACCAAGGGAAAAAGTAATGTACAATGTGTAGAAGCAGTTCTCCCATTCAGAACTGTAGTGAACATTGAATCTTTCTCCTGCCCCGACATGACGTTCATGCCCGCTGTGAAAGACTTTCCCCATGAATGTCCATGGAATCACCTAAAGGAACGTTCTGCTGTCTTCACAGCTGACAAGTGTACGCAGTAGCTCGAACGCAAAGGACTTGTGAAGCCGAGAACTCTCTCTATCCGGAGGTAGTGAGATACCTCGCAGATGACTGATAGCATCTCCAAAAGGTGTTGAACAGTTAAACTATTCAATTGGTCAGTTGATACAACTGCCGAGAATTTTTTTAAAAGTTGTATGTGTAGTCTTAGAACATTGCAAGTTAGGTCATATGTAGAAACTTGCAACCATATTTACTCAAATAAATTCATTGGTTTTGTTTTTTCCAAATAGCGTGTACAATTTGCAATTATATATTTGAGAATTTATATTAAATAATCACTTAGTGTTTGATGCTTGCTAAAGTTTCCTTTAAAAAAAAAAAAAAAAAAAAAGAACTGGTCATGTGTTGTAAAAATGATCTTTACTAGATACATACATAAATACATTCACCATAAAAGAATGTCATGTGTATTGTATACTTGTGTTGGCTCAGTTGTTAACTGTCAAAATGAATAGTATGTCTAGTGTTATGTATACTGATTATGTTACATTATGTTAACGAGAACAGATATTGATTCTTTGATTTTCCTGTTGTATGTAATGCTGCTGTGTCGAGTTAAAAGTTCGACAAAGGAGATGTGTCCAGAGAATTCTTTGAAAAGAGAGTTCCAGTATTTCCCCAGACCAACAATGGACAGTCTCATCAGTATTCCAGTGCTTCAAATTTCCAGTCTCGACATTTCCAGCCAGGAGAACATACAGTGCAATGATACCAAAACAACATGTGTTAATCCATTGAAAAAAAAAAAAAAAGCACTGCTACATTATAGACATTGGACATGTGATAAACAGGACATCACACCTCTTAACTCATGTTAAAATATACTTTCTTGTATGTGATTTTTGTTTAAGGTCTGAGAGAGACCAGTTTGTCTGTTCAACCAAGTTAAGATTGTTGGATGTCAAAATTTACACAAAAATTATCATTGTTTGTTATCAGATGACTAAGGAGATACAAAAATTATTAGGTCAACACCTATTATTTTCTTTTGATACTATGTGTCTAGTTAAGAACCACTTAGTAATGTAAGAGAAGAGATGTTTGTATCTACCTCCCCCCCAGCGTAAGACTTCATGTTTCCACAGTAAAATTCAAAAAAATAAATATAAATTTTGAGCTTGTGAAAATTTCTTTTCCCCCTTGCTCAACATTTATGGCCGCAAACGGGAGGAATGTTAAAAAATGCTATCATTTTTTAGAAGCATTTATTTCTCATAGTGCCCTATACTTTTTCCGCGGCCTGTATAATTAAGTAGCGTCTACATTAGGTATTAGGTAAGTTCGGGGTCTGATGGCACCTGGGATTTCTCCCATCTCGGCTTATGTTCTCTATATCGGACAAGCCAAATATTTAAAAGTGTGTGGGATATGTACTATGTAGTTTTTAGTGCCCATTGTTCGTCTGGCCTGTTAGCCACCGGGTCCCTAGTGCGACCCGACGATACCAATACCCGCCACAGGGAGGCCGGCCGGGTGTTACCAATATTACCAGTAGCGTCTACATCGGAATTAATTCCGTTTTACTTTCGCTTTGGCATGCGCAACCAGTCGCCGCCTCAGGGGATGCGGCCAGTGAAACAATATACCGCCGTTAAGTGCTCAGTCAATTAATTACGTCAGTCCCCTCTCCCAACAGCAATGGGCAGGCAGCGAACTACTAATTGTCCCACGTATGACAAGAGGAGAACGCGACTTTTGACAGAAAAGGTGAGAAATCAGAACAAGAGACATGAGTTCTTACGCAATCAAATCTGATAAACACATCGACTGTCATTTCAAAATTCCGTTCGGAAAAGTGTATCTATTTATGTTCGATGACCGCAATTGTAAAACCAAAGAAACTGCCCTACACAAATATGAGATTTCCTTTCTCAATATAGCATATCATTTTTAGTAGTGTCAAATCCCAAAGGTTGACAGTCTCCAAGTGTAATTCTTTGCCCCACATTATTGACCCGTGAGATCCGAACAGGTTATGGAAAAATCAGATAGGGGATGCAGAGGTATATATCTTTTGGCAGTCTTACTGTAGATTTTGGAGGATTTGGAGTTGTAAGAGACAGAGAGCGGATCCGAGAAACTTAGAGAGCAGTTGAAGATATCCAAGAGGTTTTCCAGTATTTGTAGAGTTTTTCTAGAGCTGAAAGTAGTGAAGAGAGAGGTAAAGATCAGCAGATAAAGAAAAATCGAGGAAGATAACGGATACTGTTGACTGAACAGATACCCCGCCCAAAAGTCGTACTTATGAATCAAAAAGTAGAATCAAGAAGTGCCGAGGAAGAAGGACAATTTGTCGGTAAGTTGACCAGCCTTTTCTAAAACAATTCAAACCAACTATTCGAAGTTAATCTTACTTTCCCCCTCCTATAATTGATCCATACCCACTGACCTCTCTTCTCATAAAACCATTCTGACAATTGTGTATCTACTTTTCATAATTAGAATTTAACAGTTAACGTGACCTGTCAAGTTAATTGTTATAATACTCATTGTAATTGGAAATTGATCTATATCCCTATTCTAATAGTAGAACAATTGTATGGCATGACTGCCACCAGTGATTGTGAATACTCGCGAGAGAAATAGTGGAAGAGCCCACATGAAGAACACTCCAAAATTGTAATACTATTAGCAGCAAGATTACGCTTGCTATTCAGTTAGTTTTCCAAACAACCATATCCCAATTAACCTAAAGCTTTCACCAGTTCTATTGCACTCATTTGTATGACTAATATGTTTAATAAACCTTGTTTTGTTGATCATTTTGCATCCTGACAATTCTCTATTACACATAACTTACTGAGTAGAATATGAACCATAGTTAAGCGGGGGCTCAAAGGTCGAATTAAGAAGGACTTTTGAGTTTAATCACAATGCAATCTTTGATGCTGCGAGTTTGCTCTTAGTTAATTTTGAGTGAGTCTTGAGGGTGCAAGATTTTGTCCTAATCCAAACTACTGGACTAACATATGAAACCCAGGTATTTCTGGATACACATATTTGCGTGTAGCCTTGCCGGAAGCCGAGTGATTTACAGGGAACGTCGTTAGGCAAGCACACGCTACAACAGAAACACCTGCGGAACACTTCCAATACTTATATTAGAATAAGCACCAGCCTCGAAAGCGTGCAGTGAGAATTTCAAGGGGAGATATCAAGGAACAAGAAAATACATGGGTTGTGTTAGGATAACTAAGTTAAGGAACAGGTGCATGTATACTTGCATGTATACGAATTTTAGGAGAATAGCAAAATAAATTTGATGAATTTGAGATGCTGATGATGACATCAAAGGCTGATGTTGGAATGACAGAGGCATGGTGTTACACAGAAATAAGGAATGTGGAATAGAAATTTGGGTAGAACAATATATACAGAAAGGATGGAGGGGAGAGAACGGCAGAACTGCTGATGCTGCTAGTTAAGAAACACATAAATTCTAAGGAAGTGCAATCCAGTTCAAATGTGCGGAAACTCCAGTGTTGAGTCAGTTTGGGTTCACATAAGCACTAGGAAAACCAAGTTGAGAGTAGGAGTTTGTTATAGGTCTAATGAATCTGATGAGTACAATGAACAAATGTACAGAGAAATAGAGAAGGTAAGTAAATCAGATTGTCTGATAATGAGGGATTTTGACTTCCCAGATATAAATTTGAACTTGTGGGTTGGTCACTCACACAATAGCAACACTTTTGTAAATTTATTGGATAATTGTTTTCTACATCAATGAGTTCGACAGGCAATATGCCTGTAATTACTCTTCGTGGACTAATGTTATTAGTGGAGTCCCACAGGGTCTTGGGTCCACTGTTGTTTTGTATAGTTATCAATGATATTGATGAAGGTATATCAGGCTTAATGTTGAAGTTTGCAGATGATATAAAGGTTCGCAGGGTTGTTAATGACAGTAATGGCAGTGTGCTACTGCAACAGGATCTAGATAATTTGGGCAGATGAGCTAAGAAGTGGCAAATGAAGGCTTTAGCCAGCGTGTGGATAATTGCTGGAACAAACTTCCATCTGTCGTTGTGGAAGTTGATACGTTAAATAAATTTAAGGAGGAACTAGACAGGCATTTGGAGGGAATGGTGTGATTTTTTTTGGCAGATGCTTCATAAGCTCATACACATGCTTTCTTGCATCACATGCCACTACTACTAATCAAGTCACAAAGGAGGTTGGACAGATGCAGGCAGATTAGGAGAAATCTTTCGCAAAGGATGCTAAGAAAAACAGCAAGGATTTCTTTACTTATATAAGCTCTAAAAGGAGGAGGATGAATCTGATTGGTCCACTTGATTGTTTGTTTGTTTGTTTGTTTCGGAATTTATTGGGCGCATCGGCAACTATGGCCATAGTGCGCCAAAGGTCCACTTGATATAGCTGGTTCGACTGTTGACGATTCTGCTCAGATAACAAACAAACAAATTGAGCATTTTGCAATTACTTTCAAACATGAGGAGTTATTAAGGTTTGAAAATGCCAGAAGGTTATCAAATTGTAGCAGGGTGCTTGATGATTTTCTATTAACTGAGAACAAAGTGGAGGAGAAATTGTTTAAGTTACACATATGGAAGGCAACTGGGTTGGATTGGATCGATCCGGTTATATTAATGGAGGTGGCAAAGGAAGCAAGCAAAGGCCTTAGCCATAATTATGAGAGCATCCTTGAATTCAGGGGAGCTCACCACGGACTGGAGTTGTGCAAATGTATCCCCAATTCACAAACGGGGATGGAAGGGGGACTCGAATAATTACAGACCAGTTAGTTTAACTTTTGTTCCGGGGAAAATAATGGAGTCACTAGTTAAAGGAGCATTGCAGTGTCATCTAGACAAGACTGTAGTAGTACTTCAGACACAGCATGGGTTTGTTAAGGGAAAGTCTTGTCTGACAAATTTCATTGGATACTTTGATGTGGTCGCAAATAATAATTTTGTTATCAAATACTTGGATTTTAGGAAAGCTTCTGATACAGTTGCGCATGAAATACTGCTGTACAAATTGGAGCATAATGGTATTAAGGGTAAGTTGCTGCAATCGATAAAAGGATGTTGAGTGGGAGAAGACAGAGGGTGGTAATCAATGGGTGCTGCTCTTCGTGGACTAATCTTAAAGATGGAGTCCCACAGGGTTCGGTGATGGGTCCACTGTTGTTTTTGTATATTTATCAATGATATTGATCAAGGTATATCAGGCTTAGTGTCGAAGTTTGCAGATGATACAAAGGAAGCAAGAGATAGTAGTAAAGGTTGTCAGGGTTGTTAATGACAGCAATGGCAGTGTGTTACTGCAACAGGATCTAGATAATTTGGGCAGATGGGCTAAGAAATGGCAACTGAAGTTTAATCTTGAAAAATGCAAAGTACTGCATATGGGTAGAAGTAATCCGAGAGAAAAGTACAAACTGTGTGGTACTACACTTAAGATGGTAGAAAATGAAAAAGACCTGGGAGTAATTGTGCAGTCAGATATGAAGTTTTCTGAGCAATGCAGACAGGCTGCCAGGGCAGGTCATGGGGTTTTGTCAATGATATATAGGAATTTTGCTAGCAGGGAAAAGGAGATGATTGTTCCTCTGTATAAGGCAATGGTCAGGCCACCCACGCCTTGAGTACTGCATATAGGTCTGGAGGCCTCATTTTAAGAAGGATGTAGATTTGCTTGAGTGTGTACAGAGAAGGGCAACAAAATTGGTGAGGGGAATGAAGTGATCCTCTTACCAAGAGAGGCATAAGTTCTGCAATTGCAGTGGCTGGAGACCAGGCTCCTGTGCGGTGATCTGATTGAGGTGTATAAGGCCTTGAATGGGTTGAGCACGCTGAATTCTGATGCGATCCTTCCACTTAAGAAAGGACAGATGTAGAATAGATGTGCGGAAATTTGTCTTTAGCCAGCGGGTGGTTAATTGCTGGAACAAACTTCCATCTTTCATTGTGGAAGTTGATAGGTTGAATAAATTTAAGGAGGAACTGGACAGGCATATGGAGGGAATGGTGTGATTTATTTTTTTTTTTTTTTGGCTGATGCTGCATAAGCTCATACACTTGCTTTCTTGCATCACATGCCACTACTTCTACCTCAAGTCTGAAGAAAACTCTGAAAGGCATTTCCTATCTGACCACAATGCTCAGAGAACCAGAACGGAAGTACTTTGCAGTCTTTTTTAAAAATGGCACGAAAGAAGGCTTTAATGTGAAGCCGTTAATGGCGAAAGCATGTAAAGCTCAAAGAAGGGGATTTCGAGAAGAATAAATCCACAGAAGATTCAGATGGTGAGAGTTAAGATAAGCTCTTGTATCAGTATGCAATGTCTGCGCAAGTAGCAGAGTGGTATCATCACTGTCCTCCATACCGCTGGTAAAAAAGGCCTGCGTTCGAATCCTCTCGACGAAGCGAGGAACTTTAGTGGTTTTTTTTTTACTCCGTGGCTGAGTTAGTCGGTCTCAGGCATAGATAGCAAGGTATTTTTCCGCAGAAACTGCAGTTTTTTTCGTTCGGCAAAACAGGCAAACCGACCAGAGAACACATGCAATTTAAAGACACGAATACAGGTAAATGTAATCATTTAGGTAACCCTAATATAATAATAATTGTACCAGTCCGCAAATTAAATGAGCGCCCTTCGTAATAAGAATAATACATTTTCTCTGTGAATATTTTAAAATGATTAATTTGGTTTATCGGAATAATATAATTCATTTCGATAAACTGAATTCCTTTGTACCGAATCAGCACATTGGTAGCGATGGTTCGCTACCAAGCCGATATTTCAGGCAGAGGTGTATAATTTCTGGAAAATTTTGATTACATTGAAGCTATAAAGCTGAGGCTGGCAAGAGTACAGGTCAATGTTGAAAAAAAAAAAAAAAAGTCACAAGTTGTGGGTTAAATTTGAAAGTGTCTGCAATTCTGGACAGACACAATAGGAGGGAGCATGTGATCAGACTACATTCCTTCCTTAAGTCGGAAGGAATGTAGAGAACAATCCCCCCCCCCCCCCAAATCCATTAAACTTTTTTAGATCCCTAAATTTAACTCTAATGTCAAGCTACTGGACCGAAGAAAATAATCGGTCCATATTTATTAAGCGGTTTAGACCTCCAAAATTTAATTTTATGTCAGTCCTCTTAATGGTTTCCTTGCTACAAAAGGTATGGTGTTTGAAGACAGAAGGGAAGATGTCCCACATGTTTTGTAAAATTGATATCTCCTTCCCAAAGAATTATTAGTGCATTGGACCAGGAGAGTTGGTTGGAAAAGATGCTTCCTATATCTAAAATAAAGGTAATCCCTGTTGTTTCATAGTATATAAAATGTATAGCAAAATAATAAATAATAGAATTAAAATTATCTCTGATGAAATATTAAAAGAACAGGCAGGATTCAGAAAAGGAAGATCATATACAGATAATATATTTATACTAAAACAAATAATAGAAAAACGAAAAGAGTTTAATTTAGAAACGCATTTAGCATTTATATATTATGAAAAAGCATTTGACCGAGTAAACAGACGAAAACTATGGGACATATTGAGTAATAAAGGATACCCAAAGCATCTTACAAAAATAATACAGAGTTTATATCAAGGAACAAAAATAGTAATTGATACAGGTAGTAAATTAACAGTAGAAAGTATAATATATCAAGGAGTTAGACAGGGATGTAGCTTGTCACCAAATGTTTAACATATATATCGAGGATATGATATGTAAATGGAAAGAAGAAATTAATACAGGTATGTATTTAAATACAAAGAATAGGATTAATACACTGTTATTTGCAGATGATCAAGTAATTATTCAAGATAGTGAAGATAATTTACAAAGAGCAGTATTTAAATTAAATCAAATAACAGAAGAATATAAAGTTAAAATATCAACAATGAAAACTAGAACAATGGCTTTAAAAGCCATTGTTCTAGTTTTGCTGCGCCAGCCAAAAAAAAATTCTGAATTACCTCGAGAGAGAGAGAGAGAGAAGGGAATCACCAAGAAAGAAGGATGATATCCAGCTCAGGACCCTGGGGATAATAACCAGGATTGTACAGTCTGCTTTGACCAATAGCATTTATTATTATTATTATTATTATTAGCCATCTTGTACAAGGAAGCCTGAGGCTTATGCTGCACCAGCCAAAAAAAAAAAAAAAAATTCACGAGCTACCCAGAGAGAGAGAGAGAGAGAGAGAGAGAGAGAGAGAGAGAGAGAGAGAGAGAGAGAGAGAGAGAGAGAGAGAGAGAGAGAGAGAGAGGAATCACCAAGAAAGAGAAGAATGATGATATCCAGCTCAGAACCCTGGGTTTGCCCAAGCCCATACTCACCAGATGTGAGTCCCTGGGGTTTCTTTTATTATTCGTAATTTACTAAATGATCTTTCGGCAGAAGCAGCTGACACGGCAGGGTAAAAAATAACAGAAATAAACTAAAAATTTCTGAAAAGTCATTTTTCTAGAGCACAACATTTTGAAATTAACAAATAAAAAAAAATTGTCTGATAGATAAATCTTGTTTAATAAGTGTGATGAAATTACAATATTGAATCGGCAGTTGGGGAGAGAGTAGAGATGAATACTTTTTGAGGTTTTCACACTCACTTAACAGCATTTGACATATTATTTTTTTCAGTTCTAGTACTGCAAAATAATTTTTTACTAACTTCATACTTTTGAAACGATTTTTAATTTGCATTATAATTTCGTCTAAAACAGTAAAAACACTGATCTCTTTAAAAAATCTGAAGCTAATTCATCGTGCTGTCTTTTAGTTCTGAGTTGTCTTCAAATTTAGGATATACCCCGAACTCCGTCGCAGTTTGCTCAGATTCGTATTTAATTTGTTCGTATGAATTTCGAATGTTTTGTAAATTTTTACTGACTCAATCTAATGAAGTACATTCATCGAGGTCATGCTTCTGTAGCGTTTTGAAGCAAAATTAATTTCGCACATCACGTTATTCAAAAATATGCAAATGAAATCAAATGTCATCATTTGCTTCATTATTCTACGCGCTTCGTCGCGGCCTGCTTTTTTAGTTGATTTAAGATTAATTTCTATCAAAGACTTTATATCTGCAAAACGAACTTTCACAGCTGTTAAAGATGTATCTACCATCAAGTGTAAAGGGAAGTGATGATGTTAAAAACAGCGAATTCTAAATGGGAAGCCTTCAAGGAATTAGTCTTGGAATGTACCAAGCTTTTTATACCAACAAAGAAATACTGTTCAAGATTTATTACTATTATTATTACTAGCCATATAGTGCAAGGAAGCCCGAATCTTATGCTGTACCAGCTAAAAAAAAATTTCTGAGGTACCCTGAGAGAGAGAGAGAAGTAGAAGGGAATCACCAAGAAAGAGAAGAATGATGATATCCAGCACAGGACCCTGGGTGTGCCAAGACCATACTCATCAGATGTAAGCCCCTAAATGAATGTCAGATGACTAATGAGGCTTGCGGCAGAGAAGAAAATTGCATGGGATGCATATAAATTCTCAGGCGACACAGAAGTCTATGGTAGATATAAGCTACTTTGTAATCAAATCACAAAAAAAGGTTAGGCAAGCAAAGGCTGATTATGAGAAATCCTTGGCAAAAGAATGGAAGAAAAACAACAAAGACTTCTTATGCAAACTCTAAAAGGAAGGGGATGAATCAGATTGGTACACTTGATATTGATGGTTTTCAGTTTTTGCAGCTCAGATAGCTGACGAACTCAATGAGTAGTTTGCATCTACATTCACACGAGGAATCTGCAAGGAAGGGATGGACATAAGTTTAATAAACTCTAGGAGGCAGCTAAATGACTTTGTAATAATGGAGAGCAAAGTGGAGATATTGTTGAAATTAAACATAAAAAAGGCACTTAGAGAGGATGGAATCTATCCAGTTATATTAAAGGAGGCAGCAAGGAAAGTAAGTAAACCTTTAGCAATAATTATTAGAGCATCCTTAGATTCAGGGGAAGGCCCCATGTACCGGAGATGTGCAAAGAAAATAATTATAGAGCTGTTTAACTTCTGTTCCGGGGACAATAATGGAGTCAATTATTAATGAAGCATTGCAGCATCATCTAGATAAGACTGCATTAATTGTTCAGACACAGCATGGTCTGTTAAGGGGTGGTCTTGTTTCACCAATTTGATTGGAAACTACGATGTGTTTAGAAAGGAACTGGATGCAAAAAATAATTTTGATATCATATACTTGGATTTCAGGAAAGCTTTTGATACCATTACATATGGAAGACTGCTGTACAAATTGGAGTAGTATGGTATTAAGGACAAGTTGTTACAATGGATAAAGGGATGGTTGAGTGGGAGATGACAGAGAGCGATAATAAATGGACACTGCTCTTCATGGACTGTTATTAGTGGGATCTCTCGGGGTTCGGTGCTGGGCTCATTGTTGTTTTGTGTATTTATCAATGATATCGATGAAGGTATATTAGGCTTATTCTCCAAGTTTGCAGATGATACAAAGGTTGGCAGGGTTGTTAATGACAGTAAAAACAGTATGCTAAAGCAACAGGATCTAGATGGCCTAACTATCTAGATCTAGATCGTTCGGTAGATAGTTGACACTTCTCAGTCCATCTGCCTAATTATCTAGATCTAGATAGTTAGGCAGATGGACTGAGAAGTGTCAACTGAAGCTTAATATTGACAAATGCAAACTACTGCATATGGGTAGCAGTAACCGAAGAGAAACATACCAATTGTGTGTTACAACACTCAGGGAAGCAGAGAATGAAAAAGTCTTGGGGGTAATTGTGCAGTCAGGCATGAAGTTCTCTGACATTGCAGACAGGCTGCCAGAGCAGGTCATGGAGTATTGTCAATGATATATATATATATATATATGGCGCCTCTGTAGCCAGGTGGGAAGGAACAGCAGTGCGTAGCACATACTTCTTGATTAGACCGGGGTTCGAGACCGTCACCACCAAATATGGAGGATGCGGAAAGGTCAGGGAATGACCACAGCATATCCCGGAGCAATATGGCCTTAGTTGCTAATGCTCCTAAAAACCAAACAACAACAACGATATATAGGAATTTTGCTTGCAGAGATTGCAAGCAAAATAGATTGAAATTAAGGAAAAGACAGTTGCAGAATAGATGTGAGGAAGTTTGCCTTTAGTCAGAGTGTAGTTGATTTCTGGAACAGTCTTCCAGCTGTTGTTGTGGAAGTTGATATATTTATTTAATCAGCGTAAATAAATATAAGGCTGAACTAGACAAACATTTGGAGTGACCGGATGGGTGAAATTGGGAAGGTTTTTTGTTTTTTTTTTGCTGATGCTATATAAGTTTGCTTTCTCGTATGATATGCTTCAATTACTGCTAATGCTATTATTACACTTGCTTCAGGTTTGACTTCGTGTGATATATAAATGCCTTTCCTAAAGAACAATGCATTTCCTACTGAAATTTCAAGTATCACCTGTGATTTTACAGACGATATTGAAAGGAAAAAAGGACATCTGGAATGGACTATTAAACATCTATTAATTCACCAGACAATGAATAATGCTTGCATTTCCTATTGAAATTTGAAGCATCAGCTGTGATTGTAATAGTAATAGTAATCGTGGAATTTGATGCAAGAAACCAAGCGTATGAGCTTATTTTGCACCAGCCAAAAAATTAAAAAAAAAAAAATCCCACCACCATTCTCTCTGAATATTTGTCCAGTTCCT
Source organism: Mastigoproctus giganteus (assembly GCF_048544385.1). NCBI lineage: Eukaryota > Metazoa > Arthropoda > Arachnida > Uropygi > Thelyphonidae > Mastigoproctus > Mastigoproctus giganteus. The sequence continues at coordinate 83,276,616 of NC_143581.1, forward strand.
CCTTAAATTTATTTAACGTATCAACTTTCACGACAGATGGAAGTTTTTTCCAGCAATTAACCACCTGCTGGCTAAAGGCAAATTTCCGGACATCTATTCTACAGCTGTCTTTCCTCAATTTGAATTTATGGCCCCTTAGGTTTCTCTTTCCACTCAATAGGTAAAAAAAAAAAAAAAAATCTGAACAAGTGGAAGAATCCCATCACAATTCAGCATGCTCAACCCATTCAAGGCCTTATACATCTCAATCAGATCACCGCGCAGGTGTCTAGTCACCAGCCACTACAATTTGCAGAACTTAAGCCTCTCTTGGTAAGAGGATCCCTTCATTCCCCTCACCAATCTTGTTGCCCCTCTCTGTACACGCTCAAGCAAATCGACATCCTTCCTAAAATGCAGACCTGTATGCAGTACTCAAGGCATGGCCTGCCCATTGCCTTATACAGAGGGACAATCACCTCTTTTTCCCTGCTAGCAAAATTAGTATGGGCGTTTAATGGCGCATAAGCTACTATGGCTATAATGCAAAAATTAGTATTAGTATTAGTAACGGCCGCATGGTGCAAGAAAGCCTATGGCTTATGTTGCACCAGCCATAAAAAAAAAAAAAAAAATTCGAACAAAACAATGATAAAAAAAAAAAAATAAAAAATAAAAAAAAATAAATAAAATAAATAACTAAATAATAATAATTCATAAATAAAAAATTAATAAAATAAAATAAAAAATAAATAAAAAGGAAATTAAACCTATCATCCTATGCACTTCCCTTACCCCGAAAGTACTATCCAGATGACCTTTGAATTTCCCCAAACTGTCGGCCTCTACCACCCATGAAGGCAACTTATTCCTGTAATTTATAAGTCGCTGGCTAAAATAAAAACTTCCTGCAGTCCAATCTAAACATTTCCACCCGTAACTTGAATTTATGTCCCCTAGTTCTAGCATCATTTATAATCTTGAAAATTTTGTCCTCATTCATTTTACTGATGCCTCTCAGAGCCTTAAACACCTCAATCAAATCTGCTCTAAGGTGTCTAGTTTCCAAACTCTGCAACCCACATATTCGAAGTCTTTCTTCATAAGGACGCCCTTTTGCCGATCTCACCAGGCGAGTTACCCTTCTTTGCACCCTTTCAAGAAGCTCGATGTCTTTCTTTAGGTGCAGTCTCCATACTTGAACACAGTATTCCAAGTGTGGTCTAACATAAGCCTTATATAATGGGATTATCACGTCCCTATCTCTACTTGCAAAAGTTCGATAGATCATCGATAGGACACCATGGGCCTTCCTTGCAACCTGTTTACAATGCTCAGAGAATTTCATGTCTGACCGTATCGTAACACCCAAGTCCCTTTCCTCCAGTACTGGGTTTAGTTGAACTCCACCAAGTGAATAAGTTTTTTTGGGATTACTGTTTCCCAGGTGTAATACCTTACACTTTGTTGGATTAAAGCACAGCTGCCATTTTTCTGACCATTCCTGAAGTCTATCTAGGTCTCTCTGAAGAAGCTCAGCTTGACAGTGATCATTAACTACTCTACCAATTTTAACATCATCTGCAAATTTAGACATCACGCCTTCTATCCTTTCATCAATGTTTATGAAAATTAAAAACAGAAGTGGTCCTAATACTGATCCTTGGGGAACCCCACTTTTTACATCAACCCAATCTGAGGAATAGCCATTTATCACAACCCTCTGCCTCCTGCCCTGAAGCCATCCTTCTATCCATCTAAGGATTTTCCCAGTGATTCCAACCTGTTCCAACTTATAAAGCAACCGCTCATGTGGGACTGAGTCAAAAGCTTTGCTGAAATCTAAATAAACAATGTCGAAATTATTCCCTAAATCCAACTCGTGAGTGACCCTTTCAAAATAGCGAACAAGATTTGTTAAACATGATTTTCTCTTTACAAAACCATGCTGAGTATCCTTGAGAATTTCAATTCGATCCAAATGATCCTGAATTCCACCCTTGATCATTGCCTCCATGATTTTCCCTACTACTGAAGTCAGACTGACAGGTCGATAATTTCCAACTTCACTTTTAGAGCCACCCTTATGTATGGAAGATACATTTGCACTTGTCCAATCCAAGGGAATCTCCCCATAGTCTAGTGATGCTCACATAATTAGCCTCAATGGTTCAATGCACTCGCTTGCCGCCCCTCTTAAGATTATATAGTATATTCCATCAACTCCAGGAGCCTTACTGGTCTGTAGGCTCGAAAGTTTTTTCATTAAATAATCTTGCGAAATTTCAATATCATTAATTAGATATTTTTTAACTTCGCTCCCACAATTTCCTCTTGCCACAAAACGCTTTTCATTTGTAAATATCGATGCAAAATAACTGTTGAGTTCATCTGCAACGGCAGCTGGTGTATTTATTACTATCCCCTTTCCCTTACGTAAAGGTCCGATCTGGTTTGTCCTGCTCTTGGCATTTATATATGTGAAGAATTCTTTATCCCCCCTCTTTGCTAGTGATTTCTCATAAACTGCCTTTGCCTGTCCACCCTTTTCTGTGGCTCTATTACACATCACCTTGTAGCTGTTATAGGCTAGAGTACTTTTTATTGCTCTGTAACCTTTCCATGCCACCTTTTTCTGCTCAAGTAATGTGGCAACTTCACTATTCATCCAACTTAGAACCCTTCTCGTGGAGTATTTTTTTTAATGGTATATACGCATTCAAGGCATCTGTGATTAATGTTTTAAAAGCGTACCACAGTTCAATTGTATTCATTCTCTGCGCGATATCTACCCAGTTAATAGAGGCCATGTAGTACCTTAAGGCATCGTAATTTCCTTTTCTGAAATTAAAACCCATTCCTTTGCCTTTTACTTCTGCTACCTCTCTCGTCATCATCCACCGTAGAACTCCGTGATCACTTCCTGCTACTGGTTCCTCTACTGTCAGCCCTGTTATGTCATCTGATTCATGTGTGATGATGAGGTCTAGAATATTCTTTTCTCTAGTACTTTCCCTGACATGTTGATACAAATAACAGTCATCTAGTTGATTTAAAAATTTTGTTCGCTCACTCAGTCGGGAGGGCTCGGCGAGGTCCCACACAAGGGACCGTTCGACCACGGTCGGGCTTCACGCCCCAGGCAGGCCGGATAACAACCGGCAACACCAAAGCGCCACCGGCCACTTTCCATCGCCCGCCCTTATGGGTGACGATTTCCTTTCTGGAACCCAACCGGTTGCGGCATCCTACTAGCAGAGGGAAGTGCGTCAGCGACCGGGAGGACTCTGATCCTCGTCCGGCCTGGCGCGGTCCGTCATTCAGACGGGCACCAGCCACCCTTCCACTGACTGAATCCCCCCGCTTTCGGCTTTCGAGGGCCCACCCGTTTGCCTCTGAGCGGTTTCACGTACTCTTGAACTCTCTCTTCAAAGTTCTTTGCAACTTTCCCTCACGGTACTTGTTTGCTATTGGTCTCATGGCCGATAATAGATAATAGATTTGTTTATATGCAAATTTTTAAATTGACCCCCCACCCCCCCTCAGCTGGAACTATTTAGCTCTCAAGCTCATATCTTTTTGTTACACTGGTACAGAGGCAGACTGGCCCATAATGCTTATTGGGGAAACCCCCAGCAGGCCAGAGTGATTTCGGCCGTAAGCACTAGTATGAAGATGCTACACGTTTTCCCCAGTAATAATTTTTGACCCAGTCTACCTCTGCACTGGTACTATTAATACTTTTCTTTAATTTTTGAAATACTGTATATCAGAATTTCAAAAATTGTGCCTGATAGATACTCCTACATTCACATTTCTTAAAGTTTTGCATGCAATGTCATGGGCATAGCAAGGTGATCAAATTCAGAGAGTTTTTCTTTGGTTCCCCAGTTTCAATATAATTTTAAACAACTTTAAAAGGAACAAAATTTGCACTTCATAAATATCTCTATTCTTGGTTACTATTGTGAATTGAATGAATTATTGTTAAGTTCCCATGACATTTTTGTCATCAACAAGCAGGGGAAGTCACAGGTAGTGGCTAAAGGGGATAAAGCTCTGCCATGATCAAAATGTAAATTTTTTTTTTACTGCAGCATTGACTAAAGGTTAATGATTTCACCAAAACATTGCTTTAGTCCTCCCTCCAAATAAAGAAAGTCTTGGGAATTTCTTTATTTGGGGGGGGGGGACTAAAGGGACTGCCCCTGTCAAAAAGCACACTGCCATCCTATTAGAGAAATTAAAGTCTAAGCAAGTTATATATACTGTACATATTTACAGAAACTGAAAATGTGATTTAGTAGAACGGTATTACAAAAACAATTAAGTCTGGTCTTTAAAAAGAATAAAAATACTTTATATTTGGGTTTTGCTACTTAAAAATTGTTAAACAAAAGCAACTTTATTTTACTTTTAATTTATTTTACTCTTAAAATAATCTATTTTATGTAAAATAAACTGATAAATGCACATCACCCATGGGCAGTGCTTCCTGTTAGTTCCTTGATTAATTTGGATAACTGCTGTTTCAGATGAATGACTTCCAATTTAAATAATAATGTTATGATAAAGGAAATACAGTGCTAGTAACATCAATGATTCAATGGATAATCAAACTGTTCTGCATTTAGGGAAATAACTGACTCCCACAAATGAAATTTCTTCAGTTTATTCTTCTCATAACAGATACTTAGGAAATTTGATAATATAAACAGATTGCTTATATCAATGAAAATAAAAGCACTTTTACTGAATAGTTTCAATATCATCCTTGTCTTGCAGAAAATCAATCTAAAAATATTCAAGCCATTTTTGACAAAAATTTATTACAATTGTTGAAAGTACATAAACAGCATTTTTAGCAGCTACAGGAAAAAAAGCATAAAAAGGAGACAGTGATTTCTGCAAACATTCCAAAGCATTCGCATTAAATACTTCCATTCTTTGCCAATTATAATCTTAAAATTTTCTTATGTAGCACATCAGCAACATGTATAAACATATTTTTCATTAAAACCATTCTTTAAATATATTCAACACCATACATTCACAATTCTTACAGATGCAAACGAGATTAAAAATGAAGAAGAAAAAAAAAAAAAAAGATAATAACAGCAACTGAATATGGTTTATAAAGGACAATTTCTAGAGAATTAGATAAAAATGAAATAATTCTATATTTATTCCACACAAACAAAATAAAATTAAAGGTTCATAAGTTTGTAAATCATTCAGTACAGTTATGCAGCTTAATATGCCAAAATAAAAAAAAAGATTTTTAAGTTTTCCCTCCATTCTCACTTTTTTAAAAAAATTTAATGTTATAATTTTGAAGATATCCCTATTTAACTATACAGACATACCAGTGCTGTAAAATATTCCTTCTCTCCATATTAGTATGCCTTTGTGTGGGCTAATGCATGCATGCATGCATGCACACACACATCAGAATGCAATTAAATATATTTTTCAATAAGATTTGCATTTTGAATAACTTGATAACCAAACATTTGTTTCCAGTAGTTTTCTAATAATGTATTTCTATTTTACCCTTCCACTAGTTCAAGTCATAGTTATAAAAAGATATTTGTTTTAACTCATGGAAAGACAGCACTTAGTAGTTTTGCTTCTCCTTGTAATACTGTACTTTTTTTTTTTCAATCCTTGAATTCAGTGTACAGTTAGAAGTAGCGTTTTCTTCTCATGACATTGATTTTCATTCCAGTCAACACGAAAAACAAACTAATGCAATTTTTGCCTTTCTCTTGACAATTTAATAAATTTTGTAATATACATAATGAAATCAGATCCTCATCAAATAAGAGCTGAATGAAAAGTTATTAGAACAGTTTTGCATGTTTATGTAAAAAACACTTACCAAATAACTAAATTTTCATACTCATAGCATGGCTATTGAAAAAAAAAAAAAAAAAAAAATTCATATAGCATATCAAATTGAAAAAGCATAATGTATACATCATTGATGAAAAACCTAAGTACATTTAGATGGCACAAAAAAAAAAAAAAAAAAAAAAAAACCCCTAAGAGACAAAAATAAGATGAGGCTCCAAAAGTTTGTTCACAATCAGGAGGGGGGGGGGGAGAAGCAGCCTATTTTATCCATCCGACATATCTTTATGCCTGAATGGAATGTATAATTTTTAAAATATATTCTCACATGTATTTAAAAAAAAATTATATATTTTAAAATTAAAAAAAAAAAAAAAAAAAAAAATTGTTATAAACAAAAATGAATGTCAGGACTGGAGACTTCCTTCTTTTCAAGAACCTCATCTTGAATACCAAGTTGTTGCAGTGTGGTATTCACACACTTAGCCCCCCTTTTCTGCCATGGCTACCCTCACACTTGGAGCGAAGGTGGGGCGCAGGAGGGTTGCTGGCTGTGTTGTGCAGATGCACCTGCACCTGATGTGCTCTTCTGTTGATGATGGCAGAGTGGTGGCAGGACAAAATGACAATAACAAGCACCCTCAATCATCAGGGAATGATGGCATGCAGATGTTTCTGCCCATCTGTTAGCTGTTATGTCAAGCAAACCATCCACTCAATACGTAGATAAAGCTGCAGCCTCTCGCAGGAGGCATTTTGTAAATTTCACACCCAGGGTGTCCACCCTTCATACAATACTGCCAAGTTTTCCAGATTTGTTGCCTCCTTAATAACAAAATCAACCTGTAAAATAAGAATAGAAGTGTTAGTATATACTATATGATAACTATAACTTCTAATACTTTGTTTATAACTACAAAAAATCAGTTATCATAATTTAAAGTCAATCTTTAAATTATAGAACCATTTCACATCATATAATAGATATAATCCTCACTTCTGCTATAGCATATCTATTTTATACTTTAAATGCCAATCCCAGCAGGGTAAATAAAAGGAAGAAACTCTATCATGTGAATGGCATGGAATTAATAGTAAGGAACACAAATCATGCCACATTGTTACAAAGCAATAATATGAATTTTATGAGTTTATCAATTGCATTTGCCCAGCCATTAAGTTTAAACTTGAGAGAGTCCAACTGTCAGTTACTTTCTTGGATATCTTAATTACTAGGCACAACGTTCTTGGAAAGGTCCTTATATAAGACACCCAAAAGTGTAGCAAAGGCAGAACTTGAAATTTCCATCAAAATGAAAGGTGTCATCTGCTCCTATGTTAGATCAGTTTTTCAGTATTAATGGTAAGAAGTCTAAAGGAGAAGATCTGCAGAAATTTGTGGACCTATTCAAGAAGAATACATATCCTCAATGCATAGATTACTGCAAGTGCCACAACAACTGTTTTTAATCAGGTCCATGAACATCGGGTCAAGAGCCCCATACATGGTTCTTCCATACCTGGTATAGTTTTAGAGAAACTTCACAGATTGATGGAAAATTTGGTATAATAACTTAATTTGAATCAGCCTCTTCTCTGAGGGTTAAATTTAATTCTGTGTCCTCTAATCCCTCCAACACCATATACTGCATCCCATACAATACCAAAAGGTATATGCTGGACAAACAAAATGCCTCCTCAGATGTCTCTGAGTGGGACATGAAATGGATTGTGTTGGGAGGACCCACCAAATTGAGCTGGTAGCCCACTCCAGTGAAGCCAGCTACACTCCCTTTCTTAAAACAGTATCTCCATCAATCTAAATAGACACGATATGAATTTTAGACTGCCAACTCATTCACAGTAAACAAAAATACAGGTTCCTATTTTGTCTTAAGATCTTTGGAAGACATCTTTAGTGTAGATTTGTTCAGAGGAATTGCATATTCCTAGGGCCTGACAGGCTGAGTAGATATTCCGGGTACAGCTTTTGCCAAGGTGTTCCTGTTCTTTCTCCCCTCCTCTAAGTCCACACACTGGCAGTCTGCATTATTATCTGCTGGTGTCAGCATTCAGAGGAACCTCATTTGGTGCCAAAAGTATAGGTACTCTACCAGGTTCTCTAACAAGACACACAGTTAACCTTAAACAACCTCTAATGATCCTGATGTTAATTTAACACCCTCTGTGTTAGGTTGACTAATTAATTTTCTATTTTCCATATACAATAATATAGACAAAAGGACATTTTTTTTTCTCTGCTGAAGGAGTAACTTTAGCTATTAGTTTAAAGAATGTTATATTGTTCTTAATCAAATTAATTGCACAGTTCCTTATTTATATTACTGACTTGCTTTGTTATTATTCATGTATTACTGTTAACACTTAATTCACTGATTCAAATTTAACGATAAGCACTTATTTCATTTAGTCATCATTTTAAAACATATTTTAATATCTCTTACTATTTTCCCTCCTCATCCGCAAAACTGTTTTCTTTTAACTAATTAATTAATTTTATTTCATTATTGATTTTTTTAAAGTAGAGACAAATGTTTTCATATGTCAAATTCTTAATTCTCATTTTAAGAGTTACCTTTTCAATTTGGCATTTAATTATATTCTTCTAGATAGCAGTAGCCCTTGTGATTACTGTAGGTGCTGATATTAGTTAAGGGGAAAATTTATTGATTGGTAGGTATATATATATTAATTTCCCTGTTAAACCCTCTGTTACTTGTGCTCTAAATGGAATCAATCTCCTTGCATGGTATTTTAATTTATAATTAAAACAAAAAAGTAGGGCTAAAAAATTAATTTTTAGCTTTTTTACTGAATTGAAAATGGTGTTTTTATTAATTATGATTTGCTAAACTCAATTTCAAAATACTGAGCAAAAAAAAAAAAAAAACAAAGGAGAGCAACTGCGATAGTAATAATGAAGAATGGCTTTTATCATATTTTTTGTAATTTTCAGGGTCAGATACAGGACCGCTGCAAGTGAGTAGGCAAGGTAAGGGTTGCTTACGGGTGACAGTTCAAGAGGATGCCGAAATTTTTTTGATATTATTTTCTGATTAGTTAACGCTTATCAGTATTCAACATTTAGGGTGGCAAAATTTATTTTGCTTACTGGCTACACATAGGACTGCAGCACTACTGGTCAGATGATTGCATGGCATTTGTCCATGTTTTTTGTCAGCAGTTCACATGCAGTTTCTGTGAAACTGGGGAAACCAAAGCTGTATAACAAGATTAAACAGCCTCACTAGAAGGCTGTTTAATCTCACCACAGCTGTCATGTATGGGACAACTACTAGTTCCCAAAGGAACTAGTAGTTGTTGGTGACTCTATTGTCAGGGAAATGGGGAACATGCTTTGTAAAAAGGATAGGTGGAACAGGACCAGGGTATGTCTGCCAGGGGCAAAGGTTGATGACGTTGTAGAGCAGATATCATTTCAAAAGGTGACATAGTTGTACAAGTTGGCACTAATGATATCAAGAGTAGGAGACTGCCAGAATTGCTTAAAAAGTACAGGTCACTGTTGAAAAAAAGCCGTGAAATAGGGTTGAATTTGAAAGTGTCTGCAATTCTGCCCAGACACGATAAGAGGGAGTATATGATGAGAGCCTTGTTGATCAATTCGGCCCTGGAAAGATTGTGCAAGGCTCAAGGGGTAGAATTTTTTTCAGCCTGGACCGTACTTGTTAACAGGAGAGATTGCTTCTACAGGGATGGGATACACTAAAATAGAAAGGGTGCAAGAATATTTGCTGATGCTATCGAGGCAGTGTTAGGTGGGTCGGAAAACTGCTAGATTGGGGGGAGACAAAGATGAATAGATTAACAGTAGCCACTGGCAGAGGTGAAAGAGATTCTTGCACTGCTTCTATTGGAATGAGCAGAAGCCTGAAAAACAAGATGCAGGATATTTCAGAGATTGCTGGGAGTCATTGCGATACAAGTAAACACATGGGTTGTGTTAGGGTAGCTAACAATAGAAATAGGTGCATGTATACTTGCGTGTACACCAATGCTAGGAGTTTAGTAAATAAATTTGATGAATTTGAGGTATTGCTCAAGACATCAAAGGCAGATATTGTTGGGATATCAGAGACGTGGAGTCATACAGATATAAGGAATGCAGAACTGGAATTTGGGGAGTACAACGTCTACAGAAAGGATAGACTGGATAGGAAGGGAGGAGGGGTTATGCTATTAGTTAAGAAATACATAAAATCCAAGGAAGTGAAGCCAGTGGACATTGCTGGACAGTGCAGTGTCGAGTCAGTTTGGTGTGACATAAGCATTGGGAGATCAAAATTGAGAGTAGGAGTGTGCTATAGGCCTAATGACTCTGATGAGTATAATAAGAAACTGTACAGGGAAATAGAGTGGGCCAGTAAATCAGAGAGTCTTATAATGGGAGATTTTAATTTCCCAGATATTGACTGGAATTTGGGGGCTGGTCACTCACACACTAACAAGGCTTTTGTGGATTTACTGGATGATTGTTTTCTACATCAGCATGTTCGGGAGGCAACTAGAGGGAGTAATACTCTTGATTTGATTATCAGCAGTGATTCTTCATGCATTAAGAATCTGCAGATAAATGAACCACTAGGTGGCAGTGATCACAGTGTGCTGAAGTGGGATTTACTCAAAGAGGTAACTACCATTAGGGGTAAAGGGAAGGGTTATTGCTTTCGTAGAGGCGACTACGATATACTGAGACAGTATTTAAATTCTATACAGTGGGACCAACTGATGATGTTACCAACAGCAAATTCAAAATGGGAAGCATTCAAAGAACTTATCTTGGAAGCTACTAGGCTTTACATACCAACTAAGAAATATTGTTCAAGGTTTAGGCCTAAATGGATGTCAGATGAACTAATGAGGCATATGGCAGAGAAGAAACATGCGTGGGATACATACAAATTAACACATGACACGAAGCCTATGATAGATACAAGTTGATCTGTAACCAAGTTACAAAGGAGGTTAGGCAGGCGAAAGCAGATTATGAGAAATCATTGGCAAGGGATGCAAAGAAAAACAGCAAAGAGTTCTTTACTTATATAAACTCTAGAAGGAAGGGGATGAATCAGATTGGTCCACTTGATATCGATGGGTCAACTGTTGATGATCCTGCTCAGGTAGCTAACAAACTAAATGAATATTTTGCATCGACATTCACACATGAGGAGTTATTCAGCGAGGGGAATGCCAGAGGTGTATTCAACTATGGCAGTAAGCTAGAGAATCTTGTAATCTCTGATAGTAAAGTGGATGAGAAATTGTTGAAGATAAACACAAGAAAGGCACCTGGGGTGGATGGGATCTATCCAGTTATATTAAAATGAGGCAGCAAAGAAAGTAAGCATACCCTTAGCCATAATTATGAGAGCTTCCTTGGACTCAGGGGAGGTACCCATGGACTGGAGATGTGCAAATGTGACCCCAATTCACAAAGGAGGATCAAAGGCTGACACAAGTAATTATAGACCTGTGAGTTTAACTTCTGTTCCAGGAAAATTAATGGAGGCACTAGTTAAAGAAGCACTGCAGGATCATTTAGACAAGACTTCAGTTATAGCTCGGACACAGCATGGTTTTGTTAAGGGGAAGTCTTGCCTGACCAATTTGATTGGATACTATGATGCAGTCACAAAGGAACTGGATGCAGGGAATAACTTTGATATTATATACTTGGATCTTAGAAAGGCTTTTGATACTGTTGCACATGGAAGACTGCTGCACAAATTGGAGCAGTGTGACATTGGAGGCAAATTGCTGCTGTGGATAAAGGGGTGGCTGAGGGGGAGAAGACAGAGAGTGGTAATCAATGGACACTGCTCGTTGTGGACTAATGTTATTAGTGGAGTCCCTCAGGGCTCAGTGTTGGGTCCATTATTGTTTTCTGTATTTATAAATGATATTGATGATGGTATATCAAGCTTAATGTCGAAGTTTGCAGACGATACAAAGGTAGGCAGGGTTGTCAAGGGCACTACTGACACTATGCTGCTGCAACAGGATCTGGAAAGGTTGAGCAGATGGGTTGAGAGGTGGCAAATGAGGTTTAACATTGACAAATGTAAAGTACTACACATGGGAAACAGCAACCCCAGAGCAACGTATCAACTCTGTGGTACTACACTGACAGTGGTAGAGAATGAAAGGGACCTGGAGGTGGATGTGCAGGCAGATATGAAGTTTTCTGAGCAGTGCAGACGGGCTGCAAGAGTAGCTCATGGTGTATTGTCGATGATATACAGGAATTTTTCTAGCAGGGATAAGGAGGTGATTATTCCCTTGTATAAGGGAATGGTCAGGCCACACCTAGAGTACTGTATACAGGTCTGGAGGCCTCATTTCAAGAAGGATGTAGAGCTGCTGGAACGAGTACAGAGAAGGGCAACAAGATTAGTAAATGGAACAAAGGGGTAGTCTTACGAAGAAAGGCTTAAGTTTTGCAAATTACAGTGTCTGGAGACTAGGCACCAGCAAGGTGATCTGATAGAGGTGTATAAAGCCTTGAATGGTTTGAGCATGCTCAATGCTGATGGGATTCTTCCTCTCGCTTAGAATAATCACCTGAGAGGGCATAAATTCAAATTGAGGAAAGACAGATGTAGGATAGATGTGCGGAAATTTGCCTTTAGCCAGCGGGTGGTTGGTTGGTGGAACAGACTTCCATCCCTTGTCGTGGAAGTTGATAGCCTAAATAAGTTTAAGGCTCAGCTGGACAGGTATTTCAAACGAACAGAGGGGTGAAGGGGAAGTGGTTTTTTTTTTTTTTTTGGCTGATGCTGCATTAGCTTGCTTTCTTGCATCAAATGCCTCTACTAATGCTAATGCTAATGCTAAAGAGCAAGGAAGAAAAAGCACTTTGGCTCACCTAGAATGTGTGTTAAATGCCAAAACAAAAAAACTGATTTTTTGTAATTCATAGTACAACAAAATGAAAACAGAAAATATTAACATCATTTAGAGCATACTGGTGGGGAAAGGTACATGGGAAGATGTGATTTAATTTACAAATTAAAAAAAAAAAAAAAAAAAAAAAAATTTTAAAAGTTAAAAATTAAAAAAAAAAAAAAAAATATTGCATGCCACATTAGCAATGGAGAGTTTTTATTTTTAGTTTGATTATATAGTAGGTGTCATTATTATCATGTTCAGAAGTTAATTTGCTAATTCAATCCTAAGAAGTGGAAAAGTGAAGAAAAAAAACAAAACATATATATATATATGACATGTGGCAATAAAATTCCTGGACTGGTACTATAAACAAACACAAAGTGAAGGAGCTCAAAAATGGTTTTATTTTATTCAAAGTAATCACCACCTTATTAAGTGCACTTATTACACCATTCTAAAAGTTTCTTAAATGAGTCAGCAAAGGTGTCCAAAGAGATGATATTCAGTTCAGCAGTAACGGTTTTCTTTATGTCCTCAACATCCTGAAAATTCTTTCCTTTAAGGGCAGTTCCCCCCTTGGGAAAGAGGAAGAAGTCTGCTGGTGCTAGAGGGAGTAGGGTGAATGGTTGATTTGCAGTGACATGTTTTTCTTCATAACAAGTGCAGAAAGAGCAGGGGCATTATTGTGCAACAAGAAAAAGCATAGTAATGCTTTACCCTCAATATATAAGAGAATAATAGCCCCTCAACAGCCCTGCTTCTTTCTACTGAGTCTACATGTTCTACAATCATTCTCAATTGCTGGTATTAGTAATCATTGGATTTGATTTGATTGATTTGGTAGTTGTTGGCGCATCGGCTTCTGTGGCCATATTGCACCTCCCAAGGTTTTTGCAGTACTTTGATCCAAGCCCGAGGCGGGAATCGAACCCGCGACCTTTGGGTTGCCGGGCAGGTACTTTACCCACTCGGCTAGCCCGGTCGGCGTAATCATTGGATTGACCTTTTCTATGACCTTTGAGAAATATGTCCCTTCTATAAATCAATGAGTGATCAGTAGAGAGATAAAATGATTCTTTAGTAGCTCACATTGCTGTGTTTCATGCAGTACAGTATTTTTGTACAATGTTTGCTTCATATATAGGGTGGCCATAATTAAAGTATCCCTATTCAGAGCTCTCTGTACCTCTAGGTAATAAGCAGAATGCCACCAAAATCAGTAAGTAAACTATTCAAGGCACAGAGAGAAGGAGCCTGTGAAAAAAAAAATTTCAAAATCTGCCGACAGGGGATAATATGGCACTGTACTAGAGGAAAGACATGACAAAGTACCAACAAATAAGTAACTCAGACAAACCTTAATGAAATAATAAATTTTTATTTGTGCTCTTTGCAAAAAAAAAAAGAAAGAAACCGAATTGCACTAAAGTTTTAAATCCAAACTAAAAAATAAGGTAGCTAAGAGAGCAGAAATTTTGCATAAATCTGAGTTAATTTAATTTTCCCAGCAGCAGAGAGCTATAAAGGCACAATGCAAACATTGCAAGTGTATTTTGTAAGTTTACTGTTAACAATTCATCTCACTCTGCTTGATCGCACTTTAATTGTGAAGTTCTACGTTAATGGATACAATGCAGCAGCTGCTCTGCGTAAATTTAGGCTATTCCTTTTAAAATGCACTACTTGCTTGATGTTTGTGGAGCAGTCGGGTATGGGCCATGATACTGCCATGGGGGATGTCTTTGTTTGGGTGCAATGCAAGGAGTGTAAGGAAATGAAACGACAACAACTCAGCGTTGATATGGGCCTATATGAGAGCTTGAAGGACAGGGTGGATGCCCTCGAAGGATTAAAAGTGAGGGGCCCATCAAGCTCTCAGCTGCCCACACCAATGCCAGAGCTTGCACTTAGTCATTGTGCAACACAGCGGCAGCCCCCCAAGGCAGAATGCGCTGGTCCCAAAGGAACTAGTAGTTGTTGGTGACTCTATTGTCAGGGAAACGGGAAAAATGCTTTGTAAAAAGGATAGGTGGAACAGGACCAGGGTATGTCTGCCAGGGGCAAAGGTTGATGCCGTTGTACACGTTGGCACTAATGATATTAAGAGTAGGAGACTGGCGGAATTACTTAAAAAGTACAGGTCACTGTTGAAAAAAGCCGTGAATTAGGGTTGAATTTGAAAGTGTCTGCAATTCTGCACAGACACGATAGGAGGGAGTATATGATGGGAGCCCTGTCGATCAATTCGGCCCTGGAAAGATTGTAAAAGGCTCAAGGGGTAGAATTTTTTCAGCCTGGTCTGTACTTGTTAACAGGAGAGATTGCTTCTACAGGGATGGGATACACTTAAATAGAAAGGGTGCAAGAATGTTTGCTGATGCTATCGAGGCAGTGTTAGATGGGTTGGAAAACTGCTAGATTGGGGGGATACAAGGACTAATAGATTAACAGTAGCCACTGCAAGAGGTGAAAGTGATTCTTGCACTGCTTCTATTGGAATGAGCAGCAGCCTGGAAAATAAGATGCAGGATATTTCAGAGACTGCTGGGAATCATTGGGGTACAAGTAAACACATGGGTTGTGTTAGGGTAGCTAAGAAAAAGAACAGGTGCATGTATACTTGCGTGTACACCAATGCTAGGAGTTTAGTAAATAAATTTGATGAATTTGAGGTATTGCTCAAAACATCAAAGGCAGATATTGTTGGGATTTCAGAGACGTGTTACACAGATATAAGGAATGCAGAACTGGAATTTGCGGAGTACAATGTCTACAGAAAGGACAGACAGGATAGGAAGGGAGGAGGGGTTATGCTATTAGTTAAGAAATACATAAAATCCAAGGAAGTGAAGCCAGTCGGCATCGCTGGACAGTGCAGTATCGAGTCAGATTGGTGTGACATAAGCATTGGGAGATCAAAATTGAGAGTAGGAGTGTGCTATAGGCCTAATGACTCTGATGAGTATAATAAGAAGCTGTACAGGGAAATAGAGTGGGCCAGTAAATCAGCAAGTCTTATAATGGGGGATTTTAATTTCCCAGATATTGACTGGAATTTGGGGGCTGGTCACTCACACACTAGCAAGGCTTTGGTGGATTTATTGGATGATTGTTTTTTCTTCAGCAGCATGTTTGGGAGGCAACTAGAGGGAGTAATACTCTTGATTTGATTATCAGTAGTGATTCTTCATGCATTAAGAATCTGCAGATAAATGTACCACTAGGTGGCAGTGATCACAGTGTGCTGAAGTGGGATTTACTCAAAGAGGTAACTACCATTAGGGGTAAAGGGAAGGGTTATTGCTTTCGTAAAGGCGACTACGATGGACTGAGACAGTATTTAAATTCTATACATTGGGACCAACCGATGATGTTACCAACAGCAAATTGAAAATGGGAAGCATTCAAAGAACTTATCTTGTAAGCTACTAGGCTTTACATACCAACTAAGAAATATTGTTCAAGGTTTAGGCCTAAATGGATGTCACAGAAGAAAAATGCATGGGATACATACAAATTAACACGTGACACAGAAGCCTATGATAGATACAAGTTGATCTGTAACCAAGTTACAAAGGAGGTCAGGCAGGCGAAGGCAGATTACGAGATATCTTTGGCAAGGGATGCAAAGAAAAACAACAAAGAGTTCTTTACTTATGTAAACTCTAGAAGGAAGGGGATGAATCAGATTGGTCCACTTGATATCGATGGGTCAACTGTTGATGATCCTGCTCAGGTAGCTAACAAACTAAATGAATATTTTGCATCAAAATTCACACATGAGGAGTTATTCAGCGAGGGGAATGCCAGAGGTGTATTCAACTCTGGCAGTAAGCTAGATAACCTTGTAATAACTGAGAGTAAAGTGGAGGAGAAATTGTTGAAGATAAACACAAGAAAGGCACCTGGGGTGGATGGGATCTAGCCAGTTATATCAAAGGAGGCAGCAAAGGAAGTAACCATGGACTGGAAATATGACCCCAATTCACAAAGGAGGATCAAAGGCTGACACGAGGAATTATAGACCTGTGAGTTTAACTTC
Organism: Mastigoproctus giganteus; assembly: GCF_048544385.1. Taxonomy (NCBI): domain Eukaryota; kingdom Metazoa; phylum Arthropoda; class Arachnida; order Uropygi; family Thelyphonidae; genus Mastigoproctus; species Mastigoproctus giganteus. The sequence goes on from NC_143581.1 coordinate 83,293,420, forward strand.
TGTTCCAGGAAAATTAATGGAGGCACTGGTTAAAGAAGCACTGCAGGATCATCTAGACAACACTTCAGTTATAGCTCGGACACAGCATGGTTTTGTTATGGGGAAGTCTTGCCTGACCAATTTGATTGGATACTATGATGCAGTCACAAAAGAACTGGATGCAGGGAATAACTTTGATATTATATACTTGGATCTTAGAAAGGCTTTTGATACCGTTGCACATGGAAGACTGCTGCACAAATTGGAGCAGTGTGACATTGGAGGCAAATTGCTGCTATGGATAAAGGGGTGGTTGAGGGGGAGAAGACAGATAGTGGTAATCAATGGATACTGCTCATCGTGGACTAATGTTATTAGTGGAGTCCCTCAGGGTTCAGTATTGGGTCCATTATTGTTTTCTGTATTTATAAATGATATTGATGATGGTATACCAAGCTTAATGTCCAAGTTTGCAGACGATACGAAGGTTGGCAGGGTTGTCAAGGACACTACTGACACTATGCTGCTGCTGCTGCTGCAACAGGATCTGGAAAGGTTGAGCATATGGGCTGAGAGGTGGCAAATGAAGTTTAACGTTGACAAATGTAAAGTACTACGTATGGGAAACAGCAACCCCAGAGCAACATATCAACTCTGTGGTACTACACAGACAGTGGTAGAGAATGAATAGGACCTGGGGTGGTTGTGCAGGCAGATATGAAGTTCTCTGAACAGTGCAGACGGGCTGCAAGAGTAGCTCATGATGTATTATCAATGATATATAGGAATTTTTCTAGCAGGGATAAGGAGGTGATTATTCCCTTGTATAAGGCAATGGTCAGACCACACCTAGAGTACTGTATACAGGCCTGGAGGCCTCATTTCAAGAAAGATGTAGAGCTGCTGGAATGAGTACAGAGAAGGTCAACAAGAGTAGTGAATGGAACAAAGGGGTGCTCTTATGAAGAAAGGCTTAAGTTTTGCAAATTACAGTCTCTGGAGACTAGGCACCAGCGAGGTGATCTGTTAGAGGTGTATAAAGCCTTGAATGGTTTGAGCATGCTCAATGCTGATGGGATTCTTCCTCTTGCTCAGAATAATCACCTGAGAGGGCATAAATTCAAATTGAGGAAAGACAGATGTAGAATAGACTTGCGGAAATTTGCCTTTAGCCAGCGGGTGGTTGGTTGGTGGAACAGACTTCCATTCCTTGTCGTGGAAGTTGATAGCCTAAATAAGTTTAAGGCTCAGCTGGACAGGTATTTCGAACGAACAGAGGGGTGAAGTGGTTATTTTTTTTTTTTTATTTATTTATTTATTTTTTATTTTTTGGCTGATGCTGCATAAGCTTGCTTTCTTGCATCAAATGCCTCTACTAATGCTAATGCTAATGTAAGAACTTACGTCAAGGTCCTTTATCAGCTGTGGCAGTTGGAACAATGATTAACAAATTGAAGGAAACTAGGTCCTTTGTTGTTAAGCCTGGAAGAGGAAGGAAGCCTGTTTCACCTCAGATAACAGAGGAAGTTGCAATGGCTATCGTCGACTGATCGTAGGATACAGCTGCTGGAACTAGTAGCAGAGCAGCACATGGGGAGTAGCGAGGCAATTGGATGTCCCATATTCCACTGTGTGGAAAATTCTTTGGAAACTAATCCACTATTATCCATACAAGATTAGACAGCAGCTGCAAAGAGATGATTCTGAAAAACGAATGGCATTTGCGCAGTTGTGGGAAACCACCGGTGGCGCCCTCTCCCAAAACAATATGTACACTATGCACAAAACATTTTTGGACAGAATGGAAGTGAACGATGCCTGGCCATGGAACATTCTTTGAGGAGATGAGGTCCATTTTTATCTCGATGGGACTGTAAACACTCAAAACTGCGGAATATGGGCTTTAGAAGCACCGCATGCTATTCAGCAAATCCCACTGCACTCACCGAAAATTAGTCTGGTGTGGTGTGACCTCAAATTTCATCCTAGGGCCATACTTTTTCAAGGAATTGCAATCAGCAGGAGAAGCCATCTGTTCCATTACAGCACAAAGATATCATCACATGCTGAGCAGTTTTATTATTCCTCAACTGCAGCAAAGAGAATGCCTGGATGAGAATTTTTATGCAAGATAGGGCTTCTCATATTGCACGACCAGTACAGCAGTTTCTCCGTCATCGCTTTACTGCAGAAAGAGTCATTAGTTGTTTGTTTCCCATTATATGGCCACCATGTTCGCCTCACTTTACACTGTGTGAATTTTGGCTGTGGGGTCACCTGAAGGCCAATGTGTGTCGAGGAAATGTCGCTAACCTGGCTATCTTAAAGGCCAATGTAATGCAGCATGTGCAGAACATTACTCGAGATGTTGCATTCTGCAGTTGAGCACACTGTGCATTGAATGCAGTTTCTGGTGCAGAACAATGGTAATCACATCGAAAACCAACTCCACCATCAGTGACGTCATTGCCCATCAGGAGTAAACTGTGAGTGAGTTTGGAGCTGTTAAACCATTTCCTCTGGCAGTTTAGTCCAGTTTCTTTCTGTTTTTTGCAAAGAGCACAAATAAAAATTTGTAATTTCATTAAGGTTTGTGTTAGTTTTTTATTTGTTGGTACTTTGTCATGTCTTTCCTCTTGTACAGCACCATATTACCCCTGTCGGCAGATTCTGGAACTTTTTTTTTTTTTTTTTCACAGGCTCCTTCTCTCAATGCCTTGGTACAGTAAACCTTGATTTAATGGACTAATAGGAAAGAAGGGGTGTCCTCCATTAATGCCGACAGTCTGTTAAATCGAATGTAACCCGAGGGTCATTTTTTATTGTTCTTAATGTAAAAAAAAAAAAAAAAAAGCTTTAATACAATATACAGTACTGTACAATATAAAATTATGTTGTAATTTGGCCTCTGATTTACGGATATCAGAAACAGTTTGTTTTTTTACGCTGTAAATTTCACAAACACGTGCTACTGAGACGCCTTGTTCTAATTTCTGTGCCACATTTAAGTTCACAAGCTTTCTTTTAACCCCTCTATCACTTGATGCCATTTTAAACTGTACGGATTGCAAAATTATTTAATAAATAAAGTCAAAATTCAGAAATCACAGAAACACTCTGTATACAACCTGACAGCACGATAGTTTGAGGCAGACTGAGAACAAAACAAAGCAAGTCGGTAGACCTGCAATTTAGTGTCCAGAGTCATGTTCAGCTCACAAATCTGGTCATGTTCTATCTGGGAAAACAACTATTTGAACATGTTTTCAAAAAGAATAAAAAACAATTTCCTGAATTTGATTATAAAAATAAAAGTAGATTATTATCAAAACAATAATGGAAATAGGTAATTATTATTAATTTTTAATTAATAATAACACTGAAGTTTTGTATAACCTAAAAAAAATAATATGGTCGAGATTAATATATACATTACTGTATTATTATTTGTTCAGTCCGTTATATCTGAAATCCGTTATATCGGGGTCCGTTAAATCAAGGATTTACTGTATGTATGTCAAAGAACATGGAAACAGCAGCTGAAAGATATTTCTGCCCTCCTCCAACTAAGAAAACAATACTTTTACTTGTGAATTTGGTAAAATATTTTTTCTAAAATGTTCCTTCTAAAACCTGGGCATAACTTATATTCTGGTGTATCTTATCATCTGTTAAATGTGTTAGATTCTGTCAGTCCCAGTGATTTACAGTTTTAAAAGTTCTTTACTACTTTTCTTTGCACTCTCAGCCAAAGACTTTGTATAATCTGCCTTGTCTAATTCCTGCCCCCACCCACTTAGTGATTTCATTGACTTCTGTTTAAATTGAATTTAAACAGAATTATGCCCATCACTGACAGAAACCTATCACAAGTTTAAACTTATCATAGGTTTTTGTCAGTGATGGGCATAATTGAAATAATTGATTGATTACGACATTCATAATGCTGACTAGTGATATGTATGTATGCCTAGGGGGCACAATTTGGTAGAAACATATTTGTCTGTGTTTAATTTAATGCTAATACTAATGTTACCAATCCATTCATCCACATGGACATTTCCTTTGCTACTGATCAGGAGCTTTCAGCAGAGAAATGACCAAAAGAAATGGTAATTTCTCTGCTGAAAAGAAATAAAGAAATGGGTATGCATGAGCCATACCCATTTCTGTTGTCTTAATAACAGTTTTACCAATAACATACTTGTATTTTATTATATTTTAGTTTTTTGTTAGTAAGACTAATTTTTTTTTTTATATCTGAAATTAGCTTATGAAATATTGATTAAATTGAATAAAATTTACCATTAAAGGAGATAATAGAAAACTGGGATTGGAACTGAAAGTCCTATGGGTATGCATGAGATAAAACAATATTTGTTAGCTAAGATAATTAAACTAATAGATAAGTTTATCATCTATTATAATTAATTCATAGCTTTATTAACATAATATGTTAATAAAGTTACACACACAACCCCAGGGGCTGACATCTGGTGAGTATGGGCTTGGCACACCCAGGATCCTGAGCTGGATATCTCATCATTCTTCTCTTTCTTGGTGATTAGCTTCTACATCTCTCTCGGGGTAATTCAGAATTTTTTTTTTTTTCTTTTGGCTGGTGCAGCATAAGCTTCAGGCTTCCTTGCACCATATGGCTAATAATAATAATAAGATCCTGACTAGCTGCATAACCAGGAAGATACTTGCCAGAAAATAATGGCTGAACAGCAGAAAGGATGCAAGCGGCTGAGCAAAGGAGCAATTAACCATAGATGCCACGGTTATGGAGCAAGCCTACAAGAAGCGGCACAACACATACGGCGCCTCCGTAGCCAGGTGGGCAGGAGCAGCAGTGCGTAGCACATGCTTCTTGATTAGCCGGCGTTCGAGCCCATGAGCCACCAAATACGGAGGATGCGGAAAGGTCAGGGAATGACCACCGCACATCTCCGGAGCAATATGGCCTTAGTTGCTAATGCTCCTAAAAAAAAAACAAAAAAACAACACGTACACAGCCTACATCAATTACCGCAAGGCCTTTGACTCCATGCCTCTTAGCTGGCTAATAGAGACGCTGAACAAGTACAAAGCCAATCCGATAGTGACAAACTTCCTAGGAGAAATGATGGCGAAATGGAGTACCACCATTAAGGTCGAAAACATCACAACCAGGCTAATCACCATCAGGAGAGGAATCTTTCAGGGAGATGCCCTGAGCCCATTGTGGTTCTGTCTAGCACTTAACCTGCTATCCACCATGCTCAACAGTAGCAAGTACGGATATAACCTCAAAGAAGGAAGGAAGAACCTGTACACCCTCACCGACCTGATGTACATGGATGACATCAAGCTCTACGCAGGAACTGAGAAGCATGTTCAGCAAATACTCCAGATTACCGAAGAATTCAGCAATGATATTAGGATGGAATTTAGTCTAGACAAATGCAAGACCCACAGATTGCAGCAGGAAAAATTAGTCAACTGAAACTACCAGCTGCAGACTGGTAAAGAGATCGAAGCCATGGCAGAGAGAGAGAGGCCTACAAATACCTGGGGATGATGCAGTTACAGCACAAGGAAATTAAGGCCTGCCTGACCAAAAAATACCATCAGAGACTCAGAAGTCTGCTGAAAGCAAAGATGAATGGAGGGAACACAGTTAAAGCCATAAACACCTATGCAGTCCCAGTGCTAACATACTCCTTCGGGGTCATAGATTGGACTAACACCAAGCTACAGGATATCATGAGAAAGACAAGGACAATGATGACCAAGAGCCGCCAACACCACCCGAAATCTGCCATGGAGAGACTGAAAATTGCCTGGGAAGGAGGAGGAAGGGGGCCTGATGACCACATTGAGCAACAGAAGACAGCAATAGTTAACCTGAAGGATTACTTCCAGAAACACACAGCAGCACTCCACCAGGCCATAAGGAAGATAGACAAGAGGTATACCCCACTCAACCTAAGCAAGGAGTCCCCCCCCCCCCAAACCAGGAGGTACAAACGAAGCTAGAAAGATGGGCAGAGAAGACACTCCATGGCAGACACTACAATGATCTCCATCAAGATCACATAGATAAAATTGCGTCCAATGCATGGCTCACAAGTGGGACACTCTTCCCCGAGACTGAAGGATTCATGCTTGCCATCCAAGACTAGGTAATCAACACCAGGAACTATAGCAAATACATCGCCAAGGAGCCCGGAGTGTTCAACGACACATGTCGACGATGCCACCTGGCCTCAGAAACGATCCAACACATCACTGCGGGATGCAAGGTGTTCACCCAGACTGCGTGTTCAGTAGCCAAGATAATACATCAGAAGTTAGCAAGGAAATACCAGTTGATCGAAGAAAGTGTACCGTACTACAAGTACAAACCCCAAGCAGTACTAGAGTCCCCAACCCACAAACTGTACTGGGACCGTGCCATAAAAATGGCACCTATCTGATTGATATAGTGGTACCCAACACTGGCAACCTGCAGAAAACCCATGGGGAAAAAATCAGGAAATACATGAACTTAAAACAGGAGATCAAAGAGATGTGGCATATGCAACAAGTAACGACCACCCCGATCATCGTGCCAACCACAGGCACGGTGCCAAAGACCCTACATAACAGTCTAGCAGCAATAGGTCTCCCAGCAAACACCTACAAGGAACTTCAGAAAGTCGCAATCCTGAACACCTGTAGGATAGTCAGAGAGTTCTTCGACCAACAGTAACACCAGACATAACAACAACCACCACCCTGTGTACTTGGTAACAATCCCTGTCATGAGGTGGAAACCCCAATCAGGGAGAAATAATAATAATAATAATATATTAAATTGCTAGCATAACATGTATTATTAAGGTGTCTATTAGTTTAGTATGTTTTCTCAAATTAAATGGAATTTAAACAGAAAGTGGTAGGAGTGATGTGGCTGAGCAAAGAACTGAAAACTTAATTAATACATCAATTTATTATCTATTATAATAATTTATAACCTTATGAAAGCAACAGTAAAAGCGTAGTACACATAACGTAACCTTGATAGTGTAATATATACATATATAATAACATAAATTTGTTAGCGTAATTCATATTATTCCTGCATAACCATTGAATAGAGTAATGCTTTTACTGCATTTAGGTATCGATTAGTTTAGTGTAGTTTAATCAAATAAAATTGAATTTAAATAGAAATCACACAGCTAGCTGTGGCTCGGAGGAGAACCACAGCACTCCTGCTTGCTGTGGGATTTGACAATTTGCTACTTGTTTGATTTTTGCAGCTCTATCTGGGATGGGATATAATACAGCCAAAGATGGGGACAGGGGAGTCTTTGTGTGTGTTTGGTGGAAAGAATGTGAGGAAATTAGGTGTGAAACAGCATTGTGATGGAATTTATGAAAGCTTGAAGAACAGAGTGGATGCCCTTGAAGGAATTAAACTGGGGGCCCATCAAGCTCCCAGCTGCCCCACCTCAACACCAGAGATTACAGAGATCAGGCAACACAGCAACAGTCCTCAAGGCAGAATGTGTTGGTCTGATAGGAGGTAGTGATTGCTGGTGACTCTATTTTCAGGGAAATGGGAAATATATTATGCAAAAAGGATATGTTCAATAGGAGCAGGGTATGTCTGGCAGGGAAAAAAAGTTGAAGTTGCACACATTGGCACTAATGATATTATAGAATAGATTTAAGTACTTACTAAACAAGCACAGGGCAATGTTGAGAAAACGTTACGTCAAGATTAATTTTGAAAGTGTCTGCAATACTGTTCAGGCACAATAGGAGAGCCTTAACAATCAATTTGGGTCAACTGATTGTCAAGAGACTGTGCAAAGCTTATGGAGTACAATTTTTCTCAGCATGGTCTGTGCTTGTTAATAGGAGAGACTGTTTCTAAAGGGATGGAGCACACTTAAATAGAAGGGGTGTAAGAATATTTACTGATGCTATTTAGGCAGTGTTAGGTGGGTCAGAAAACTGTTAGCCAGGAGCAATACACAGACTAATAGATTAAAAATAGCTGTGAGCAGAGGTGAAAGTGATTCTTGCACTGCTTCTATAGGAACATGCAGCAACTTGTTGGGAATTTCAAGGCACCTGGGAGTGAGGGGGGGGAGGTCCTCATGGAAAATGTAATACATGGGCTGTAGAAGAGTAATAGTGAATAAGAACAGATGTATGTATACGTGCATGTACACTAATGCTATGAGCATAGTAAATAAATTCAATAAACCTGAAGTACTGGTTAAGGCATCAAATGTGGACATTGTAGGGATATCACTAGAATGTTGTGTTACTACAGATGTCACTACACATGTAGTGTCACTCAGACATAACAGATGCAGAATTTAATATGGTGGTTATTATTTCATTTAGGAATATATTAGCTTGGTGGAGTATTTTCAAATTAAACTGAATTTAAATGGAAATTATGCCCCAGACCAGAGCAGAAAAGCAACAGGCCCAAAGAAGCAGGAGTGCTGTGGCTCGTGGGAGAATTCAAGTGGATGATTCTCTTATGAACCAAAACCTAATGAAATATGCTGCTTGTTTGTGGATCTTTCTGGAACAGGATATGACACAAATAAGGGGTGGGGGATGTCTTTGTGTATGTTTGGTGTAGAGTGTGTGAAGAAATTAGGTGGCAACTTAGTGTTCTAATGAGTGTTTATGAGAGGCCCATCAAGCTCACTCTCAGCTGCCCAACTCAATGCCAGAGCTAATACTTGTGCATCAAGCAACACAGTGGCAATCTTCAAAGCAGAATGCACTGGTCTCACAGAAGATGGTTATTGTCAGAGAAATGGGAAATATGTTGTG